>NC_081408.1:357549811-357872311 GCF_030272615.1 Cryptomeria japonica | reverse complement strand
TTCTCCCTCTTTATTGACATCCATGGAGGAATGTTATTGTTGATAACAAAAATAGGCCACATTGAGTAAATAGATCTCATCTCTCCAAATGGATTGACACCATCCACTGCCAATGAAAGCCTAAGATTATGAGGTTCTTCTTTAAAGTGTGGCCACTTTTCCTCTATGTCCATAAATGTTGAACCATCTGCAGGCATTTGAATAATGTCATCTCGACTTCTATTACATGCATGGTAATCCATAAATTGTGCCAAGCTAGTGCACTTGAATAGTCGTTGCATATGTGGAATAATGGGAATATAGCGAAGAACCTTGCGAGGAACCCTTTTTGTTATTTGATCTGTTCGATATCTACTGATATGACATTCAAGGCATTCAGTTCAAAATTCATGTTGTTTGTGATATATAATATGATCATTGGGACAAGCATCTATTGCTTGATACTCCATTCCAATATCTTTCATAACGGCAGATAATTCTCGGTATGAGTGAGGTAGAATATTTGATGGTGGTAACAAAAACTCACCTATCAATCTACATCAACAAAATATAATTTTTTATAATAAAGAATATTAATGGTACAACATGATTCATAGTTTATTATGACATATATGACATGCCTTAACATGAGTGACATTGTTATGTTGGATAGACCATTCATAACCTTCAAGTTCACCAACAACAATACAGCGGAGAGAAGAGTTGCCTGCGAGACTTCATAAAGGGCCTCAGATGCCTTCTCAAGTAGAGGACATCATGAACAACATCAAGGTCATCTTCATCATCATGATCAGTTGCACGAGTACTAAATGAGTCATGGATCAATGTATTTGTACCATCATCTTCAATTGTGTTTTCTGGCTCATGATTGTCATCTTCCATGGGATCATTATCTTCAGCTTTGATATTCACACCTCCATGTTCATCCACTTCAAAAACCATATTCTCAGGGTTGTGTTGATCCATACCATGTGCTCCAGGGTGCTTGACCTATATAAAATTGATATACATAAATAAACCGTGATCATGATCTCATCATCACGTGATTTATTATGTATATAAATTGTCAAAATGATATAATGAAAAACTTACCACTGGATGATAATCATGTCCACCTTCAATGTGACCATGCAGCCTACAATGTTTCTTCGTTGTTTTTATTAGAAGTCTTCTAGTCTTTAACCCCTCACAAATTTTGCATGGACAATAACATTTTCCATCACCTTTTCTTTTCAAGTTAGACCACAATCTAGCAATTGTCTCCTTATTTTGTTGTTCGTTGATATTGTCTGACATGGGCTTTCTTCACAGGCAAGAAAATATAAATTATTGTCTGACATGGTCTTTCCCTCAGGAGCTAGCATATCCTGCTTCCATACTTTAATTCTATTTTCTCAAAGGACAATCCTAAAAATCCATGAATTGCAAACAACTTTTTACACATTTGTTGGTTGTGGTGGCATCACAGAGAGTTTACATCAATAAATGAAGAACATGCCAATGCTTTTAATGCAGTAGTAGAAGTCTATCTCTTATTCAATATCTCTAGTGAAACCCCCATGATCTTTTGTTGGAGTAGAATTTGTTATATTCTAGAAAGGGTCTTGTCCTTTGTTGATGGGATATTCATCTACCTCAAGAAATAACTGTTCTTATCTCCAACAAGAAGTGGAACTAAATGAAGATCTAGCACCATGAAATTAATCCTCAAAAGGATTACTATAGTTAGTTTTGGTAGATAATGATCTGGGTAAAATACTAATGTGGCTTTACGAAACATTATGTACTGGCTTAGCATACTCTAACAAATTTGGTGTGACATGCTACATCCAATTAAGTCTCCATCGATATCTCTATTGTGTTTATGGATTGGGATTCAATGTACTCTTTTTATACACATATTTTACTTTCAACTGAGGAGGTTTGTATGTACTTACTTGTCTTTCGATTGTATCCCTATTTCAAGAATTTCTTCTATCAACAAATCATTTGTTGTAAGTTGTACAAGTGGAAGCTTGAACATGCCTTCCATGATAGCCTTGTTGATACGTTCAACACCATCTTGTGCAACAAATCTTTAGAACTCCATTTTTCCGAATTGAAGAGTGAGTAGTGGGGACAATCTAGGACACTTATAGAGGTTTTGCAAGAGATATAAATAGACCTAAATATTATGGCTTAATAATGATCAATAGGTAAACAGATAAGAAACTCTCAATATCAAAATGACTTTCTCAATTGTCTTTACTAGAAATGGATTGATCTGCTAATAATGGCTTTATGACTGTATGTCAACTTTAGACTCAATCCAAGAAGAGCTATAACTAATATGCGATATCTAGATTTATGATCTCTATAATATAACAATCCCATAATTATGTTTCCACGCATCTATACCACAACACAAACATCATGCTAGTGTTAAGCCATAGCAATTGATATCCTAATTATAGAATGTGAAATATGCACATAAATATGAATAAAGATTAAGAAAAACAAAGAAAGATGCTTATTGCAAACATAAATGACTAATGGACAAGAATTGAATTCTGTAGATAGTTTTGAATATCAAATTTACTTATTTGTGTGCATTTAGTAACTCATGTACTTGTGGCCAACCATTTATCTCTTTCATAAATTAAACACTTATTAATAACATTAAATGGCTGAGTAATTATATTTTAGTTGAAATTGAAAATAAAATATTTTATTTCAGGATAGCTCACACTATTCCCTATCATATTTTAGACTCTCAGTTTTGTTAGTAGTGGTTTGATGTCTTTGGAGTTGATCATTGCATTTCTTTAGTTACGTTTTCCAACCTACTCCCAGCCTGTGCCAAAATCGGAGCTTTGGAACAGGGTATGGACATCCATCAAAGCATAAAAGATAGAGGAATTTTGTCAGATGTAGTTGCAACTGCACAAATGGATTTGTTGAGAGGGCTTTAGAAACTTTCAAGCAAATGCAATCGGTAGGTGTAAAGCCAAATTCCATGACCATTGCTACTATCCTCCCTGCCTGTGCCAAAATGGGAGATTTGGAACAGGGTATGGACATTCATCGAAGCATAAAGGATAGAGAAATTTTGTCAGATATTGTAGTTGTAACTTCCTTGGTAGACATGTATGCAAAATGTGGAAGCATAGACAAGGCACGTGAACTATTTGATAGAATGCCTGAAAGAAATGTTGTCTTGTGGACTGCAACGATTGTTGGACATGCATAAAATGGATTTGTCGAAAAGGCTTTAGACACTTTCAAGAAAATTAAATTGGAAGGCATAAAGCCAAATTCCACAACCTTTGTTAGCATCCTCCCTGCCTATGCAAAAATGGGAGCTTTGGAACAAGGTATGGACATCCATCAAAGCATAACGGATAGAGGAATTTTGTTAGGTGTTGTACTTGCAAATGCCCTGCTTGACATGAATGCAAAATGTGGAAACATGGAAAAGGCTCGTGAATTGTTTGATACGATGTCGGAAAGAGATGTGATCTCATGTGAACAATCAACACTCGCATATACGGGAGGAAGGGATTGCTGATACAAAATTGAATGCTCACTCCTCAATCACAGTTCTATGGTTTTACAAGATTAAACTAAGACAATTAACCACCACATGTATATTTTTTGCAACATGAAATTAAAAACTAGGGCAATTTGAATCTACCTCCTGTGTGGGATTGCCTTTGACACGGGTTTGATGTTCTTGGGGGTTGAAGTCGCCACAGATGTCTATGCGGGATTGCAATTCACAAATGAATTCCCCACCTCTTTTTTTATTTTGTAATGGCCACTGTCGTCGAAATTACGATGAACTCGAGCACTTTTTTGAAAAAAAGAAAATTCTCATTGCTAATGCCTTCTTCATCGAAACCAAATGGGTAATCTCCATCGGAATTACGACGAATGTGGGAATTTTTTCAAAAAAAAATCAAATTTGGCCACAATATACCTTCTCCATCGGAAACCTCAGTCGAAAATCTAGTCCAAATGTATTAGTGAATGATGATAAAAAGCATGATCAAGTGACCGGTCCAATGACAACATTGCATTAGTTAGCATTTTTGCATACTTAGACTAGATTGCATTCATATTGCATCTTGCATAGTCATGCCAGTCATCACTTTTCCAAGGTTTAAGGTTTTAAATATTCCTATCTCTCATATTAAGGGATTGAGTACATTGGACATTACTAAAAAAAAAAATGAATCATTCCATTTTCATAGCATTTCTTGTCATCATTATAATTATTCTTGAAGGGCATTTCATTGTATTAACCATCAGTAGATTCATGTCACAGGTAGATTTTTGAATTACATTACTCATTTGGTATATAGTGGCATGCATTTGATCATGGTATATAGTTTCATTATTGTACAATAATTTATTTATCTAGGTAATTCATGCATCCTATTCATCATTTCTTATATCACCACATTTTGTACTTTGTTGCATACTGCATCATCATATTATTACATATTGCATCTAGTATTACATGTCATTCATTACACTTTGTACATAAAGAAATCATACATGTATATATGCATAAACCATTGCATATCATCTATTACATCGCAATATCATAAAAGTGCATTACATAGTATATAAGCATAATTTCATCATAATATTACACTAAATCATGACATAGTCCACCTCGTAACCTAGTAAATAAGCATGAAACATCATACATAGCACCATCATGCATCGCATATCATAAGATCATATAGATAAGTAAATAAATGCATACATTCATCATGTAATTTATCTAAAGTATGTAAAAGTAAATGCATCAATAATATAAATAAGACATCCACCACATCATAGAGCATATAGACATCAAGTCCCCGTTGCATCTCATATAATCAAAATAATCAATGTCAAGTGTACAATGATATCCCATCAGTATAAGAGATACATCAAAAAATGGCAAGAATCGTGTAATGTCTGAATCAAAAGGTGTATGCATAAAGATGATATGGTGTTAGGACCCAAAGGCAACTGAGAGGGGGGGGTGAATTAGTTGTCAATTAATTTCAACCCAAATATAACTTAATCAAACTTGATACTTAATACCGGTAAACCAAACTTAATGTTGGTAGACAAATTAGCAGTTAATATTAATACCGGTGAAAATTAATGCATAGAATAGAAAGAGAAACAATATCCACAACACATAACACAAAGATTTGTACGTGGAAACCCTGTAAGGGGAAAAACTACGGTGGGAAACCTTACCCACAATTAGATGATACTACTATAGATAGTATGTGTATACAAATGGGGTCTGCACATGCAGAAAGGCCAACCGCCTAGAGCTCACTACTCAATCACAAAATAAGAGTCACACTAACTACAATTGGATGGTTAAATCAAATGATAATGTACTGCCTAAAGTAGTATCTTCAATGTTGGATTCAGTACTAATTAAGCTCTGTTAATCACCTTCAAACCTTCCTTGAACCTTCTCTATGGTCTACTCATATGAGCTTCAATATTAACACATACCATGTTACAATACTATAACCATATATTGTCTTTCTGCCTATTACATTATTTCACAAATGAGATCTTACATATATAACAAAACCTAAGACCAAATGTGTAGGTCGGCTCACCAAGAATATTACAATTAAATCAATTACC
Source organism: Cryptomeria japonica (assembly GCF_030272615.1). NCBI lineage: Eukaryota > Viridiplantae > Streptophyta > Pinopsida > Cupressales > Cupressaceae > Cryptomeria > Cryptomeria japonica. The sequence continues at coordinate 357,866,662 of NC_081408.1, read as the reverse complement.
AATAAGTCAAGATGTGATGCATCATGATGGATCAATACATTAACAACAATATCCAATTAATTAAATCATATCCATGATGTGTCGTGCTGATCTAGAATAGATAATGCATATCGGTCATAACCTAGACCAATTTGTCGGTAACAACAAATATGTCAACCCGATTAGACTAATAACCAAAATACCAAAACCAAGTGTCCAAACCATGTCTTCGACATAACCAAGTGATCTTCAGATGATAACAAGTCATGTTCAATGTCGGTGAACAATATAACCTACCGGTGAGTGATATATCGGTGACTGTGCATAAGTCACTGAACTTGTCAGTGAATATAATGTGTCGGTTCAACAAAACCAAAGATCTCTAGAAGTATAAGTGTTGACATCAATGACAAAACCAATGAAACACATCCATAATACCAACAATCTCCCCCTTTGGCATTGATGGCAACACAAGATGGAAAAACATCTAAGTGCCAAAATAGAATGTCAAAAACCAACAACCAACAATCTCCAGAATAGATCAATACCATAAATTAAAATACAAATGCAAAGAGTATATATCACTCCCCCAATGAATTATCTCTTGCCAAAGGATAATGTTTTTCTATAGATATCTCTCCCCCTTTGACATCAAATGCCAAATCAATATAAATACCAGATACAACCAATTCATAGAACCAATTACAATAACCAATTGTTATAACTAGCTACTCCCCCTGAGAAGTAGCTCCCCTCTATCAAAGTCAGAAAAAGGTTTTCTCTGTTAATTGTGTCAGTTTGATGCCAATCATCAACTGTCTAAGTCTCTACTGGTGAGGGTATAACCCCAAGCTTCTCTCTGAGATATTCAAAAGTTTCCTTAGTCAAAGGCTTAGTAAAGATATCTGCAATCTACTCTTTAGTATTCACATAAACCAATCTCACTTCTTTTACTTCAACATTCTCTTTCAGAAAATTATATTTGATAGAAACGTGTTTAGTTTTAGAGTGAAATACCGGATTCTTAGATGTATCAATTGCTGCTGAATTATCACAATAAATGATTATAGGTTCTTTGCATTTTACCTTTATGTCCTTCAACATTTTCTTAATCCATAATACCTAAGTACAATTAGTTGTTGCTGCAACATATTTTGATTTTACTGTTGATAATGATGTACAACTCTGTTTCTTGCTCAGCCATGAAATCAATCTGCTACCAAAAAAAAAATGCCCCACCGGTGGTGCTCTTTCTATCATCTACATCTCTTGCCCAATTTGCATCGGTGTATGCATATAAATCAAAATTTTCATCTTTAGGATAACATAAACCAATATTTGTTGTGCCTTGTAGATACTAAAAAATCCTTTTCACTACTGATTCATGATTTTCTTTAGGATTACTCTGAAATCTTGAAACAATACATATTGCATTCACTATATCAGATCTTGTTTGTGTCAAATACAGTAAACTTCCAATCATATATTTGTATCTTGTCGGTTTAATAGGAGCTGAATCATCCTTCAATGTCAATTTGTCAGTTGTAGTCATAGCAGCACTTACCGGTTTAGAGTTTTCCATACCACATTTCTTCAGTAGTTCCTTCAAGTACTTTGTTTGACATATGAATATACCTTTATTAGTCTATGAAATCTGCAATCCTAAAAAGAATTTTATCTCCCCAATCATAGACATTTCAAATTCTTCCTGCATCTTATTAGCAAAATCTTTACACAATCCATCTTCTCCTCCAAAAATGATATTGTGTATGGTGAAAATGGATAACAATAATAACAATGTTGAAAGGCTAAATGAATCCAACCACAAAACCCTAGCCTAACAACAACAAAGATCCACCATAACATATGAAGATTACCTAAGACAATGCAAATCAAATGAAATCACAAAGATTATACCATCACATGTCCAATAGGGTTTGAATCTCCATTCTTCCTATCTCCATTGATCTTGCTTGATATATTTGCTCTCAGATTTTATATGCACAAGAGCTCAACAAAGAACGGAATGTGGTTGCAAGTAGGATCGTAGTGTAGTTGAGTCCTCCAAATTGTCGATTAGGGTTTGATAATGAAGAAAGCATCTCCTTATATAGAAGACACAATATGAAATGGAGGGATAAGATTGAGAGGTGTAAAAGGAGGTCGGCTATGATTAGAGGGTAGGTAAAAGAAATAATAAAATAATGAGAGGGGTAGGTAGTGTATGAATTAAGAGATGAATGACATGTGTCATGGGTAGAAAAGGTTAATGAATTAATTAAATAAATAAAGATTTATTTAATTAATAGAAGAAGTAGGATAATTAAATAAATAAGAATATTTATTTAATTTAGGAAAATGATAATTTAAATAAATAAATGTATTTATTTAAATGAGAAATAAGGCTAGAAGAGGATAAATGAATTAATTAAATAAATAAAGATTTATTTAATTAATAGAAGAATTAAGCTTAGATAATTAAATAAATAAAATATTTATTTAATTAGACATGACAATTCTGGGTGTCTACATTTTGCCCCTCTTTGAGACAATGCGGCTTGTCGCGTTGTTTCAAAGAAGATAAGATGAACTAATATAGAGTTGCCCCAGAATGGGAATGATATGCCCCCTCGAGAGATTGGATGAAAATGTCTGAAAAGATTGCAAACAATCTCTCGATAAGAAAGAAAGGCTAGAATGGATTGGCCGGATAAAATGACAAAGTCACGGGATAACGAAGACTGACTCGGGAAAATGAATGCGAGGGCTAAGGTAGGCTATAAGATAGACCACGGGGGAAAATACATCCTCATTGTCATCCATGCATCCACAAGAGCATATTGCAGAGCAAAAATAGAGCAGGAGTAGTCAGCAACGATGGCTTTCATTCACAGATTCGACTGCGTTCGCCGATTCCAGAGGCCAGCAGAGGCAGGAGAGCTGGTAAGTACCACCAAACCTCCTCGTACTTTGACGCATTTAATTTTTTGTCATTAATGCATGTCGAATAGGGCAATAAATGCGCTTAGACTAAGGTCCAAAAAGTGTCAAAAAAAGTCCAGGCGCGTCTACGTTGGTGCCAGGCACATCTATGTCGACTAAGCGCGTCTGTGTTTGTGCCAAGCATGTCTATGTCTGGACCCGCGTCAGTGTCAAATGCGTCCGCGTTTGTGCTGTTCAGGCGCATTTGTGCCAAGAAGGCACGTCTGTGTCAACTAGGCGCGTTTATGCAGAGCATAGGCACGTCTGTGTCCGGCAGACGTGTCTGTGTCAGGCAGGCGCGTCTATGCAGTCTTTAAAAGCATTTGTGTCATGTAAGCGTGTTTGCGTTTGAAAAGTATGAATTTGCACCTTCTAGGTCAAATCGGCAGTTCTGTGATGAACATACGCTGTCGATTGGATAAGCTGCTGAGAGGATACACTCAAGCAGGTCCTCTAGGAAGACTAGGATAGATCAAGGCACTTTATGATGAACAGTGAATACCAAGATAAAGTACTTTGTGATAAACAGGGAGTACTGAAATATGAGCAGCACTTTGTGATGAACAGGGAGTGTCACATGTTGGGTCTCAAATCAACAGATTGGATAGGTTCTAAGGAAATGTCAGTCCCTATGGTCAAACCCTCCAATTGACTTGGCCAACATGTAGAGTGAACCTGTTTGGTTGCTTACTCTCTCACTTTAGGCTCTGCAGGACCTAGGCGGGTATACCTATTCACTGAATGTCTCCAATAAACAGTGCTTTTTATAGCAAATATGTTATCCTAATCTGATATCTCCTGATCTTGAAATGGCATGAGTTCCTGTCATGAGTTTGGCCAGCCCTTGTCCTTTGATAACCTGTGAAATTTTAAGCTCAATGTTAAATTCTTGTATCTGATTGATCCATTTGCATCTTTTGCCCGTGACCTCAGTTTGTCTGAAGATATCTTTTACTGTTGCATTGGGGACATAAGCAATGACTTCAGCCCCTACTAAGTATGGTTTAAATTGTTTCACTGCTTTGACCAAAGCATAGGCCTGCTTTTCATTCAATTCATATTTTACTTCTGAAGGGCTCAGAGACTTGCTAAAATATGCAATGGGCTGCTCATACCCTTCTGAATTTTTCTGTAACAACACTGCTGCTATAGTGTGACAAGAAGCGAATGAGAATATCATAAAAGGTTTACCAAAATCTGGGGAAATTAGTACTGGTGCCTCGATAATTGCCCTTTTGATTGCCACAAAGGAATCAATTGCTTCTTCAGTCCAATCTATCTGGGCCTCTTTTTTTAACATCCTTACTATAGGTTTCACTATGTCTGCAAAATTCAAAATAAACCTTCTCACAAAATTAATTTGTCCCAAGAATGATTGAATGGCTTTGATAGTTCGGGGGATGGGAACCTCATTAATAGCTGCTACCCTTTCAGGGTCAATTCTTACTCCCTCCTTGGATACTATGTGTCCAAGTAACTTTCCCTCTTCAACACCAAAGTGGCATTTTTTAGGATTCAAGGAAATCCCATATTATAAGGCCCTTTTAAATATCTTTTCAAGGTGTTCACAGTGATCATCAGCTTTCTTTGAGTACGCAGTCAGATCATCTTGGTATACTACCATGATTACATCAATCAATTCTGCAAAAGCCACATCCATTGCCCTTTGAAAAGTAGCTCCAGCATTGGTCAATCCAAATGGCATTCGTGCATAGACATAGGTGTCCCATGGAGTTGTGAAGGCTGTCTTATATTTTTTAGTTTCTCTAACTTTCACCTGATTGTAACCTGAAAATCCATCCATCATAGACAGCAACTCACACCCTGTTACCTTCTGCAGCATGTTATCCATATTTGGCAATGGATAGTTATCCTTTAGGGATGATACGTTTAGATTCCTAAAGTCTACACATAATCTAATATCCCCATTTTTCTTCTTGACTGGTACCAAGTTAGAAACCCATGTGGAGTATCTGCATGGCTCAATTATTCCTGCGTCTTTCATCTTTATAATTTCTTCCCTCATTTTTGGTAACAATGTAGGATTAATAGGTCTCTGCTTTTGCCTAAATGGCTTAGCTTCTGGCTTAAGTGGTATCTCATGTTGAAAGAGATCTTCCCTGTAAGCTTTGAGATCTTCATAAGACCATGCAAACACATGTTTGTATCTTTTTAGCAACATTATCAGTTGTTGCCTCATAGCAGGAGTTAATTTTTTTCCAATAAAAACATTTCTGGGGGCTCCTTCATTTCCTAGGTTGATTTGTTCAACATCACTCTCTTTAACAGCTGACCCTTTGGTTTCAATCACATCTTGAGCATTAAAAGTTCTTTCTAATGCCACTAGGCCTCTTGGTAATTTATTTGACTTTAGTTGTATAATTTCATGTCCAAATAAAGTTTCCTTACCTTCAGTTTTTTCCACAAAGTCATTAAAATTTATAGCTTGAGCCTGATAATGATCAACACACTGTAAAAAGTTCAACAGATCTGCATCATCTTGAAACACTTGCCAATTATACAAGTTGTCAGGAACAGATGGTCTTACTTTCATCTCTACTTCAGATATCCCAGTTAGCGTTATATCATTGCCTTTTAGTGCAATATTTGCTAAAAAATCTACCATGATGTTCTTTGATCTATCTATCCAGGTTATCTGAAAAGCATCAAAAAGCTCCATGGTATCCCATACAGCATTCCTGTATTGTTTTAGTCTTAAGTGTTTTGAGGCATATCTTTCCTTTACTTGTGAGACTATTAGTTCTGAATCACCAAAGACACTTAACAATTTGATTCCATGTTTGACTGCTATGTTAAGACCAGTGAGTAGAGCTTCATATTCAGCAATGTTATTTGTACATTCAAACAATAACTTGAAAGAGTATTTGTAAGTTTCCCCTGTGGGTGAAATAAAAAGGATTCCAGCCCCACTCCCTTCTTTGCTGCAAGACCCATCAAAGAACATTTTCCATATCTGACCATCCTTTTTAGTTAGACATGACTCAATGGGGATCCACTCTTTAAATTTAGGTTTTGTCAACTGTACCTGGAAGTTGTCCATATCAGTTTGTAAAAAACATACTTGGTTCACTGTTTCTTCCATATCTTCTATGATATATGTGGACCGAGGTTCCCTGTCAATTTTTATTTCCTGTCCATTTATTGGAATTGTAGCATAGGACAAATCCAACTGTACATATCCACCAATCATATTCGACCATTGTCTAGACAACAGCATTCCATAGTTTGGTGGAACATCCACCACTGCGATATCTATTTTATATGATGCTTCTGGACAGGCTGCTAATCTGAACTCTACATCCTTCATGATACCAACCACTGGGACTGATCTATTGTCCATGGCATAGCACTTCCCAAAGGTAGTATCAACTTCCAATCCTAATTCTTTCATCACCCCAACAGGCATGACATTTATGGCTGCTCCTGAATCGATCATACAATTCTTCACCCTTTTGTTGTTTATCACCAAAGTGAGATAAAATGGGTCTACTTGTGTTGGGTTTTTAGTTATAGTGGACCCTAAGTATATAACTGGAGCCATTTGTTCATTGTTGTCACTTGTTGGGACCTCTTGTTTCTGTTCATTAATCTTTTCTTCTTGGACACCTGAAATCATCTCCAAAGTTTTTTCTCTATACTCAGGAAACCTCATTATTTCCATCAATGGAACAGAAACTTTTAATTGTGTTAATGCAGTTGAGATATCAAATGAGGTAGAGTGTTGTGATGAAGGGAGTTTTACTGTTTCTTCCTTTTGAACATTAGGACCCTTCTTATTATTCTTTGGTACAGCCTCCTTAATCATAGCTCCTTTGTTTATTCGCTTGAGTGTCTCATTAGTTTCTTTCATAAAAAGACTAGTAGGTTTACCTTGCTCTGGATTCACTACCCTGTTCCTTAAATCATAAGTCCTTTTTGCTTGTGCAACGGCATAAGCTGTAATTCTTCTTTTTTCTTCCTCAGTAGGGATTTTGAGCTTAACACTTTCATTTTTGCTGGTGGTCACAGGCAAGACAGAGCATTTATCAATATTGATAGAATCTGACCTTCCTTCCTGACTAAATGATATCATATTAACAGTTGAATCATCCACATGTTCTTCATAGCTATCCTCTTCCTCTTGCAATCCTTTTGCTACTGCACACAAAGAAGAAGCGTGTGGCATATTGCAAGCATAACACCACATGTCATCATCTTGAGTATAATTCACTGTTCTTTTTAAAGGATCTGGAATTTGTTGATTGTCTCTGTGGTTCCTGTCTAATGGTTTTCCATCCTTCCATGTGGTGTTATAAGGCATGTCATGTAGTCTAGGTCTCTCAGGACGGTAGTATTGCTGCTTCTCTGTTTTGTTTACTCTTACAGATAAATCTTTCAGGGCATTTAAAACTTTGTCAAGCTTATCTTCATCTCTATTAGCCTTGGGTGCTCTAGGATTGTATAACCTTGCATCCTCTTTCTTTCCCACTTTACCAGCAGCCTTTCTGTTGTTTTCTATAATAATAGCATCCTTCATAACATCCCGGAGGTCTCTAGGATTTCTGGTTCTTAGCTCATAGTTTGTTTTACTGTCATAAGCATTGATATAATACAGAATGCTCACCTCAGGTACTGGTTTCATCCTATTGGGGATTTTGTTTAAAACCCTATTAAATCTTTTGTTAAAATCTATCACTGTTTCATTTTGCTCCTTTTTTATACTAATGATTTCGTGCAAAGCAAACTCAGGGCTGTTATGGTCTCCATACTGCTCAAGGAACAAATCTTTGAATCCTGCAAGATCTCTAATGGATGCGTCAGGCAACGTCCTAAACCAATCTCTTGCATCCTCTATTAATGATTGCATAAACAACCTGGTCTTGACATCTTCATATGGTAACCCAAAATCCTCAATTACTGCGTCAAAGGCTTTACAGTGAGCCTCACCTGAAACTGCATTACTTCCTGTGAACCTTGGTACCGCTATCCTGATTTCATTTGGGATAGGATATGGGTATACTATCATTCCTGAAAAATCAAACTGCCTCATTTGCTCCATATTTATCAGTCCATGCCCTCCATGAGGATTCCCAAAGTTTTGGTTCACATTACCATACAAGGGTATTTGGTTTTGATAAGGAAGAGGGTATTGATTCTGGTGTTGATATTGAAACTGATTAGGGGGTGGATGTTGGTTATAAAATTGACCAGGGGGTGGGTACTGATTATGAGTATGTGAATTTTGCTAGACTGGTGGTGCACTTGATTGCACATGATCATCCCTTTTGCTACCAAACAAGGGATTCTCATAAGCTTTGAAATCATTACCTTTTGTTTTACCCACTCCCTCAGCATATGTTTTCTTGTAGTTGTTTACATCTTTATTAAAGTCATCCTCACCAACATTTATGCCCAACTTGGCACACAGCTCCAAACATTCCTGAGTCCTTCCTGAATCTCTCATCTCAGCAGCTGCCTCCATCATTTGTCTAGTTAAATCTGTGAATCTATCTGCAGGGTCTGCCATACTTGATCCTGATGGAGGTGGTGTGTATTGTCTGGACCATGCTTCATGATTTTCAAAACCAGGGGGAATTTGGCATCGCCCCTTTTGAGCTTTATATGCTGTAACCAAATCTTCATTCACCGGGCTTGAAGTTGTTGTTCTATCTTGTTCTTTTAAGGGCGAATGTTGGCTACTTTCATGTTTATACTGGTTGTATCTTTCTCTCATGGAATCATTCATGGGTTCTTTATTTTTGTTCTTTCATTGAGGGAAATCTAATTGGGATAAAGATTGTCCTTTTGCAACCGATCTTGTTCCGTGCATTGATATTCTTATTTCAGAGTCGCCACCTCTTTCCTAGAGGATATGTGTTATTTTTTCTTCTGAGTTCTCTCCCACAGCAGAGTCTTAATAATTCTTCCCCAGCAGAGTCGCCAATCTGTTGGGTCTCAAATCAACAGATTGGATAGGTTCTAAGGAAATGTCAGTCCCTATGGTCAAACCCTCCAATTGACTTGGCCAACATGTAGAGTGAACCTGTTTGGTTGCTTACTCTCTCACTTTAGGCTCTGCAGGACCTAGGCGGGTATACCTATTCACTGAATGTCTCCAATAAACAGTGCTTTTTATAGCAGATATGTTATCCTAATCTGATATCTCCTGATCTTGAAATGGCATGAGTTCCTTGAATGGAGATATAGCAGATGAGTTCAAGATTGTTGTTATGATAATTGTTTGCTTTATGTTTCTTAATTACTTCTATAGCTGTCAAAATGAAGAAATGATGAGGGTAATTTGTAATTTAGCCAGTGCCTTCTTTGTTAATTGGGTTGCAGAGTCATTATAATTTTCTTCAGGACTTATGGTGCGAATCTGCGAGACAGTTTTTAATTCATCCCTTATGAACCTGTCAGTTACTATTTCTGTTAAAACCAAATGAATGCTTGTATTATATGCTGATTGAGTGAATTTAACCCTACCCTTAAGGGACCAGTCAATTAAGATTTGCAAGGAACAATTACAATCCGCAAGCAAAACTTTTGTTGCAACATTATAACATAAAGCATAGATTTGATCTTAAGAACATGAATAACCTTATCTTTATCAGACAATATCACAGACGATTGCCAAAAGAAAATGAAATAATCCACAACACACATGCAGGGAAACAATTGATCAAGATTTGTATTCCATTATAGTTCGTACATAGAAGACTTACAGGCTGTTGTTCTTTTGCTCTTAATCCTATCTAATATCTATCCCCTACATTACAAAAATCATTCTCATATATATATGAGGATGAAAGCTCTTCACGAAGAGACATGACCCTTTACAATATTAATCATTAACTTTGGATATTTCTAAACTTAAGTAAAAAGAGATTTAAGAGCCCCAAATGATGAATGTAATCATCGTCTTTGAATGTTTTGATTCGAGGAGTTTTCTTCTTCAATTCATCCCCCAGCGACAGATACTTGAATATTATCTGGTTGACAGTAGGGGCCATATCCTTACTCCGATCAATCTCTGACAAGGCCCAATCCTTGACGCTGATGAGTTCTTTTCGCAGATCCTCCAAGGATATCACCTCTCCTTCCTTGTAGACGGAAGGCATTCCAACGGGTTTATCATCATCTAATTCTTTTAAGTCTCTCCTCAACGTATCCTCGAGTTTGACATGATTGTCCATATACGCGTTTCCCTCAGCCTTTTCCTCTGGTGACATGGTATCGACATTGCTCAGTACTTCCTGCAATCGAATGGGCAACTTGTGCACAGTTAATGTTCAGCATCTACAATGGCTACTCAAGTGTTTAAACTTAATTGCAGATGTGACACTTTTCAATTGAGCCTTTAACTCTTTCGCGGGAAGTACAGTTCGCTCAAAGTGCGCACATTTCAAGTCATCGATGAAACCCTTGTCTTCGGCCGAGTGTTTAAACCTTCCATCGAAAGCTCATTTTCTTCGATACAATTGTTTCGGTGAACAGCTCATGTCGAGAGGCCGCTTTTAAGACTCATTGAAATCACTCTTTCATCGAAAGACCCCTTTTTCGATAAGTCACTCGCAAGTTTCATCGATGTCATACTTTCGATGAGTTTCTTTCTTCGGTGTAGGCTTATGCGCGTTCATCGATATCCCTTTTTCATCGATATCCTTCTTTATCGATGAAACAGCCTTACTTTTGTTCGACACTACGTTCATCGATGAAAACTTGCATTTCGATGAATGCCTTTTGAGTTTCTTCGGTAATGACATTCCTTCGAAATCACCCTTTTGCCTTTATCGCTTTTTGCTTTTACCTTTTCGATGAAACTTGGAGTATCGATGAGCGGTTTCCTGCGTTCATCGAAGGTAACTTTTTGCTGAAATACCTTTGCTTAGTGCTTTATATGCCCTGTGTCGATGAAAACACTCTTTCGATGAAACTTCCTCTGCAGTGCTCGATACAGTTTACTGGCCGAAATATCCATTAGTCTTCACGCTTATGGAAACATACATTATTTTTTTTATATTTTTATTTTCAAAAATAGTTCTCAACATCACACACGTAGTACTTTGTGATGAACAGGGAGTACCACTACGATAAATAGCAACACTTTGTGATGAACAGTGAGTGTCACTAGGGTAGATAGCCATATGCATTTAGATAGCATTTTGTGATAAACAGTGAATGCCACTATGACTGACATGATTGATTTGCTTGACTGCAGGAGTATTTGCCTATGCTAGAGTCACGGGAGAGATTCCCATCGACACAGAGATTGCGACCTGAGTTGTTGTTTCAGGATAGAGCTGCCATCGAGGAGATGGGTTTGAGACATATATTGTATGTGCCTAAGTTTCGGGCAAACATGGGTTTGCTGACTGCGCTAGCTGAGAGATGGCACTCTGAGACGTGCACATTCCATTTGCCTATGGGTGAGATGACAGTCACCCTGGAGGATGTATACAGGATTCTGTGGGTGCCGATCGATGGGGAGCTGATCCCATACGATTGAGATGGTGACAGAGAGGCATTGAGACAGGTATTTCAGGACTCTAGATTGGAGATGAGGGCAGGACACGTGGCCTGGGATACCATGACAGCCACAGGGTTAGCATTGACGGCAGTGATCGGAGGAGTTATCAGTGGGTTCCTATGTCCAGATAGGGTGACACGGGGTTTGGCTGTGGGCTGGGGGGAGCACTAGAGATGCTGATGACATAGCATACCAGATATGCCTAGGGACCGTGTGTGCTAGCACACTTGTATTACGAGCTGCATCAGTTTGTTTATCATGGATCAGTGGGATTGGGCTGCGGAGTTACATTGCTACAGGTGTGGGCTTATGAGCATCTGTCAATGACGAGGCCGATACACTTCTGAGGCAGGGGTCATGGACGTAGCTTCGTGCATTTATATGATATGATCACCTTGCAGCCACGGATTGGCAGGCTAGAGTACTGGCGGCGAGTGATTGATGACATTGATGAGGTCATATGGCGACCTTATCTGGGTTGCGAGCAGTGGGAGGATGATGCAGTTGAGTTACCGTACACCTTTCGGAGCAGGTACCTGATTGGGCGGACACCCTATGTGCTGGAGAGGCAGCTGGTAGACAGGATTGGCCGAAAGTTTGGCTGGATTCAGAGGATGCCCTGGGGATCAGGCATGTATGCCCGCACCGTCAGAGATCAGGCAAAGTTTGGGCCGCTACTGTCGTATGATCAGGCAGTGACTCAGCTGGTGGAGATGATACCTCTTCCTTAGGACATGTGGCCTGAGATTGAGGACGTCGGGATGGATGCAGAGTATACAGCGTATTGGGCAGAGCATCCATTCCCACGGTTGACAGATCCTGGAGAGGCACTGGAGGGAGATGGTAGGGGAGATGATGATGATGGTGGAGGCGATGGGGGCAGAGGCCGACAAAGGAGGAGAGGAGTAGTTAGGGAGAGGCGAGTTGCTGCCCGGAGGGAGGGTGGAGAGGAGAGGCAGGCTCGGGTGGTGAGGGGCCGCGGCGGATTGCCCTTACAGGTGGCAGCGGCATAGGGTCCCAAGCATGTGCAGATACAGGGACAGGGACAGAGACAGGAACCAGTACAGGTACCTGTACAGGCACAGGGGCAGGCACCCGCAGAGGATGAGCCACAGGTAGGGGCAAAGGCAGAGGGAGTTGACCCAGTGGAGGTTGAGCTACTGGATCTGAGGGAGATCTGCCAGGGCCAAGCAGATGAGATTAAGGATCTGGAGAGGGAGAGGGATCGACTCAGGACGAGGCTCAGGGATACTGAGCGAGAGAAAGATTAGGCGATCCAGCGCTACACAGAGGCTGAGACAACACTGAGGGCTGGGAGGCAGGCAGCAGAGGACACAGGGGCCAGATATGCGTATGTCCTGCGGACAGGAGAGGAGATAGCCTACTGGAGGGACCTCTACTATGGTGCAGTGCCAACAGATCAGCGGGCGAGGAGCTTCCATAAACCGTCACGTACAGGGACATCTACGGGGGGGAGCCGGAGGAGACAGACATCAAGTGGTGGGGTCGTGGGTCCTCCACCACCACCAGGTAGAGGGGACAGGCAGGATGATCCTGGGGCGGGTCCTTCAAGGGCTCAGATTCCACCGAGGGAGGGAGTTCATCATAGCCTTAGAGGGCTCCCTATGTATCAGTATTGTACCATTTTTGTATTGTAGACACCTGCAGGTGCTTTTGTAGCCATATGATTTTGACATCATTATATCATGACACTTTTGATTATATATATGAGATTATTCATCTTTGCGACAGCTATATGCATGTGTACCTATGTGATGAGATGTTCTTATGTGATGCTTATTTTATGTTATGGATGCAAATATGTATATGAGGAAATGCCATATTTTTGTTCTTTGATGTTTTAACATGTTATGCATGACGCAAATGTAAGTGTATGTAATGCAAATGAATATGATAATGCAAAATGTAATTTGTGCTAACAGTTGTTGTGTGCAGGATGTGATGCATTTGTAATATCTATCTGTATGTATGAAATGCTTATATGTGGTAATGCAGGTGTAACTATATGAAATGCAAATGTTTTTGGTGTGTCATTATACTCAGTCATGTGATAGCAGGCTACGCGGACTCGAGAAGGACGATGGAAGTCAATCAAGAAAGGGGGATGAAAGACAGAAGATATGAAAGTGAAAGAGATTCTTGTGCGTTATCATCATTGAGCTTTATTATGGCAAGTAGGTTATGACAATCGAGGCATATGTTCGACCTCGAAAGTCATTATACCTGTTTGCATGGAGATAAGACAGTCACAAACAAGGAATGCCCCAGTTCACACTAGACTCACAGTGTCCTCATATCCTTGGACAAGTCATAGCATTACTAAGAGATAATCCACAGACAACAAATACAAATAGGTGACGATACCCCATCCTCACCTTTCTAGTCAAAGACATCCTGAAGATAGAATCTCTAGTCAGAGACATCTTGGAAAAGCTAAAAGACATGTCACCAAAAGATAAAATCAAAAGAAAATCAAGACTCGACACCAACATCCACTGTAGTCCTCAAATTTAGTGTCTCTTGTCACTTGTATAAGTCTTACTTGATTGTGCTCACAATGTTTACTTTCACAAAAAGGATAGATAGCATTGAACCATAATGTTGTTTGAGTCTGTTGAAAGATTTGATTTGTTGAAGCCCATTGTTGCTGCTATCTCATCTGAAACTGACTAAATCCATGAAACTGATACTTTATTGCAGAGAAGATGAAACTTTATTACGGATCTGTGATGCAAATGTTTCTTTATTGCGGATTGTGTGCGAATAGACTGAAGAAAGCTAGAAGAAACTGTACTCCTCAAAACATGCAATGCTCTCAGTTCCACACCCATCACTAGACGTAGGATTTGCCTTAGCCACAGATAGAATCTGATTTATTATGGATGGAAAGGGAGTGAAAAGGGAGGTTTATTATGAATGGCTAACCAATCTTGGGTAGGTCAATAACAAGCCATGATGGGAATGGGTAAGTTTATTATGAATGAATTGGTCGTGAGTGTGTGCAAAGTGAAAGGATGAAAGTGAATCCTAAAGGAGGGAGGAGCAATGTCTCTACGCATGGCGCTAGTGACCCAATTTTCACCATGGTACTTGCCCAAGGTGCCACCGAAGTGGTTTTCACTATTGGACGAAATTATTTCTTTTATACTTTTTTCGATTTTTCAATGTTTTTTGTATCACAAGGTGCCTGTTTGCCAGGTTTTCACCAAGTAACGATTTTTTTGTTTTATAATTTTTTTGTATTTTTGAATTTTTTGATTTTTTTGTATTTTTCGAATTAGGATACTCTAAAGAGCTTATGTGTAGAACCTGCGAAGGTGCATGTTGTTGATAGGATCCTCCAAAGGTTCACCCTCTGTAGTTGAGAGCTGATATGCACCAGATCCATATGCTGCTGTAATAATGTAAGGACCAAGCTAGTTTGGTTCGAACTTGCCCTTCTTCTCTCTGTCTTGTTGATTTTTAGGATTTTCTCTGAGAACCAAGTCACCCACCTCAAATGTGCGAGGCTTGACCTTGTGATTGTAGCTGTAACTCATTCGTTGTTGACAAGTTTTGAGATGACTAAAAGCAATTTGTCTTCATTCATCCAGTAGTTCCAGTTCTTGTAAGCGAGAGACCCTATAGTCTTCATCACTGATGATGTTTTGCAAAGAGACCCGTAAAGAGGGTAGCTTGGCCTCAATAAGCAAGATGGCTTCAGAACCATAGACTAGTGAATAGGGTGTAGCTCCTGTGGGTGTACGGACACTTGTGCGGTAGGCCCAAAGTGCAGGATTAAGTTGAATATGCCAATTACGGCCAGCATCATCGACTATCTTCTTTAGGATTTTAAGGATTGTTTTGTTAGATGCCTCAGCTTGGCCATTGCCTTGGGGGTAATATGGTGTGGAGAAACGGTGGGCGATATGGAAGCGATCACAGAGTTCACGAACATCCTGATTTTTGAAGGGACGCCCGTTATCAGTGATAATAGAAACGGGAATACCGTATCGGTCAATTATATAGTTGAGGATGAATGTAGCAATCTATTTTCTAGTAACTTGTGTGAGAGGCACGGCTTCAATCCATTTTGTAAAATACTTTGTGGCAGTGATAATGAATTTATGACCATTGGAAGAAGGAGGGTGAATCTTGCCTATGCGATCGAGTCCCCATTGACAAAAGGGCCAAGGAGATGCAAGTGGTTGAAGTTCTTGTGCTGGCACATGTATGAGATCTCCATGAATTTGACACTGCTTACATTTCTTGACAAACTGGTATGAGTCTTTCTCCATATTGGGCCAGTAATATCCAGTCCTGATGAGTTTCTTGGCCAAGGTAGGACCACTAGCATGTGGACCACATATCCCTTCATGCACTTCCCGTAACGCAATCTGAGCTTCATCGCTTTCTAAACATCTAAGAAGAGTGTCATCTAGACCTCGTCGGTATAAGATATCAGCCAAAATGACATATCGAGAGGATTGGCGAATGAAAGTATGACGTTGGTTATTTGATAGATCAGGAGGTAAAGTATTGTCACGTAAGTATGTGAAAATGGAACCATATAACTGGGATTCAGGACCGACAATGCATAACATCTCAGTAGGCATGATCTCATATAAAGGGAACAAAAGGTTATCCACCAAGAACTCATAGCAGGTCTTGTTTGGAGGTAGATCGATCAGTGAAGCAATTGTAGCCATGGCATCTGCGGCGCGATTCTGCTCTCTTGGTATCTGCTCAAAATCTATCTTTATGAAGTGTTGTTTCAAGTCATCCACCATTTGTTTATAAGGCATTAGCTTTTCATCTTTTGTTTGGTAATCATTAGTTGCTTGACGGATGACAAGTTGGGAGTCCCCAAAAACGCGAAGTTCCTGGATCTTCCATTGAACTGCAATTCGTAATCCTGTTGTTAATGCCTCATATTCCGCTATATTGTTAGTACAAGGAAATGATAAGCGGTATGATTTTGGTATAGAATCTCCTTGAGGAGTTATAAAGAGGATGCCAGCTCTTGCCCCATGCTGTGTATATGAGCCATCAAAGTATAGTTGCCATGGCTTTGCATGTGACATTATCAAAATGGATTCATCTGAAAATTCTGAACTTAGAGGAACATCATCTATCATGGGAGCATCTGCTAATTGATCTGCGATGGCTTGTCCTTTTATTGCTTTTCTATCCACATACTTGATGTCAAATTCACTCAGTATCATTACCCATTTGGCCAGTCGCCCAGTAAGTGTTGCCTTATTGAGAAGGTATTTCAATGGATCTATCCTTGCAACTAACTTTGTCTTATGAGTAAGCATGTAATGTCATAATTTCTGTGAAGCAAAGACCACAGCAAGGCATGCGCGCTCAATTGGTGTGTAGTTTAGCTCATATCCCACCAATGTGCGAATGATATAATATACTGCTTTTTCCTTGCCTTCAGCAATTTGTTGCGCTAAGAGTGCCCCCAATGCTGTTGGAGTAGCTGAAATGTATAATAACAGTGGTTGATCTGGAACTGGTGGCATCAGAACTGGCAGATTTAGAAGATAATCTTTGAGCGTCTGGAAAGCCTGTTGATAGTTGTCATCCCATTTAAATTTGATGTTTTTATGTAGCAGGTGTTGAAAAGGATTACACTTATCTACCAGTTGTGCTATGAATCTTCGAATGGACTGGAGTCTGCCTTGTAAGGATCGAAGTTGACTGATATTTCTTGGTGGTTGCATTTCCAAAATAGCTTTGAATTTTGCTGGATCTGCTTCAATTCCTCTTTTGGATACAATGAATCCTAGGAGCTTCCCAGAGGTTACTCCAAAGACACATTTCTTAGGGTTTAATCTTACTTTGTATTTTTCCAACCGATCAAAGGCAACTAAAAGTATGTCCAAATGTGTGTTTCTGTCTATTGATTTGACCAAGAGGTCATCAACATAATCTTCCATTGTTACATGCATGATATCATGAAAGATAGTAGTCATGGCTCTTTGATATGTAGCACCTGCATTCTTTAGCCCGAAAGGCATGACATTCCAGCAGAAAGTTCCCCATGGAAAAGTAAATGATGTTTTGTGTTGATCCTCAGGTGCGATCCTTATCTGATTATAGCCAGAGAATCCATCCATTAATGATAGCATTTCATGACCTGCTGCGAGATCAACAATCAAGTCAATATTTGGTAATGGGAAGTCATCCTTTGGACAAGCTTTGTTGATGTCTCTAAAATCTGTACATATTCTAATGTTGCGATCTGGTTTACTGACAGGTACCAAGTTGGAGATCCATTCGGGATAATCAATTGGGTGTATGAATCCGACATCCAATAACTTCTCAAGTTCTGCTTTGACTAGTAATGCCACTTGTGGATGCATTTTTCTTAATTTCTGTTTCACTGGTTTTGCCCCCAGTTTGACTGTCAGATGATGCATTACCAAATCTGGATCCAATCCAGGAATATCAGCGTATGACCAGGCGAAGTTGATTTGTCGTTCTTTGAAGAAACTTATGAATTTTGACCTTTCGGACTCTGTCAGTGATTGAGCTAGGAATATGTTGTGTGGAACCTCTTCTGTACCAATGTTTGTTTTGATAGTCTCCTCTACCAACATGGATGACTTTTCTTCATATGATGCTAGGAGAATGTCGAGTCTTCCATCTTCAAGCGCCTCAAAGAGGTTTTCACCCTTAGATACGTCCTTTCTTTTTACTTTTTTGGAGTCAGATAGCGCCACAATGTGGTTTTCACCATAAGACCCTTGATTTGTTCTTATTTTCACATTTTTGCAACTGGAAGGTCCGACACCCTCACCAAAATATGCCACGCTATTGAGTTCTATGGTGTATCCTGCTTTATGGTCTCCAGGGGGAAGGTCATCTCGTATGCCTAAATAGTCAATAAAAGCTTCATCGTTTTGGAATGTATCCAACTGTGCAGGTCCTTCATGATCCCAGTCAATGAGTTGATGGTGAACAAGGGGAAGGTCGTTAATGCCCTCGAAGTTAGCGGGGCTAAGAGTGAAGATGTGGTTATATTCGGGTATGTCAAGGTAATTATCGAGGTCATCGATGGCACTCTCCTCATCAGTCTTGATCACGAGCGAATCCAAATTATCGTCACTAGTAGCGCGTTTCGGAATAGGTGTTCTCATCCTATGTGATTTCAACCTAGAACCTTGAGACAAGGACTGTATAGACTCCTCATAGGTTGTTTCTTGACCAACTCTGAATTTGTTATAAAACTCCTCCTCTTCTGTGGGTTCACCTGGCTCTCTGAATGTCTCGGTGAGCTCATAGTCACCGGAAGACTTGTCGGAACCCCATTCCCATTCGTTGGAATTTGTGGAATAGCGATTCTCTTGTTGAATTTTGGCAGCTTTGATTTGTAAGGCTTCTCCTGTCCTTTGAGTATGGACCTTGGAAGTTAAGAAACCAAGTCCTTTCGAGCGTTCCTTCTTGAAAGTCAATTCAGGTTGTAAAGGTTCAATGATGCCTTCCTTTCGTAACCCCAGAGGGCTTTTTCCATCATACCCGAATTTTTGTAGAATTTTGAAGCCTTTGCCGTATTTCTCACATGGAAGATTGATGTGGTCTTGTGTTTCCTCTTCATTGTCCCTGAAAAGCATTTGGTATAAATCTTCCTCTTCTAGTTCGCCCCATCTTTGAAAGGTAGTGGGATCCCATTTGAGTTTCATGAGGGAGATTTTCTTGTTAGGATGTGGTCTTCCATATTCTTTTGGGGAACTCATGACTTGTCTTAAGTACATGGTCTGATTGAAAGTATATTCCCCCATGCCTTTGTCCTGAAACTTGCCTTTAAGCTCACCTTGTTTGGATGTTGAAGGTTTTAATGACTCAGGATCAATGTATGCCGACGAAGGAACAGCTTTCCGATTACTAGGAATAATGGTCTCAGTCTTTGACTTCAGGTTATTGCAATATATGAATGGATTAGGATCGTCGTTAACTGTTACTTCCACTCCATTATGAGGAAACTTAATGCATTGGTGATATGTGGATGGGACTGCCCTCATTTCATGGATCCAAGGACGTCCTAACAATATGTTATAAGTTAGATTTAAATCTAGGACTTGACAGACCACATCCTTTGTAACTGGCCCAACTCTGAGAGGTAAGATGACTGTACCCTTGGATGAATGCTCTTCATCATCATATGCCTTAATGGTGATCTTGTTTGTAGAATTTACAACTTTATCATAATATCCCAATTGTGTGATAGTGCTTAATGTGCAAATGTTTAAACCTGCTCCTCCATCTATCAGGACTCATTTTATTCGATGTTTGTGTATGAAGGCTTCAATGTGTAATGGCGCATTATGTGGCTGACTTACGGAGGCGTCATCGGCTTCCATGAAAGTAAGTGAATGTGGAATGGAAAGGTATCCCACCATGGCTTGAAACTGGTCCATGTTCAGATCAGTAGGAACAGCAGTATCTCTCAAGATTTTATCAAGAATGGCTTTATGTGCAGGAGATATGCGTAATAGTTCAAGGATTGAAATGAGCGCGGGTGTCTTCCCTAATTGTTCTACAAGGTCATACTCAGACTTGGTTGATGAAGAAGTGGTGTTTTTAGTTGGAGCACCTTGCAAAGTTATTTTACCTCGGCGGGTTGTAACATGACATTCAGAGGTAGGTTCAGAAGAAGATCCAACACCTTTTAGGACAATCCTGGGTCTCTGGATAGAATTCTCAGACGCTTTGTCCTTGATGATAATTGTAGAGATGTAATTGTCCATCGAGATGTGATTGATGGTTGAATCATAGTTGTAGGATGCTCTGGTATAGTTGGTTTGATCCTCTGTGGCTTTAGCTTTTCCCTTGTCATGTTTTGGGAATGGTTCCTTAAACATCTCATGTTCTTGATTGGAGGAATGTCCCTCAATCTCAATATCACCTCTATCAATGAGATCTTGTATGATGTTCTTCAGTCGATGACAATTTCCTGTCTTATGACCCTTGCTCTTATGAAATTCACAATACTCATCATCATTCCACCAATTTGGTTTAACCTTTGGTTCATATGGAGGAAAATCTGGAATAGTGATTACCTTGTTTGCCACTAGCTTTTTGAAAACTGACTCAAGTGGTTCTCCCAATGGAGTGTACTTCCTTCATGATCTAGAAGTTGTTTGAGTATTCACTTGATTGTTTGTAGAACTTGATCCCGAAAAGATGACTTTGGGTCGCACTGTGTTGGCATCAACAACACCATCATTGACTGTGTTCTTGTTTTTATTCCAAAATCTTGGCTTGTCTTTTCCTTTAAAGTCATCTTTGTTTTCCTTGAATATTTTAATGACTCCTTGTTCATTTAGGACCTTTTCTGTCACTAAGCCTTTTTCAATGACGTCCTTGAAGGTAGACAAACAAGATTTCCTTAAGTCATAGCCAATGTTTTTGTTAACATTTTGTGTGAACATCTCTACCATTTGTTTTTGTGGAATTTCACAAGAGCATCTACTGGCTAGATTTCTCCATCTTTGTAAGAATGATGCAAAAGATTCTCCCTCTTTTTGCTTAGTATTGCACAAAGTAGTGACTGATATGTCTATCTCTATGTTGTAGGAGAAATGTTGAATAAATGCCTCTGCTAAGTCACCCCATGACTTAATTCCAAGTGGAAGTTGAGAGAACCATTCCATAGCTTGATCGCCTAAGCTTTGTGGGAGTAATCTCATCAAATATGTCTCTTCTACTGCTACCTCAATGCAAGTTGTGAAAAATTGTCTTATGTGTGCCTTAGGATCCCCTTTTCCTCTATACTTGTCAAATTTAGGCATCACAAAGTGTGTAGGAAATGGAGGCATTGGAATGCTCTTGTCAAATGGATAAGGACATATGTCTCTCATTGTGTATGTTGGCTTCGGTGTATTTATGTCCTCCATTTTCTTTTGTAAGTCCCTGATTTGTTGCTCCAAATTGCTCTTAGGTGGAGATCGACTTCTTGGACCATACCCCATGCTTGAGGCACCAATTGGAGGAGGAGCATGTTGCATATATGGATGATATTGATCATACACATGTTCATATAGAGGAGGTCTATAATGATGTTGTGTATATGGACCACTTGGTATAGATTCATGTTGAGGAACACCATATCTATTTTGCACATGTATACCATATTCTACAAGCATGTCATGTTCCATTGTGTTGCCCCCAAATTTGACATGAGGTTTCCTTGTGTCCAAATTTTGAGCATGCCTTTGAATATCCAACTGCTTTGGTGGTTGTTCCTTAGCATTGGTATGTGATTGAGCATATCTGTCTGCATAAGACTTCCATAATGGTCTATGAAGGTAAGTGTCATATGTTTGACCATGTGTATGTGGGACCTCTGGTTTTTGAAGCAAAGCTGATGGTGATTCAGGTACCATATGTGGTCCTCTATTTCCTCC
The DNA here is from genome assembly GCF_030272615.1 of Cryptomeria japonica. Lineage (NCBI taxonomy): Eukaryota > Viridiplantae > Streptophyta > Pinopsida > Cupressales > Cupressaceae > Cryptomeria > Cryptomeria japonica. The sequence goes on along the minus strand of NC_081408.1, from coordinate 357,844,753 downwards.
ACTATTAGGTCTCCTTTGATCCATATTGGAGTGAGATTGTTGCAAAGGTCTATGTTCCATTATTTGAGACATGTCAAAATCATGAGGTATCTTGGCTCCACTTTGTGCCATCATTTGTAAGAAGTATTGTCTATCCCTCCGCATTATTTCGTCAACCAATCGATTGAAATGGGGATTCATAATGGATTCTTCCACATCTGTTGAATGTACTAAAAAGTTGTCCACATTTTCATTGTGTGTAGCATTGTTGTTTATAGTGTCCATGTTCTCAACATTTGGAATGTTTCTATAGACATCCATGTCAGGTAATGTAGTATGATCAGAATTGAAAAAGATATCATTGTCATACTCATAAGAACTCATGTTTGCGGACTCTTGAGCCTCTTTAGTTTCTCTACTAGATTTTTGAAGATGGGTTTCAACCATGAACTAGGTATTGACCAAGATGTGAGAGACTAGATGAAAAATGGAAAGAGTATGGAAGACCAAGAGTCGAATGGAATGTAAATGAGTCTGAAGTGTACTTGCAATGTCCAAAGTGTAAGACCAAGTATGTATGTAGTAGAGTAGGTGTGACTTCCAAAGAGAGGATAGTTTCTCTTGATGAGGTAAGTTGACCTTGATTCTAAGTAAGACCAAATGAGACCCAAAGGTAAGAAACCTTGATGAGGGACCACTTAGCAAAGTGTTGTTGTATGTAGTGTGTTGACAAAGTATGATGAGGACAAGCAAGTGACCTTTTGACTCAAGTTTAGACAATTGTGAATGTAATGTGAGATGTAAAGCAATGATGGACTTTGTGAGACCCAAGGACAGGTTGAATGCTAGATGAAAACCCTAGAGAGATGACCTAGGAAGCTCAAGAATTCCAAAACTGACTGTGTTTGTTTGCTGGACTGTAACAGTTTTTCAATTCTGGACACAGATGCATCTGTATACTTCACAGACGCTGCTTCCCGACACAAATGCTACTATGTTTAACACAGACGCGCCTCTACGATTTTCTGTCAAGTGTAATGTTTGCTGTTGGAGCACAGATGCTATTCTGTCCTGCACAGACACGGCTAGACAACACAGATGCTATTATGCCCGACACAGACGCGTTTCTGCAAATTTTGTGCAATTTTTCCAATCTGTGAAGTTGTTTTGTTGTGACCAAATCTGAATGTTTGACTTTTTTTTTCGTGACAAAAGGACACAGTGGTGATGAGGACTCAATGTTTGCAAGTGTCTAGACTCCAAAATGACTCCAAGAAAGTGTATTGTTTGATGTAAAGTTGTTTTGCATGCACTTGAAGACCCAAAAGACACAATGTTTTGCTGTTTGGTCTTGAATGTTTTGAATGTTTACAATAAGTCAAGCACAATTCTTATGGCTGGCCAAGACAATAGTTGTTGATCCCACATGGGGTTTTACCCCCGAGGCTACGCTATTCAGAGTGAATACTTAGATGCTTGACCTCACTGGCTGCACCCTTGGCACTCACTTCTCGGGTCAGCCAAGCATCAGTCCCCATGAAAACTCCCCATGGTGAACTTTGTATCTCTACTAAGAACCGTATGTGTGTGGGCCGCTACCAGAGGTCCAACCTCTTGCCCCAACAACTAGAAGGATTTGGGCCTCTAAAACAAAAAGGTGCTAGTAAGGGCATCCGCTCGTGTGGCCATACATGCGGCACTTTCAGCTCTGTAAATACAAAAGGCTCCCAGCCGGTAGGGGTTACGCCCTACAAATGATCAAATAAATTTGATCAAACGGGTTTATGGGGAGACATAGTGTCGGTATGAACTAATCAGCACACATTATTCATAGTTTTCACCATGAATACATTTGATTATAGTGGTTCGGATGAGGTGGGTTTTCCTCGCTACCACTTGGGTCGTTCTCTTCTCACTAGTAGTCCTAATGACCACACGGGAAGACAGGCCCTCTAAAGATTAAACAAAAAGAGCCTATTGCTCAAGACACAAAAGACAATGATTCAATTTTAGTGCACCAATGGAAGTGTTTGCTAGTCTATGAAAACAAAGCACACAATAAAAATCCAAAACCCTCGCCAAGGATCTGCAACAAAGAGTTGTTAGTAGTTTGGATTTGTTTGAAATAATCACCCCTTCCTGCATGCACACAAGTTAGGTAAATTTTAAAACCCAAAAGACTTTGTGAAAATAGGGGCCTTCAACCAAACGATTTTGCTTCCAAGACAAGCACCAATTTTGTTAGCTAGATGTGCAAATGTTAGTCCAAAATATAAACCAGATCTGAAACCTTAAATCCAAAATCCGAAAACTGAATCAATGAAAAATGCAAAATTTCCAAACAAGGGATACACAGACGCGGTTACCCTCTACACAGACACGACTATGCGACACAAACGCGGATAAAAACCACAGACGCGCTTTCTAGACACAGACGCGGATAAAAATGATGTAGACGTGTTTCCGTAACACAGACGCGCCTTTCGAAAACCTGCAAAATAAATTTTGTCGAAAACACGGATGCGGTTCAAGATGTCACAGATGCTCCAGAAGATCAAAAACGCGATCCGAAAGTATGCAGATGCGAAAATGTCAAAAATGTTGTCAAAAATGCCAGATCTGCAACTTCAAACACAAAATCTGCAACAAAAGGTTAAATGCAAAAAGGGACAAGAGTCCCACCGGACGTGCCAAAATGTTTATGGTGAAAATGGATAACAATAATAACAATATTGAAAGGCTAAATGAATCCAACCACAAAACCCTAGCCTAACAACAACAAAGATCCACCATAACATATGAAGATTACCTAAGACAATGCAAATCAAATGAAATCACAAAGATTATACCATCACATGTCCAATAGGGTTTGAATCTCCATTCTTCCTATCTCCATTGATCTTGCTTGATATATTTGCTCTCAGATTTTATATGCACAAGAGCTCAACAAAGAATGGAATGTGGTTGCAAGTAGGATCGTAGTGTAGTCGAGTCCTCCAAATTGTCGATTAGGTTTTGATAATGAAGAAAGCATCTCCTTATATAGAAGACACAATATGAAATGGAGGGATAAGATTGAGAGGTGTAAAAGGAGGTCGGCTATGATTAGAGGGTAGGTAAAAGAAATAATAAAATAATGAGAGGGGTAGGTAGTGTATGAATTAAGAGATGAATGACATGTGTCATGGGTAGAAGAGGTTAATGAATTAATTAAATAAATAAAGATTTATTTAATTAATAGAAGAAGTAGGATAATTAAATAAATAAGAATATTTATTTAATTTAGGAAAATGATGATTTAAATAAATAAATGTATTTATTTAAATGAGAAATAAGGCTAGAAGAGGATAAATGAATTAATTAAATAAATAAAGATTTATTTAATTAATAGAAGAATTAAGCTTAGATAATTAAATAAATAAAATATTTATTTAATTAGACATGACAATTCTGGGTGTCTACAGATATCATCAACAAAAACTTCAGTAACCAAGATGTCTTCATTAGTTACTTTCAAATATAATTTGTTGTCATCATTACCTTTAGTGTAACCAGGCTTCAAAAGATATGTGTTCAGTCTAGCATACCAAGCTCTAGGAGCTTGCTTCAATCCATATAAATCTTTCCTTAATTTGCAAACCATATCTTTATCATTTGTCAATGAAAATCCATCAGGTTGTTCAATATAAACTTCCTCTTCAAGATCACCATTCAGAAATGCACATTTTACATCCATTTGATATACTTTATATTTCTTGTGGGCTACAAATGCAATAAATAATATGATAGCCTCAATTATAGCTACCGGTGCAAAGGTTTCATTGTAATCAATTCCCTCTTTTTGTGAATATCCTTTACACACTAATCTTTCTTTATTCCTGATTACCTTACCATCTTCATTAAGTTTATTTTTGAATACCCATTTAGTTCCACTGACATTTTTATCTTTAGGCCGGGGAGCCAATGTCCATGTATTGTTCTTTTCAATTTGTTCTAATTCATCTTCCATAGCTTTAATCCAATGTTTATCTTCACATGCCTCAATAACATATGCTCATTTAGTTTGAGAAATTAAACATACCTCTCCATTTTCCAGTCTTCCTCTTGTCATAACACCTTGATACTTATTCCCAATTATCTGACTTTCAGAGTGATTCAGTCTTACATACCTGGGTGTGTTCACTTGTTGTTGTTCTTCAGTCACTGTGGAATTCTCTAATGATGTCAGTGTGACTGGATCCACATTTTGTACCAGTACACTTTGTATAGGTTCATTTATGATCATATCAACTGTCGGTTCAGAATCTATAGACCTTGAATTTCCTCTAAAGTGTTCATCTATCTTCACATTTGCACTCTCAATGATTTTCTACAATCTTTTATTAAAGCATCTATATGCTTTGCTCTTAGATTAATAACCAATAAATATTCCTTCATCACTTCTAAGATCAAATTTACCAATATACTCATCTCTCCTAATGTAGCATTTGCTTCCAAATATTCTGAAGTATTTAAGAGTAGGAGTATTACCAAACCATAGTTCATAAGGTGTCTTACTAGTTTCACCTTTGATGTGAACTCTGATAAAAGTGTAAACCATTGTATTCACTACTTCTCTCCAGTACACATGAGGTAGATTTTCTTCTAATATCATGCTTCTGGCTGCATCCAAAATAGTTTTGTTCTTCCTTTCCACAACTCCATTTTGCTGAGGTGTCTGGGGTGTTGATAGTTGTCTTCTAATTCCATTCACTTCACAAAATGTATTAAACTCCTTAGACGTAAATTCACCTCCTTGATCTGATCTTAAACATTTGATTTTCTTACCAGTTTCATTCTATACCATTGCCTTGAATAGTTTGAATTTCCCAAAAGTTTCTTATTTCTCCATGAGAAAAGTAGCCCAACACATTCTAGAATAATCATCAATGATTAGCATAAAGTATCTATCTCCCTGTAGACTTCTTGTTCTTGCCGAACCACACAAGTCAGTATGGATTAAATCAAGAACATTATTGGATTTCTCAAAAATAATCTTAAAATTTATTCTAATTTGCTTTCCCATTTGACATTCCTTACATACCAGGTTATGAGATCTCACAATCTTAGGTAAATCCCTTACTGCCTTAGATGAACTAATCTTTATAATGCAATCAAAATTCACATGACAGAGTCTTTTATGCCATAACCAACTTTCATCAATATGTGCAATCAAGCATGTCTTTTCATGATTATTCAAATGAAAGATATTAACTCTAGTCCGATTACCAATTGCAATCTCCAAACTAGTTCTATTCATGATTTTGCATTTACCATTCTTGAATTGTAACTAAAATCCCTTTTCAACTAATTGACCAACACTCAAAAGATTATGCTTCAAACGTTCAACATAATAAAAATTGTTGGTATTGTGCTTACCATCAAAAGATATAGTGCCTTTTCCTCTGATCAAACAAGCTTTATCATCCCTAAATCTTACTAGACCTCCATTGTATTCCTGAAAAGATAAGAATTTACTTTTATCACCAGTCATATGATGTGAACATCTGGAATCTATAATCCATTCATCCTTTTCTTCAATTTTAGCTGTCAAGGCCTGCTCTACCGGTGGAATAGTAGGTGTTGGTTGATCTTCTTTTATTGCAACAAAATCCCATCCCTAAATCTTACTAGACCACCATTGTATTCCTGAAAAGATAAGAATTTACTTTTATCACCAATCATATGATGTGAACATCCGGAATCTATAATCCATTCATCCTTTTCTTCAATTTTAGCTGTCAGGGCCTACTCTACCGGTGGAACAGTAGGTGTTGGTTGATCTTCTTTTATTGCAACAAAATCCCATCCATTTTCTACCGGTTCTTCATCAGAATCATCAATAACTCCTTCATCAACATAGTAACATGATTTGTCTCTATTCTTCTTAAATCTGTATCTCTGATTTTCAGGGTTAGGTTTATATGTCCTTTTAGCTTCTTCTCTCAATCTTGCATGTCTATCAAGACATCTAGATGCCATATGACCAACTTTATTGCAGTTAAAACATTTAAATGGTGCTTTACCTTCATACTTACTTCCAATAGGACCTTTAGGCATTTTCCTTGCAAATAGTGCTTCAAGTTCTTCTAGTTCTTCATTTTCCTTTCTGATATCTTCAAGTTCTCTTGCATAAAGTGCTTTCCAATCATATTTTTCAGATGATGATGATGATGTTGAAGATGATGATTCTTTGAAAGCTAAATCTATCTTAATTGTAGCAACAGGACCAAATTCCTCAAGCTCAAATGTTGAAAGTTTTCCAACCAAGGTATCTCTAGATACTGATGTATTAGGCATTGTTCTCAACTCATTAATAGTAGTTACTTTCATTTTTTATGCTGGTGACAATTCTCTTAAAACTTTAGAAATAATTTCATCTTCACTTAAGGAACCTCCATAGCATTGTATTCCCAAAACAATTTCATTAACCCTTTCCATAAAAGTAGAAATTCTTTCATCTTCTTCCATTTTCAAATTTTCATACCTGACCTGGAAGCATTCCAGTTTTGCAATTTTGATAGTGGTATCTCCTTCATTAAATGTCTTCAATTTATCCCAAATAGATTTAGTAGTAGATCAGTCTGATAATCCCATGATTTTATGATCTCACAATACGCTCAAAAGTGCTTCTCTTGCTTTGCAATCATTCTCTAGATCCTTAGCCAATGTTGGTGGATGAGGCTGATTCGATAAAGGAGCAACATAGCCATTCTTTGTAAAATGTCTCTTCCAATGCAATTCAAATGTGTCTCCATTCTAATCTTCTATATACCATAGTTAGTTCCATCATGTTTCGGACTGTCCTTCCTGAAAAAGTTAGTTGCCATAGAATCTCCTCAAGTTGTTAAAATTCTACAAAAAGAGGACTTAGCTCTAATACCAATTGTTAGGACCCAGAGGCAACTAAGAGGGGGGGTGAATTAGTTGTCTATTAATTTCAACCCAAATATAACTTAATCAAACTTGATACTTAATACCGATAAACCAAACTTAATGTCAGTAGACAAATTAGCAGTTAATATTAATACCGATGAAACTTAATGCATAGAACAAAAAGAGAAACAATATCCACAACACATAACACAAAGATTTGTACGTGGAAACCCTGTAAGGGGAAAAACCATGGTGGAAAACCTTACCCACAATTAGATGATACTAGTGCAGATAGTATGTGTATACAAATGGGGTTTTCACATGCAGAAAGGACAACCACCTAGAGCTCACTGCTCAATCACAAAATAAGAGTCACACTGACTACAATTGGATGGTTAAATCCAATCATAATGTATTGCTCAAAGTAGTATCTTCAATGTTGGATTTAGTACCGGTTAAGCTCTGTTAAGCACCTTCAACCCTTCCTTGAACCTTCTCTATGGTCTGCTCATATGATCTTCAATATTCGCACATACCATGTTACAATACCATAACTTTATACCATCTCTCTACCTATTACGTTATCTCACAAACGAGATCTTACATATATACCAAAACCTAAGACCAAATGTGTAGGTCGTATCACCAACAATATTACAAGTAAATCAATTAAAAATAAGTCAAGATGTGATGCATCATGTCATCTCAATACATTTACAACAATATCCAATTAATTAAATCATCTCCATAATGTGTCGTGCTGATCTGGAATAGATAATGCATGTCGGTCATAACCTAGACCAATTTGCCGATAACAGCAAATATGTCAACCCAATTAGGCTAATAAACAAAATACCCAAACCAAGTGTCCAAACCATGTCTTCGACATAACCAAGTGATCTCCAGATGATAACAAGTCATCTTCAGCGTTGGTGAACAATATCACCTGCCAATGAGTGATATACCGATGACTATGCATAAGTCATTGAACTTGTCGGTGAACATAATGTGTCGGTTCAACATAACCAAAGATCTCCAAAAGGATAAGTGTTGACATCAATGACAAAACCAATGCAACACATCCATAATACCAACATATGGCATGTGTGGAAAATGGGGTATAAGAAAATAAACAACACTCCCTCTGAACATTATAGGTCTTATCGACCCTACTGTTGTTGCACCCCTAGATGGCCCAACATCAAGATCTCCAGGATCTCTATGCAATGGCCCCATCACAACCCTACTCTCGGTCCATGACTGACTACTGGTGGTCTGTGCATAGCTTGGAGCTCATTGCTCTATGTGAACATAAGTGTATTACAACTACCTGTAGTACTCTATCTCTCGGGCAGAATGCTAGATGACCTTGATAGTCTCACCCATGCTAGTCCCCTTGGCCACTCTTTGCACTCTCAACTCTATCAACAATCGCATCTCTCTCTATTGTCAGAGAGGCAATCTGTGCCTGGGTCTATGTCAACTAACTTTGTACCTACACCAACTATCATTGTAATCCCTGCACCATGGACTGTAGTGTGACTATATGTGCATCCTGCTAGTGGGAAGGCACTTTGATATGTACCTATTGTGGCCTTGTCTATGTCTATGTCAACACCTGAATAATTGCACCTTTTATCCTTATATCCTATCTATCAGTTCCTCCAGTATATGTACCCTATGGAGGAAGTCTCTCAGATCTCCTCTTCCTAACCACCCAAGTCTCCCAGACACTAGATAGTTGTCTTTTCTCCCTCTCCTTCCTAGAGATACCACCTCCGCCCCCACCACCACCTCCATGTCCACCATCATCACTACCTCTTCCCCCATCACCACTACCAATTCCACCCTCATCTCCACCCCTCCTTTGTCTGAGTAATCTTCATGGCGGCTGCTCCTCATTATTATCAAAGGCATGTACTGGATCCTCTAGACAAGATAATATCAAAAGTTGGTGTACTAAAAAGTACTATGAATACTCTGGAGTAAAACTCCCATCCAAAGTGCCTGGAAAGTAATCCCAGTCCTATGCCCTGAGTGACAAGTACTTTGTGCAAGATATCTCATATGATATAGTGGGTCTCCAATCTCCAACATCCTAGCGTCTGTGGGCATATAAGGCAGCCCCATGTGGCATCCCCTGTACTCAGTCAAACTATCTAAATACCCGAGTATGAATGAATCACTCAATCATAAATGGGGTAGATCCAATCAGATATCATGATCTAAACACATATGGCATCTCCACTGCATCTTTTGGCCATGGCTCACAATCCAAGTAGGGTTTGCAAATCACTGATTCCAAGTCATCTAGAACTTGTCTCCAATACTCTAGTTTACCCAGCTTCCATTGGACAACAACACCTATATATCTAAACACATAGGGTCTCCCTATCAGTCATCCATGTTTGCCAATGGTCTAGTAATAGCTGGATTCTCCCAAGACCAAATCTGTAGCAACATCACAACTGTTGATAAACTAGTAGATCCAAGGTATAATACCCAATGAAGATCATGATATAGATTAGCGAGCATGCATGAACCCCAAGAATATTGTATCCCCTATGTCATCATCCTCTCCAATACTCGACCCCAGCCAACCAAAAGTCCCTTTGACCTATGGTTAGGACAAATAAATCCTCCAATGAATCTTGCTAGAACATATGGTAATGGATCATACATATCAAGAATCTCCTGCCATGAGACACTAAAACATTTGGCCTAAAATTCCGATGAAGGTTTCCAACGGAGAAGGCATATTGTGACCAAATTTGATTTTTTTTTGAAAAAATGCCCGCATTCATCGGAATTCCAACGATAATTCAATATTTTTTTTTTAGGGAGAAGGAATTGGCAATGAAATTTGTGTTTTTTTTTAAAGTGCTCGTGTTCGTCGAAATTCCGACGACCGCGGGCATTACTTAAAAAAAACCAAAAAAAAACCAAGTCATTTGATAAACATTAATCTCGCCTCTTTGTCTCATTGACCTTTATGATATTCACCAAAAAATTGGGCATTACAAGGAGGGAAACAATTCTGGAATGTGGTGCCGTCAAGATCCGGTTGAAGAAAAAAGGTAGGGTAATCAACCAATTCATTCAAGCAATGTTTTCTTGAAGAAAAAATCTTTAAGTTTGTGACAATGTGTCGAATTTTCTTTATGTAGTGATGAAATTGTTTGAAATATACATAGGAGGTTGCATTTGTGTGGTTGATGATCAAGTTTTATCTTTATTATAATGAATTTTCCTGCTCATAATTTTTTTTCCCTGGCTCATATTCAGTCCGGTAGAAAAAGAGAAAAGTAAGATTGATTTGGATGGTTGATCAAATGAAATGATCAATTATCCTCTTTATAGATATAACCTCTTAGGGAAGACCCTAATTAAGGACCGGGATGACCTAAACCTGCGTGATCAAATAGGGAAGAACACGGATTGTGCCACTCTTGTATCCAACATCCGTTGGAAGTGGCCTGAATGTAGGCACTAGCTGAGGAGCTTACCTTGGGTATGGATGCTGCTATATATGGCTGTGATAGAAACTCCCTGTTGCAGAACCGTCAGACCACTGTGTAGTGATCGAGTGCCATTTAGGATAGTAGTAATTAGGATCTTCTAATTATGGTGGGGCCTAGCCAACATAGGGTTATATGAGGCAGGGGTAAGTTCAACAGTGATGTGTATTAAGATTTATACCTATAGTGATATGTGTTATTGTGCCTTGGATAATATAGAGTCAAATGATATTGGGTTCTAAGGTTATTTTTTCTTATGGTGGCATTGCACAAAATAATTTGTTGTGGATTAGTGTTCAAAATGAAGCTAGTTAATTTAATCAGAATTAAGAGAATAGGCCCTAAAAATGGACTCTAAGGTGATGGGGATCATTACTATTTATAGGAACTGTAGTTATATTCATTCGTCTGATTTAGAATTTGAGCAGGTTTGTGTAGTAGTCAAATTATGACTTGAAATATGAATGGATCCATTGACTGGGAAGACCCACCATATGAACATAACCATTGACCAAGTAGGGTCCAACTTGTGGTGACAATATTGATGCATGCATGCAAAGAAACACTTGTCAAATTGGTTGTAGTCCTAGAGGAGCTTTGATGTTCATATTATTAATTGCTTCAAGTTTCCTACCATGATATACCTAATGTTTGAGTAGAATTCATTGCATTCTAACTATAGAACAATTATTTTCTATCTGATGAAGCAACCTGTAACACAATTCACTTTTTCACCAGTTAATTGTTTCCCTTGGAAGACTTGATATGCACTGAGTTTAACATGGGTTTCCATGCCAAAATCAAGCTCCCCTTCTCATCATGATTAGGTGTATCATGTGGTTACTGATATCAATGACTTATTTGAGTGTTTTCTTGAAGTAATTATTTTCTTTCACTAGGATTTACTAGAATTATCTTATTTGAGTTTTCTTTTGTTTTCAAGAGATGCCTAGTTTGATATGCAAACATACATATTTTTTTTCTATTGATTTTTTTGAGAATTATAAGTTCCTATTTTCTTAGACTCATTTTCTCTTTGGGAGGAAGCCAAAACCAAAACTTACAGCTACACAACCAAACAAAAGAATTATTAAGGAAACCTAAATGAATTTGTAAAGAAATTGGATATCATTCAAGATCCAAGTTGAAAGTATCCTCAAGATTTACCCTAGTGCTATTGGACACGTTGCTTGAACAGTAGCAAGCCTGAGGCAACCTTAACTGAATGTCATGCCCCTATCCAGATTTCTAATCACTATTGGTAACACAAAATCATGTTTACAATGTACATCTCTTCTATAGTGTGGCATCTCTCTTGACTGTTACTCTCTGATGAAGTTTTGATTGTCTATTGATTTCAATATTACTATATACATTATAAACTCATCTGAATCAGAAACCTAAGCAGACATCTCGGTAACTTCTAATGGTTGCTTATTTCTCTAAACATGATTAGGCTTTTCACTATGTTGACTTCCACATTTAATGGACTTCCATCATGAAGACTTATTACTATTGCCCTCTTTGACTGTCACAAGATGACTAAAATGTTTGCATAGATCTAGGACTAGTAAGATCCTTATATAGTTACTAGGAGTCATGTCATACACACATAAAAGCCTGATACCCAAGTTAGTAAGATCCTCTAATACTTAGTCATAGATCTCATTCTAACAACAAATAGAAGGTCATATCTTGGTAACCTAACTAGTCCATGAGTAGTAGCTCAAAATTTTATCAAAGCTAGGTTAGGTTAGGAGCCCCAAGAACCTATAATATGTCTTATAATGGGTGTTGAAAATAATCTACATTCAAGCCAACAATGGAATGGTAAGAAAGGGGGCAGTAGCTCAATGGTAAGAAAGGGGGTAGTAGCTCAAGGGGTAGTATCTAACAACCTATAGTCACCTTCATGTACCAAATCCATTAGTGTCACACCTTTAGTATGAAAAATCCTTCACTTATCATCCACCATATGGCCTAATTATCAAATTTATTTCTTGTACATGTAAAAGCCATATGTACAAGATGGAATGACAATTGGTAGATTTAAAAGCCATATTCCACAACCTTTGCTAAAATCCTTTCTGCTAGTGCCAAAATGTGAGGTTTGTAATAGGATGCAACATCCATCAAAGCATAATAGAGATGAGATTTCATAGTGTTTTAAAGAATAAATCATAGTTTTTTCAAAAAATGTCAAAACCCTGCGTAGTGTTTACCGAGAGGAGTAAATAATGTATAGTTTGGTCTCCCATGCATATAAATTCACCCAAATATGTGGGAAGGCCTTTCTTCATGCTATGTATCATATTATGTTGTGTGTAGGGCTCCAAATTAGATTTGGTACGTGTTTGGGCATGAGGACAGTTTGATATCTCTTATGTATCAGACAGTAAAAGGCAGTAAGAGTGAAGAATTTGGTAGGAAGACCAAGCAATTGGTATTTTGAAGTGGTTGATGATAGAGAGAGGGGTGAGGAGACCCTATGAAACCTTAAAAAGGGTTTATGGATCAAAACCAAATGAAATAGATTAAATTTCTATGATTGTCCTAAGGGTATTGATTGTCACAGTCATAGTTTTACTAGTGATATTGTTTTTGTTTTGATAGAGTTGTGTTTGTAAACCCAAGTCTGGACATGTAATGGAGTCATGAGATGTCTTAAGAATACATCAATACTTAACAACAACATAGTGTGTAGGCACCTAAAATATGAAAGGACTACATATTGGAAGGCGCATGTGATGATGCCATGAAAGGTCTGATATCCCTTTGTATCGGACTGAGAAAACCAATGAAAGACGAAAAAATGTATTGAGAAGGCAAAAGGTTGAATTGCCTAATGTTTGTTGTTGAAGTGATATGTGGGGACCCTACCAAGTCAAATACCTTGTTGTAGTTTCAAAGGGTGGAAAAAGAATAAGCATTTTATTTACCGTCCTAATAGACCATCCATCATAACAATTATTACCAATATTGATGTGTGCATTGAAAACAAAGTTCTAAAGGAAGGCTCTTTCTATTGTAATACCAAGTGAGTGTTCATAGACCTTGTCTAGGGCCCTCCAAGCCTAGAGTAAGGAGTTTGAAGCCTACATACATTGATTTGGCCTTGTGGCCATCAATGAGTGTTGACCCAATAGGAGAAGTCTTGAGACTGACAATTTTGGAAGTGTGGCATTGTTGAGAGCCAACACTTATGTGTGAACCCCGTCTTCACGTATTATAATTAGTTGCCATGATACTTGACCCTATCCTCATGGTGTTGTCTCAATTCATATTAGTGTGTTTTGTTGAAGAAACATGATGTGAGAAGTTTGATGCAGAGGCAAGGGTAGAACTCAGTATTTCATATTAGGACAACAACCACATTGATTAGGCAAGTCAAATAAGGTCTCTCCAATGTTTAGGATACTGAATTCACATTAGACACTCATGGATTACCCCAATTAGACATTAGTCAACTTAATATATGATACAAGGATTGCATACCACAAAGCCATTAGATATGTTTTGAGATGAAAAAGAAGAGTTAAATGGTTTTGGTTCAATGATGATAATTTCTATTTTCAAGTAATTTAATTTGGTATATTATACTGAAACATGATTTCATAACTAACGTTTCAACTTCTATATAACTATTTCTATAGTCCGATTTTCTTGCCTGTGAAGAAAGACCATGCTAGACAATATCAGTGAACAACAAAATAAGGAGACAATTGCTAGATTGTGGTCTAACTTGAAAAGAAAAGGTGACGGAAAATGTTATTGTCCCTACAAAATTTGTAAGGGATTAAAGACTAGAAGAATTATAATCAAAACAGCTAAGAAACATTGTAGGTTGCATGGTCACATTGAAGGAGGACATGATTATCATCCATTGGTAAGTTTTTAATTATATCGTTTTAACAATTTATATACATAATAAATCACTTGATGATGAGATCATGATCATGGTTTATTTATGTTTATCAATTTTATATAGGTCGAGCACCCCGGAGCACATGATATTGATCAACACAACCCAGAGAATATGGTTTTCGAAGTGGACGAACATGGAGGTGTGAATATCAAAGCTGAAGATAATAATCCCATGGAAGATGATGATCATGAGCCACAAAACACAATTGAAGATGATGGTAGAAATACATTCATCCATGACACATTTAGTACTCACGCAGCTGATCATGATGATGAAGATGATCTTGATGTTGTTCATGATGTCCCTCTACTTGAGAAGGCATCTGAGGCCCTTTACGAAGGCTCGCAGACAACTCTTCTCTTCATTGTATTGTTGTTGGTGAACTTGAAGGTTATGAATGGTTTATCCAACATTACAATCTCACGTATGTTAAGGTATGTCATATATGTCATAATAAATGGTGAATCATGCAGTACCATTAATATTCTTTATATTAACAAATTATATTTGTTTGATGTAGATTGATAGGTGATTTTTTATTACCACCATCAAATATTCTACCTCACTCATACCGAGAATTATCTGCCATTATGAAAGATATTGGGATGGAGTATCAAGCAATAGATGCTTGTCCCAATGATCATATTATATAACACAAACAACATGAATTTTGAACTGAATGCCCTGAATGTCATATCAGTAGATATCGAACAGATCAAATAACAAAAAGGGTTCCTCGCAAGGTTCTTCACTATATTCCCATTATTCCATGTATGCAACGATTATTCAAGTGCACTAGCTGGGCACAATTTATGGATTGCCATGCATGCAATAAAAGTTGAGATGACATTATTCGAATGCCTATGGATGGTTCAGCATTTATGGACATAGAGGAAAAGTGGCCACACTTTAAAGAATAACTTTGTAATCTCAGGCTTTCATTGGCAGCGGACGGTGTCAATCCATTTGGAGAGATGAGATCTATTTACTCAGTGTGGCCTGTTTTTGTTATCAACAATAGCATTCCTCTATGGATGTCAATAAAGATAAAGCACATAATGTTGGAAATGATTATTCCAGGTATTTTATCATTTAAATATAGTCATCTACATTTATTTATAAATATTGCAGTAAAATGGTCATAATAATTATGTAATGTTTTTGTTCATTCAATTAGGTAAGTACCAAGTTAAAGATGTGAATGTATATATCGAGCCTCTTATCGACAAGTTTTTGGAGTTATGGAATGGTGTCACTATGTATGACGTCTCTAGACCAATAGGACAAACACAATTCCAATTTCATGCAATGCTTCTATGGACAATACACGATGCCCCAGGGCTAACACATTTTGTGGTATGTTATAGTGTTTAAGTTGTGCATGAACATTATAATTCAAAAAATTATCATATTTAAACCAATTATACATTATCTTGTAGGTCTTCAAACAAAGGGAAAATTTGCATGTCCTATTTGTGGTCCAAAGATGAAATCTCATCATTCAAAAAGTTTAGGAAAGCAGGTGTTTGATGAGTAAAGGCACTTTCTCCACAAAAATCATAAGTATCAAAATACTTAGAAACATCTTTTGAATGAGGAAGAAGAGAATACATCAAAGCCATGAAGAATGACACCTCACCTGTGGAAGTTGGAATATAATAGAATTAATCGTCAAGGTAATGCCATTCCATCTAATGGTTTGTCATAAAACATTTATTTTATTTTGTTTACTGATGATGTGATTGATGATCATGAAGGTCGTGAAGGCATAAATGACCACCTTCCTAAGGGACTAAAAAGTTAACCATGACAATTTAGTAGGTTTCCCTACTACGAGAAGTTACAAATTGTGCATTTGTTTGATACTATGCATATTGGAAAGAATATAATAGAGACATTATGGAAAATATTGGATGGAAGGCATGACAAAGAAAAATTTGTCAAAATATGTAGTGACATTCAAGATTCCAATCATGAAATGATAAATGTCATTCAATCAAATAGCCATGGAGACCAGATTAATATAAGTGTAGTTCCTTGGTTATTAACGGAGTAGCAAAGCAATGCTATAAAAGAAGTCATACGAAAAATTTAATTTCCCACAAGGTTTGCTGCAAACATAAACAATCTCATATCAAAGAAAAGTGAATTTGGGCCAGGGATGAAAATGCATGATTGGCATACCTTCATTAAGGTAATTCATGTTCTTGTGTTTTTACTATGTATTTAAGTACTGCGCGTACATGTACTTTTCATTGTATTATGTTATAAAAAAATGAAAATAATTTTATAATTGTTGTAGTACATTCTAGCTCTATCTCTCCCAGACGACTTCAACAATAATGTCAAGCAAGTCATATATGATCTTGGAAAATACATGAGGTAAGTAGTGATATTTGTTCAATTCGTTGTATAGATATTATATTTGTGATTTGTTTTACTTGTTATGTAATATATTTTTTTGCGTCTTGAATATCTTGTAGGTGGTTGTCATGTAAAGAAATCCATAAAGAAGATATAAAATATTAGAAGAGAAAAATTCCTCATTTAATGTGTGAAATGCAAAAGTGTCTACCTCCAGCTTTTTTCAATGCATAAGAACACTACCTCATACACCAAGTTAAGGAGATTGAATTGCATGGACCTGTACACACTAGGTCAATGTGGATGGTTGAGAGGAACTTGAAATTTTTGAAGGCTTTGGTTCGACAAAGAGCACATCCTGAGGGTTCTATGGTGGAGGGATATATGGTATATTAGACTATGGTGTACATTTCTGAATATCTTCCTAAGTTTGCAGCAAAGATCCACGTGGATCGCATTTGGGATCCCAACCCCATTAACAAATTCAAAGGGGAGTACTTGACGGGGAAAGGTAGATTGAGGAAAGTGAGAGGTAATTATAAGATGTTATTGTAGTTAATTAATTTTTAATCTTGAAAATAATTCAGTTGTAAGACGTCTATTTATTTGTTTTACAGTTGGTCGAGAGTGGGATGCACTACATTTGTATTTTGCAAACAATCTTGATTGGATGACGGTATGGATTGAACATTTTCAACATTCTAGATGCATGTTAACATGGGAAGGTGTGGCTTCATTGGTTAAAGAAGCTCATCGTAATGGAGATTCCAATGTTATGCAAAGGGAAATTGATTTAGCATATGGTTTAAGAGATAAACAAGTACATATAAATTTATTAATCACACATATGTTTATCAACTCACAATGCAATAAATTTTACATGTTTGACATATCGCAAGTCAAACACCACAACGCTATGTGCTGCAATGGTCATAAATTTCACATAAAAAATTTGGATGACATGAAGAAAACTTGTGATTCTAGCATCACTGTAGTCTTTGAGGTGACAAATATTTTATCGAGAAATGACATACATCCTCAATAGTCTCAAATTTGATACTATGGCATTTTGGATGATATATTTGAGTGTGACTTTAATTCCTTCAAATTAGTTTTGTTCGTCGTCAAATGGTATAGGCTACAATTGAATTAAAAAAATCCTGATAGAACTGTTATTGAACATGATAATGGTTTTACAATGGTTAATACAAGGTCATTTGAACCAGTTGGGGATGAGCCCTATGTTCTTCCAAGCCAATGTGAGCAAGTATTTTACTCAGAGGTTCCACATAAACTGGGTTGGTCATTTGTTGTTAGACATGATCTAAGAGGGAGGCTGATAAAGTATAATGTGATGGAAGAAGATGATGGAAGAAGAAGATGATGATGATGATGATGATGATGATGATGGTGATGGTGATGGTGATGGTGATGGTGATGGTGATGGTGATGGTGATGAGGGTGAGGGTGAGGGTGAGGGTGAGGATGATGGTGATGGTGATGGTGATGGTGATGGTGATGGTGATGGTGATGGTGATGATGGTGATGATGATGGCAAAGACAATGATGGTGGTGGTGATGATGATGATGATGATGATGATGATGATGATGATGATGATGATGATGATGATGATGATGATGATGATGATGTTGGTGATGATGACATTGATGTTCATGATGATGAATGAAATGTATGAGGTATGCGATTAGTATATTATCTATTTAATATTGATTTCTTGATAGAATTTTTTTTACATAATTAAATCATTATGTTTTGAATTATAATGCCATTACATCATTAATTCATGATGCACCTTTTAATATGGAGATGGAGATAGGGAGAGTGACTATTTATGTGACATTTTTTAAACTTTGTGTCTATTTATGGAATTTGGATTGTTTATTAGCTATGTGATGGATGTTGATTTAAAATACATATGTGATGGATTACATGTTTATGATGATGCATGTGACATTTTTTGAACTTTGTGTTTATTTATAGAATGTGGATTGTTTATTACCTATGTGATGGATGGTGATTTATGATACATATGTGATGGGTTACATGTTTATGATGACACATATGTGATGCTAATTGTGATGTTCAATTACATATATGATGATACATCATGTGATGCTTATGATACGTATGTATTTATTGTTTATCAACTTACAAATGTAGTAATGCTTATGATGCTCAATTGATGGTGTTGATTTCATGTATAGCCCCTGTGTGATGCTGTCACCCTTGGTGGGAACAGGTCATTGACTAAAGACATCGTCAACCATTTAGTTGAGGATCTTGCATAGTCTACATAAAGTAAAGGTAAGGAATTAAAAAATTTACAATGATTTTGATGACAACATATTTTTATTATTGAATACTATTTTTGTCTACAAAGTTCATGTTGTGTACTATGTAATTTTTAGCTAACATAAGATAATTGAATTACATGTGCAGGAACCTGAACCTCTTTGACGAGGATCCTGCATAGTCTCATGGATGGGCAGGTATAACTAGTCAATACACCCTATAGAAACAGTTTATTTTTTTAAAATTACTTGGAAAACAAACTTCCTCAGTTTTTCAAACCTCGACATTAGCAGCAAATCTAATACAATTATCAACACTTGAGGCCCCAGTTGGACTTATTCCAATTTTAATCCCAAAATCAACTTTAGGGTCGACTTCTTCAGGAACATTACCTCTTTTGCAAAATTTCTCTCTCATTACCAATTAACTCTCTCATTTGATGGAGTGCAGGTACCCCCAAATAGGTATTTGTCAAATCTGTCTTCGTCGAGTGAGGGAAATGCAGGAATAGAAAATGAAAGTGAGACATGTATTAGGTCTACAATAGGGAGATCAACAAGAGGTCAAAAGATTAGAAGAAAATTCAATAAATGCATGAAATTTTTCCTTGTTCAAGGGGGGTCATGTTCTCATGATGATGAGACCAAAGGCGACATTCAGGTGCCACTGAGGTACACAAATCTACAAAAACAATGGGTTCCCAAGGAACTTCCTCCAATAAACACTAATTTTTGTGTTAACAATAAGATATATCGCATAGAACCTTCATCTTTACATGGTTTCGGCTTATTTTCCATGGACGGCATAAAGGTTTGTTATAACAAAGTTGTTGAATTGATGGAGTTTGTTGGACCTTGCTACAATTACAATAATTGGATGTGGATTTTTAAATATAAAAAAAGTATGCGTAGGTATGCACTGTCAGCAAATTATATACAATAGAAAGATAATGATCAAAGTAAACGAGTGGCTGTATACATTGATGGTTGGCCAAAAGCAATAGGGAATATTGCAGGTTTTATAAATAGTACGTGACCTGGGTCAACTAATAAACAACCCAATTGCATATTTGAGGTGCGTGAGGGAAATCATGTATTCGTATGTGCGATAAAATCAATAAGTGCAGGCGAAGAGCTTCTAATCGATTACAGTTTGAATTGTATAGATACAAACAAAGTTAATATCATGGGGGTGGTACGTACTATATACCATTTAAATTAACCAACCTCCAATTAATGAATCCAATATACCATTTTGTTATGATTTTTTTTTGCTAAGTCTATTGGTTTAATTTCACTAACGTTTTTTTATATTTTTTCTTCGTCACAGGGCGACATGCATCCATCACATATCCAGATAGGGATGTAGGTTGTGACACTTCTACCAAGCAGGTAAACCTCATTGTAATTGTACAAATTAGATAGAAGCAAACTGTTACATTATTATGTTATTTTTTTTAGTGATTTAGACTAATTTTATAATTGTTAATGATATTCTTGACACGGACGGATGTTCAAGGAAAGGGAAAGGGAGTTGCAGTACCTGAGCACCTCTCTAGGGATGTGGAATCAATAGGATTAAGCGATGATGACCCTAAAAATTCCACACACCCTATGGAATTCATAAAAAAGCCTCTTAGAAAAATTACTAAAGAGATTGTTGTTGTAGATGTCTAAAAATGGTCAACGCTTGCGAAGTCATACTTTAACATTTGCGCATTCCTAATTCCTTGTCCTCTTATGTCAAGAGGTTTCTGAAACCATGTTTAAATTTTGCGTCCTTATGTCAGATCAAGATCAAGGAATGAAAAAGAGTGTATGGATAGTGATAAGATATGGATAGGATAAGCAAGACCAAGAATGGATAAGGGACATGGACTGAAGGTCGGGGTAGGCTAAGGGATAGTGGCAAAAAGTTGCAATAAGCTAGGGAATATGGATGAAAAGTTATAATAAGCAAATGGATAAATACCAAAAGCTATGATGGACTAAAAGCTACAAAAAAGATGCATGATGCTCATGACGATCCTCAGCCTTGTCAAGATCAAAGGTGGAAAGGGAAACTGGACATGAGGGACAATAGGATATGAAGGGTAATGACAAGGTATGATAGGATAATGAAACAATGAAGGACAAAAGGATATGATAGGATAAAACCTGCCCCCAAGTACGGTATGCAAGAAGTTCATAGATTACGCATGACGCCTGTTTGCCAGGTTTTCATCACGGTACTTTCCCAAGGCGCCTGTTTGCCAGGTTTTCACCAATGGACGAATTATTTTTGCTTTACTTTTTTTTCTTTTGTCTTTTTTTTTTTTTTCAATTGTTCACTTTTTTCTTTTTTTTTCTCACTTTTTTTTTTTTGTATTTTGACTTTTTCAATAGAAGATGGACACATGATAGGGGATGGAAAAGGACTCAAGTGTCTTTTCGTTTGGATAGTAGCCTTAAAAAAAAATGGACCATGACCTTTAAAAGTATGCTCAAAGACGTTGGTAGAATAAGGACATGGAAAATAAGATGAAACTAAGGCAAGGATTTATGTAAAGGATTGGATCAAAGGGATTGAAGGATGGAAAATATGTATTGGATAATGGATAGGGTATTGGAAGAATTGGTCTTCACTGGATGGAAATTCTAGCAAGATTGACATTGGCACACACCTTGAGGGGTGATGGACTGATGGAGGAAAAGTGGGTTTTGGATATGGAGATTTTGACAAAGGAAAGGCTATGGATTTTGGGACATAAGGGCCCAAAATGGATGAAGAAGGTGGTGGAGAAATAGACTTGGAAGGTTTGGATGGAGGAATAGAAATTTTAGATGCCAATTTTGATGTTTCTTTAAGCTTTTGTGCTTCAAGGAGCCGCTTAGGGATCCACATGGTTTTATATTTTTCATGCTTTTGTGGTTCCTTGGAGTGCATTGCTTGCACAAGGGATTTAGGAACCCATATATATTTTGACTTTGCTTTATTTTTCTCAGTGGGCCTTTGTGGCCTTTTGGATATTTATTTTCCTTTATAGATCAATTTGTTCTTTGTTTTGACATGTCGATTATATTGGACATGTTGATCCTTGAATACATGTGGATTTCTAGACTTATAACTTTTATACTTGGCATCCAAATTGCTTGGAGGGGGAAAGGAATGCATGGATGGATATGAATGAAATGGACTTCTTTTGGATTGATGAAATTTACTCAAGGACGTGTGCCTTTGTTGTCTTTGCATAGAGGATGAAGGGATATAAGGACCTAAGATGGATGGAAGGTATGATGGGGAAGGGATATGTTTGGATTTTGAAGGGATGTTGGATTTAGTAGGGGTACCCACGTCTTGAGGAATTTCACTGAGGCCATGACCCATAATATTTTCTTTAACATGAATGGATTCTTGCTTATGGAGATCTACTCCTTTGCCTTTATGAATATCTTGACTTGTAGGATACTCTTTTCTTTGGGAAGAAGACACGAGTCCATTATGAGGTGGATATGATATGAGAGAAATAATGAGATCTTGAAGTGGATCGGATTGCACCAAAGTGGAAGAACACATTATGCATGTCGAGGGTTCATGAATATCTTGCACTGACATGTTAGAATCATGAGGGAGATTAGGATCATGAGGGGGACTAGGATTGTGTAGTGGACATGGTTTAATGATAGGCTCTTCAAGAGATGGAATGGAAGAAATAATGGGATCATTAAAAGAAATGCGATCTTGGAGTGTATATGAAGCATTAAGACAAGGAGATGGAGGATCAAAAGGATCTTGTGGAGGATTTAAAGGAATAATTTGATCTTGACAAGGAGGAAGATCATTGGAATCCTCTTTAAAGTTGCTTTTCTCTAGACTTTTAATGGGATCATCGGAAAGGATGGAAGGGATATCTAGAATGTCAATGGGATTTGAAAGGACATTTTTTTCATGAAATGGAATGGGATCATTTGGGATTGGATGGACTAGGATATATTGATCTTTCTCAGGGAATGGAGTGTCAATAGGACTTTGGATAGGATGGACAAGAATAGGGGAATCGTCATGAGTGTCTGGGGAAAAGGGATCTTGGTCAACAATTGGATGGGATGATAAGGTTTCAAGATCTTGATCTTCATCTATTTCAAGACATGTTTCTTCATGCTCTAAATTATCCTCTTGACATGGGGTTGGACATTGGATATGCATGGGGGATTTTGGCAAGGGATCAATGCTTTGGCACGAAGGGGATGGAATTTGAATGGGACTCTCTAAAGGAGAAGCATTTGATGGCATTAAATCTTGCATTTCCAAAAAGTACAAGGGATTTGTATAAATGAATTGATTAGCATATATTTCTGTGGCAAACAATCCTTGGGAGGATGCATTATTTGATGCATCATTTGGAGGCGATGGTGAAAATTTCTCTTGTGAAACTTCCAAATATGATGGAATGGGAGGGGAAGTGGAGGCAAATTGAGGGTCAAATTCTTGATGGATGGATGAGCCATTGCTAGACATTGGTGTATGATTTTGATCATCCTCAAGAAAATCACTCGGTAATTTCCTTAAGAGCATTGCAATAAAGCCACCTTTCTTTCGAGGTTTTGACATGGTTGTATCTCGAATTTGAACTTGTTTGGCAAGAATTTGGTCTTGGTTTGATGTCATGTTTTTATTTCGAACTAGATGTTGCTCAAATTGGTTTGACATGTTCAAAATTTGGCTTGGTGCATGTTGCAACCTTTGTTTTTGAATGTTTGCTTGTGGTTGTTGACATTGATATGTCGATTGAACTTGTTGATATTCCACCATTGGTTGAACTATTTGTTGACATTGTATAGTTGGTTGGACATATTGTTGAAATTGGACCATTGGTTGTATATGTTGGACCATTGGTTGTGTCTGTTGGGAATGTTGGAACTGTTGAACAATTGGTTGTGATGGTTGAAAATCTGATTGATAGTAAACACCTTCTTGTTCTTGATGTGGAGGCACATAATGGTGTTGTCTCTTTTCTTGAAATTGTTTCATCATCTCTATTTGTGAGAGGAGATTTGGTATGTTTGATTGTTCGATAAGAGATCTTACATCAATTGGCTCAATATTTGGATTTCGACCTGGAAATTTTTGAAATATTTTGGACATTTTTGATCTATTCTTCTCAATGTTTTTCACTTTTTGTTCCAAAATCTCCTTTTCTTGAGCTAGTTTCTCCTCTAGTTTTTGTATTTGAACATTTACATCATCATGATAAGTTTGATCCAAGTTATGAGACATGTAGAGATTGGATTGACATGATTCATTTCTCAATTGTGATGGCATGGCTTCGTAAGAAGGTTGAAACCTCATTTAAATAAACATGTCACTATGAAATGCAACTAATGGGATTGACAAATGCAACCTAAAGGATGACAATGCAACCTAATGTTTTTGTTGTTTTTCAAGATTTTGACAAACTTTTTGGAATGCAAACCTAAAGACTCAACCTTGGAAAGTTGAAATGAAGTCAAGACCTTAAAGGACAAAGGACCAAATGACAATGTCTTACCTATACGCTTGGATACTAAGCTAGGTTTGACAAAAATGATATTAATGAAAGGACAAATTTTAGACAAGGTCAAGACTCCCTAACAACAACTTAGGGTATCATCCAAAGTTTTGATTTTTTAAGTTTGACAAACCAAATTTTTGAGACTAAATGCAAGAAGGAAATGATTATGACAATGACTTAGGATATGACATTAAAATGATCTAAGGATATGATATGACAAGATGAAGCCAAGACAAGATGACAATACAATGATAAGGATATGCGAAGACTAATGACTTGGAATATGCAAAATGCAACCTAGGCAAGACCTAATTTTAGCATGACAAGGATAATGCACGAATGTCACCTAAATGGAAATCTAACTTGGGTATGACAATGAAATGCAAACTTAGAGAAATGATTTTGAACCTAATTGAAAAATGAGGACGCTTGCAATGAAAAGGACTAAAAGGAAGGGAGATGACAATATGCCCTAGGACCTAAGTTAGACTATGCAAAACCTAGCCTAAAGTGACATGAATTTTGAAACAAAGATATTCAATATTTTGACAAGCCATGTTCAAATGTTGGATGAATACTTGGACAAATTTGGACTTTTGTTTGGATTTTGTTTTGAATTGAAGGTTGTTGATTTTGAAAACCCAAGTTGATTATGAGCACTTTTGAAAGTTTGTTTTTAATTTAACCTTTGACAATCATGGAAGACAAAATGTTTGTTTGACTTTGACTCAAGACAATCAAGCACATTCACAACAAATCCTATGGATGGCAAGGACAATATCTGTTGAATCCTCTAACCATAAAATACAACACTTAGCCAGATAGCTAGACGCTTGGTAGCACTAGCTCCCCCTTACAATGCACTCACTTCTCCGGCATACCAAGCTTCGAGTTCAAGGGGCATCACTTCCCAAGAACTTGATATCACTAACTAAGGATTACATGAGAGGTGTCTTTGGCATGCATGTATCACAATGCCTGAGCCAATAGATAGAAGGATTTTGGCCTCTAAAAACAAGAGATTCTAGTAAGGGCATCCGTTCGGGTGGGTATTGATCCGGTGAATAAATCGTCGCAATACCATTCCAACACCCGTTGTCTACAACTTTCATTGCATCCACAATTATTTAGAGTGGTTCAGAAGACCTTGGCTTTAGCTCATCACCACTTTCGGTCATCCCCTCTCACCAATGCCTGTGCGAAGTGCCAGGCAAATCGGGAGGCAGGCCCAATTCTAAGGGTTAAAACATGCAATCAAACTAAAAGCAAACAAAGCATGCATGCTGTTCATTAACCTAAATGTGCAACTACTTTAAAAATCACATGCAAGATGTTTTAATAAAAGTCTTTGACCGCATCCTGCATAAGATTTGTTAGTAGTTTCATTTTTAGTCTTCGTCACATGTAACGCCAAGGTGCTGCACAAAGAATCAGTACCAAAGAAAAACCAGAATATAAGAATAGAATGAAAATAAAGTAATTTGCAAGTAAAAACACTGGTTTCGCCTCTATTTCTTGCCTTACACAGGTGCAGAGTGTCTCAACATAGGTGCAGAATGCCTTGACACAGGTGCAGAATGCCTTGACATAGGCGCAAATCTCTTTGACACAAGCGCAGATATCCTTGACATAGGCACAGATCCCTCCTACACAGGCGCAGAAGTGTCCAGAAAGCCCTGAGTTGCCCTATTTCTTGGTTTTTCACCTGCAAATCAGCTCAAAAGCACTCAAAAACATAGTTAAGGGGTTAGTTCACATTGGGTTCACCAGAAAATGTAGATAGAAATTTGGAATTCATCAAAGCAATAGATATTAAACTAGCTCAACCACAAAAACTAGATTGCAATGATAAGAAATCCTAAGAACATTCAATAGAGATATGAAGACAAGATAATCAAACCAAATGCAAACCATTACAAACGCAAATATCTCCTCCATAATTCTCCATTGTCCTTCTTTCTCCTTCAAATTACTTTGTTTGTGGATCTCACCTACAAGTGCAAAAGCATAGTATGAAAGCAAGATTGACAAGATGAAATGGCAGCGTAAGGATACTAGAAGCATGATTGATTCATTTGATTCGAAAATGTCATTCCTTTCTTGATTGAAGAAATTCATCCAATTTATAGACAAATTGGAGAGATGACAAGATTAGCATGAAGAGATTTGAAAGGAAATTTCAAATCAAGGATGACAAATATGACAAATTATGACAAGATTGACATGCAAGATTGATTGATTGACAAATTATGACAAAATTGAAAAGATTGCTATGCAAAATTGATTGATTGACAAATTATGACAAAATTGACCAGATTAAAATGTCATTCCCATGAAATTAGGGAAGAGAGAAAATAGCCTCCATGATTGCAACAAATGGACGCATAAACATAGGAGAAAATTAGGGGATGAATTTAGAGGAAATATTAGAAAAATTGAAGAAAATAGGAGAAAAAGAAATTAGGAATTGGGAGAAATTAGTAAATTGGAAAATTGAGGAAAAATTTGAAATAGAAATTAGGTGAACTAATTAATAGGTTTTCATCCATTAATTAATTCATGAAAAGACCTAGGACTAAATAAATAGATTTATTTAACCCACCAAGAAGAAGAAAAGGATTTAATGATCAAATCATAAAACCCTAGAAATAAGAGGACAAGGAATTAGGTCAAGACAACAAGAAATTAATGTCAATTCGATCATGATTTTGATTGACAAAGGACCAATGCTGATAAACGATTGAGATTGGTGACAAATTGACCAAGATTGACAAAGAGATCAAATTGATAGGCGCCAATTGACGAGGAACAATGACTAATTGATCCAAATTGACACGATTGAAAAGGACAACGATCGATGACGAATCGATCACAAAATGACAAGATTGACAAGTTGATAAGGATCAATGACAAATTGATCACAAAATGACAAGATTGACAAGAGGACAAAACCCTAATTCTATCATCGATTAGGATTGACGATGTCCAAAATGATAATAAATGAGCACGCACATTGATGCGACAGGATAAGATCGACCAAAATCATAACTGAAGATTGTTATCGACAAGACCAAATTCGAAAGCGAGAAAATGAGGAATGCAGAAGGAGGACTTGATGCTCGCAAATGATAAAGACCAAGTGCGCAACATAGAAGAAATGTTAATGCGACGCAAGAACCCTAAAATAAGGCAATGCACAAATGTTAAAGTATGAATCCGCAAGCATTGACCATTTTTAGATGTCTACATTAGATAGGAATTTGGAATTTATCAAAGCAATAGATATTAAACTAGCTCAACCAAAAAAACTAGATTGCAATGATAAGAAATCCTAAAAACATTCAATAGAGATATGAAGACAAGATAATCAAACCAAATGCAAACCATTACAAATGCGAATATCTCCTCCATAATTCTCCATTTTCCTTATTTCTCCCTCAAACTACTTTGTTTGTGGATCTCACCTACAAATTCAAAAGCATAGTATGAAAGCAAGATTGACAAGATGAAACGGCAGCGTAAGGATACTAGAAGTGTGATTGATTGATTCAAAAATGTGATTCATCCCTGAAAATGTGATTGATTGAAGAAATTCATCCAATTTATAGACAAATTGGAGAGATGACAAGATTAGCATGAAGATATTTGAAAGGAAATTTCAAATCAAGGATGACAAATATGACAAATTATGACAAGATTGACATGCAAGATTGATTGATTGACAAATTATGACAAAATTGAAAAGATTGCTATGCAAAATTGATTGATTGACAAATTATGACAAAATTGAAAAGATTAAAATGTCATTCCCATGAAATTAGGGAAGAGAGAAAATAGCCTCCATGATTGCAACAAATGGAAGCATAAACATAGGAGAAAATTAGGCGATGAATTTAGAGGAAATATTAGAAAAATTGAAGAAAATAGGAGAAAAAGAAATTAGGAATTAGGAGAAATTAGTAAATTGGAAAATTGAGGAAAAATATGAGATAGAAATTAGGTGAACTAATTAATAGGTTTTCATCCATTAATTATTTAATGAAAAGACCTAGGACTAAATAAATAGATTTATTTAACCCACCAAGAAGAAGAAAAGGATTTAATGATCAAATCATAAAACCCTAGAAATAAGAGGATAAGGAATTAGGTCAAGACAACAAGAAATTAATGTCGATTCGATCATGATTTTGATTGACAAAGGACCAATGCTGATAAACGATTGAGATTGGTTGACAAATTGACCAAGATTGACAAAGAGATCAAATTGATAGGCACCAATTGACAAGGAACAATGACTAATTGATCCAAATTGACACGATTGAAAAGGACAACGATCGATGATGAATCGATCGCAAAATGACAAGATTGACAAGTTGATAAGGATCAATGACAAATCGATCGCAAAATGACGAGATTGAAAAGAGGACAAAACCCTAATTCTATCATCGATTAGGATTGACGATGTCCAAAATGATGATAAATGAGCACGCACATTGATGCGACAGGATAAGATGGACCAAAATCGTAACTGAAGATTGTTATCGACAAGACCAAATTCGAAAGTGAGAAAAATGAGGAATTCAGAAGGACTCGATGCTCGCAAATGATAAAGACCAAGTGCGCAACATAGAAGAAATGTTACTGTGATGCAAGAACCCTAAAATAAGGCAATGTGCAAATGTTAAATTATGACTCCGCAAGCATTTACCATTTTTAGACGTCTACATTTTGCCCCTCTTAGACAATGCGATTCTAAGCGTTGTTTCAAAGAAAAATAATGAAAATGCCCCAGACAATAACGATGACATATGCATGCCCCCTCGAGGAATTGGCCGGAAAAATCCAGAAAAGAGGCCAATTGATCGATAAGAATGACAGAAGATGATAGATTCAAACAGATCACCAAGACTGATGGAAGAAATGTTAGTAAGAATAAATTAGACAGAGGACAGTTAGAGATGAAGGAAAACTTGCTTTCACCAATGCACATAAGTAGGTGAGAACCTTTATTTGATATGGCAAAATGGATGCAGAGCATCATGGCATTGAAGGCCAGAGCTGAAACGCAACCTCTATTGCAAAAGACAAACACATTGCACACAAGGAATGAGGGAATCATCCTAGGGTGCATACATCAAGGGTCGAGGTATGTGCGGCATTCACAGAGGGAACGTACTTATCACAGACACCCAATGATATAGTTACCCCAGTTTGTGACAAACATTCCACAAACAGCAAACACAACAAAAAAAAAGAAAGGGACCATGAACCATCTCGGTCACTCTAAATCACTCAGTGACATCCTTGAGCAACATAGGAATATGATCAAAAACAAAGATAAATTAGTAAAAAGATAAGACTCGCAAATTCGACCAAGTCAAACAAACAGTCTGATTATCATTGTCAAAAGTGGAAAATAGGAATGATCATGTTATCTGGTTTCAGGGAATGCGGTACCCCATCTAAGACAGGACACAGTCTGGTTTCGAGTATACCACACCCTGTATAAGACCCATGATAATAGTGACAAGGACAAATGATATTGATGTTGATTGATTGATATGATAATTTTGATCAGTTTGAATGCCTGGTTTGATTGAAAAGGTCATCTATTAATGCATGATTTCATTAAAGCACAATGTTTGATTGATTGTCGTTGGATGTATGCTCAGTGATCTGTCTATGCACAAAGGGGACCATTTATTGACAAAATGCAAAATGCCAAAGAAATTGTTTTTGGATTTTGATGTTTTGAAATTTTTTTTGTTCGTTTTTTCAGGACTTTATTTGACTTTTTAGGGATTCTTTTTCAAGACATTATTTGATTTTTAGGGATTTTTTTTTTATTATTTCAGGACATTATATGATTTTTAGGGATTTTTTCAGGACATTATTTGAATTTTTTAGGGATTTTTTCAAGACATTATATGATTTTTTTGGATTTTTTCAGAACATTATATGATTTATTTATTTTTTTAGGGATTTTGCGCCCAGTGTCTAGCAAGGCAAGGAATATGATAGGTGAATAAATAGACTTTCTGAAATGATGGTGGATAGAGGGAAGACAAAGGCCTTTTATCATGGAGACAATACGGATGCAATTTTCAAGGGCTATTGTGTGATGGGACAAGAGACTGGATATGACAATGTAAAGCAGTGACATGGCATCAGGGATATGTCAAGAGGTTTTTGAAAAACATGTTTAAATTTTGCATCCTTATGTCAGATCAAGATCAAGAGTGTATGGATAGTGATAAGATATGGATAGGATAAGCAAGACCAAGAATGGATAAGGGACATGGACTGAAGGTCAGGGTAGGCTAAGGGATAGTGGTAGAAAGTTGCAATAAGCTAGGGAATATGGATGAAAAGTTATAATAAGCAAATGGATAAATGCCAAAAGCTATGATAGACTAAAAGTTGCAAACAAGATGCATGATGCTCATGATGATCCTTAGCCTTCTCAAGATCAAAGGTGGAAAGGGAAACTGGACATGAGGGACAATAGGATATGAAGGGTAATGACATCGTATGATAGGATAATGGAACAATGAAGGGCAAAAGGATATGATAGGATAAAACCTGTCTCCAAGTACAGTATGCAAGAAGTTCATAGATTACGCATGATGCCTGTTTGCTAGGTTTCATCATGGTACTTGCCCAAGGTGCCTGTTTGCTAGGTTTTCACCAATGGACGAATTATTTTTGCTTTACTTTTTTTCTTTTTTCTTTTTTTTCACTTTTTTTTCTTTTTGTATTTTGACTTTTTCAATAGAAGATGGACACATGATAGGGGATGGAAGAAGGACTCAAGCGTCTTTTTTTTTTTTGGATAGTAGCCTTGAAAAAAATGGACCATGACCTTAATTATGCTCAAAGACGTTGGTCAGATAAGGAAATGGAAAATGAGATGAAACTAAGGCAAGGATTTATGCAAAGGATGGGATCAAAGGGATCGAAGGATGGAAAATATGCATTGGATAATGGATAGGGTATTGGAAGAATTGGGCTTCACTAGATGGAAATGAAGGCAAGATCAACATTGGCACACACCTTGAGGGGTGATGGACTGATGGAGGAAGAGTGGTTTTTGGATATGGAGATTTTGACGAAGGAAAGGCTATGGATTTTGGAACATAAGGGCCCAAAACAGATGAAGAAGGTGATGGAGGAACAGACTTGAGAGGTTTGGATGGAGGAATATCAATTTTGGATGCCAAGTTGGATGTTTCTTTAGGCTTTTGTGCTTCAAGGAGCCGCTTAGGGATCCACATGGTTTTTTATTTTTCATGCTTTTGTGGTTCCTTGGAGTGCATTGCTTGCACAAGGGATTTAGAAACCCATATATATTTTGACTTTGCTTTATTTTTCTCAGTGGGCCTTTGTGGCCTTTCGGATATTTCTTTTTCTTTACAGATCATATTGTTCTTTGTTTTGACATGTCGATTATATTGGACATGTTGATCTTTGAATACATGTGGATTGCTAGACTTATGACGTCTATACTTGGTATCCAAATTGCTTCAAGGGGGAAAGGAATGCATGGATGAATATGAATGAAATGGAGTTCTTTCGGATGGATGAAAGTTACTCAAATATGTATTCCTTTGTTGACCTTGCATACAGGACGAAGGGATATAAGGACCTAAGATGGATGGAAGGGATAATGGGGAAGCGATATGTTTGGATTTTGAAGGGATGTTGGATTTAGTAGGGGTACCCACGTCTTGAGGAATTTCACTGAGGCCATGACCCTTAATATTTTCTTTGATATGGAGGGGTTCTTTCTCATGAAGGTCTACTCCTTTGCCTTTATGAATATCTTGACGTGTAGGATACTCTTTTCTTTGGGAAGAAGATGTGAGTCCATTATGAGGTGGATATGATATGAGAGCAATAATGAGATCTTGAAGTGGATCGGATTGGACCAAAGAGGAAGAACCCATTGTTAATGGCAGGGGTTCATGAACATCTTGCACTGACACGTTAGAATCATGAGGGGAATTAGGATCATGAGGGGGACTAGGATTTTGTAGTGGACATGGTTCAATGACAGGCTCTTCAAGAGATGGAATGGGAAAAATAATGGGATCATCAAAAGAAATGCGATCTTGGAGTGTATATGGAGCATTAAGACAAGGAGATGGAGGAACAAAAGGATCTTGTGGAGGATTTAAAGGAATAATTTGATCTTGACAAGGAGGAAGATCATTGGAATCCTCTTTAAAGGTGCTTTGCTCTTGACTTTTAATGGGATCATTGGAAAGGATGGAAGGGATATCTTGATCTTTCTTAGGAAGTGGAATGCCAATGGGATTTGAAAAGACATTTTTTCATGAAATGGAAGGGGATCATTTGGGATTGGATGGACTGGGATATCTTGATCTTGCTCGGGGAATGGAGTGTCAATAGGACTTTGGATAGGATGGACAGTAATAATGGAATCATTGCGAGTGTCTTGGGAAATGGGATCTTGGTCAACAATTGGATGGGATGATAAGGTTTCAGGATCTTGATCTTGATTTTTTTTAGGACTCATTTCTTCATGCTCTAAATTATCCTCTTGGCATGAGGTTGGATTTTGGATATGCATGGGGGATTCTGACAAGGGATCAATTTTTTGGCATGAAGGAAATGCACTTTGAACATTTGTGATGGATTCTAGCAAGGAATTAATGCTTGAACATGAGGAAGAGGGACTTCGAATGGGGTCCTCTAAAATAGGTAATGGCAATAAAGTGCATGGTGGCATTGGGTCTTGTATTTCTAAAACATGACAAGGATGTGCATCATGAATTGGATTATCTTGGCAATCAATTATGGATATCCCTTGGATAATTTCATCCTTGGGTGTATCATTTGATGAGGACAATATAGAAGGTTCTTGTGAAACTTCTAAAGGTATAGGGATAGATGCCACTGGAGAGTCAATTTGTTTGTGGGGGGATGAGGCATTGCTAGACATAAGTGTATTATCTTGATCTTCCTCAAAGAACTCACTTGGTAGGTTCCTTAAGAGCCTTGCAATAAAGCCACCTTTCTTTCGAGGTTTTGACATAGTTGTATCTGGAATTTGAACTTGTTTGGCAAGAATTTGTTCTTGGTTTGATGTCATGTTTTGATTTCGAACTATATGTTTCTCAAATTGGTTTGACATGTTCAAAATTTGGCTTCGTGCATGTTGCAACCTTTGTTTTTGAATGTTTGGTTGTGGTTGTTGACATTGATATGTTGATTGAACTTGTTGATATTCCACCATTGGTTGAACTATTTGTGGACATTGTATAGTTGGTTGGACATATTGTTGAAATTGGACCATTGCTTGTGTCTATTGGAAATGTTGGAACTATTGAGCCATTGGTTGTGATGGTTGAAAATGTGATTGATAGTAAACACCTTGTTCGTGTTGTGAAGGCACATAATGTTGTTGTCTCTTTTCTTGAAATTGTTTCATCATCTCTATTTGTGAGAGGAGAGCTGGTACATCTGATCATTCAATAAGACATCTTACATCAATTGGCTCAATATTTGGATTTCGACCTGGAAATTTTTGAAACATTTTGGACATTTGTGATCTATTCTTCTCAATGTTTTTCACTTTTTGTTCCAAAATCTCCTTTTCTTGAGCTAGTTTCTCCTCTAGTTTTTGCATTTGGAGACTTGTTTCATCATAAAAAGTTTGATCCAAGTTCTGAGACATGTAGAGATTGGATTGACATGATTGATTTCTCAATTGTGATGACATGGCTTCATAAGAAGGTTGAGATCTCATTTCAACAAACATGTCACTATGCAATGCAACTAATGGGATTTTTTATTTTAAAAGGATGATGTATGATATGCAACTAAATGCAACCTAAATAAATGAAAATGCAATCTATGGAAAGAATGCAACCTATGTTTTTGTTGTTTTTCAAGATTTGGACAAACTTTTTGGAATGCAAATCAAAAGACTCAACCTTGGGAAGTTGAAATGAAGCCAAGACCTTAAAGGACAAAGGACCAAATGACAATAGGAAAAATGAAAATGTCTCACCTATATGCTTGGATACTAAGCTAGGTTTGACAAAAATGATATTAATGAAAGGACAAATTTTAGACAAGGTCAAGACTCCTTAACAACAACTTAGGGTATCATCCAAAGTTTTGATTTTTTTAAGCTTGACAAACCAAATTTTTTAAACTAAATGCAAGAAGGCAATGATTATGACAATGACTTAGGATATGACATGAAAATGATCTAATCATGAAGAGAGGACAAATTGATAATATGTGAAGACCAATGACTTGGAATATGCAAAATGCAACCTAGGCAAGACCTAATTTTAGCATGACAAGGATAATGCACGAATGTCACCTAAATGGAAATCTAGCTTGGATATGACAATGAAATGCAAACTTAGGGAAATGATTTTAAACCTAAGTACAAAATGAGGACGCTTGCAATGAAAAGGACTAAAATGAAGGGAGATGACAATATGCCCTAGGACCTAAGTTGGACTATGCAAAACCTAGCCTAAAGTGACATGAATTTTGAAACAAAGATATTCAATGTTTTGACAAGCCACATTCAAATGTTGGATGAATACTTGGACAAATTTGGACCTTTTTTCGGATTGTTTTGAGTTGAATGTTGTTGATTTTGAAAATCCAAGTTGATTATGAGCACTTTTGAAAGTTTGTTTTTAATTTAACCTTTGACAATCACAAAAGACAAAATGTTTGTTTGACTTTGACTCAAGACAATAAAGCACATTCACAACAAATCCTATGGATGGCAAGGACAATATTTGTTGAATCCTCTAACCATAAAATACAACACTTAGCCGGATAGCTAGACGCTTGGTAGCACTGGCTCCCCCTTACAATGCATTCACTTCTCGGGCATACCAAGCTTCGAGTTCAAGGGGCATCACTTCCCAAGAACTTGATATCTCTAACTAAGGAGTACATGAGAGGTGTCTTCAACATGCATGTATCACAATGCCTAAGCCATCAGATACAAGGATTTTGGCCTCTAAAAACAAGAGATTCTAGTAAGGGCATCCATTCGGGTGGGTATTGATCTAGCGAATAAATCGTCACAATACCATTCCACCACCCGTTGTCTACAACTTTCATTGGATCCACAGTTATTTAGAGTAGTTTAGAAGAGCTTGGCTTTAGCTCATCACCACATTGGGTTGTTCCCTCTCACCAATGCCTGTGCGAAGTGCCAGGCAAATCGGGAGGCAGGCCCAATTTTTAGTCTTTGTCACACGTAATGCCAAGGTGTTGCACAAAGAATCAGTAGCAAAGAAAAACCAAAATATCAGAACAGAATGAAAACAAAGTAATTTGCAAGTAAAAACACTAGTTTCACCTCTGTTTTTGGCCTTACACAGGCGCAGAATGTCTCAACACAGCCGCAGAATGCCTTGACAAAGGTGCAAAATGCCTTGACACAGGCGTAGAATGCCTTGACATAGGTGCAGATCTCTTTGACACAGGTGCAGATCTCCTTGACACAGGCGCAGATCCCACCTACACAGGCGCAGAAGTGTCCAGAAAGCCCTGAGTTTCCCTTTTTTTTGGGTTTTCACCTGCAAATCAGCTCAAAAGCACTCAAAAACATAGTTAAGGGGTTAGTTCATGTCGGGTTCACCAGAAAATGTAGATAGGAATTTGGAATTCATCAAAGCAATAGATATTAAACTAGCTCAACCACAAAAACTAGATTGCAATGATAAGAAATCCTAAAAACATTCAATAGAGATATGAAGACAAGATAATCAAACCAAATGCAAACCATTACAAACGCGAATATCTCCTCCATAATTCTCCATTGTCCTTCTTTCTCCTTCAAATTACTTTGTTTGTGGATCTCACCTACAAATGCAAAAGCATAGTATGAAAGCAAGATTGACAAGATAATCATCGCTGAAAATGTGATTGATTGAAGAAATTCATCCAATTTATAGACAAATTGGAGAGATGACAAGATTAGCATGAAGAGATTTGAAAGGAAATTTCAAATCAAGGATGAAAAATATAACAAATTATGATAAGATTGACATGCAAGATTGATTGATTGACAAATTATGACAAAATTGACAAGATTGCTATGTAAAATTGATTGATTGACAAATTATGACAAAATTGACAAGATTAAAATGTCATTCCCATGAAATTAGGGAAGAGAGAAAATAGCCTCCATGATTGCAACAAATGGATGCATAAACATAGGAGAAAATTAGGGGATGAATTTAGAGGAAATATTAGAAAAATTGAAGAAAATAGGAGAAAAAGAAATTAGGAATTAGGAGAAATTAGTAAATTGGAAAATTGAGGAAAAATATGAAATAGAAATTAGGTGAACTAATTAATAGGTTTTCATCCATTAATTATTTAATGAAAAGACCTAGGACTAAATAAATAGATTTATTTAACCCACCAAGAAGAAGAAAAGGATTTAATGATCAAATCATAAAACCCTAGAAATAAGAGGACAAGGAATTAGGTCAAGACAACAAGAAATTAATGTCGATTCGATCATGATTTTGATTGACAAAGGACCAATGTTGATAAACGATTGAGATTGGTTGACAAATTGACTAAGATTGACAAAGAGATCAAATTGATAGGCGCTAATTGACAAGGAACAATGACTAATTGATCCAAATTGACACGATTGAAAAGGACAACAATCGATGACGAATCGATCACAAAATGATGAGATTAACAAGAGGACAAGGATCAATGACGAATCGGTCGCAAAATGATGAAACTGACAAGAGGACAAAACCTAATTCTATCATCGATTAGGATTGACAATGTCCAAAATGATGATAAATGAGCACGCGCATTGATGCGATAGGATAAGATCAACCAAAATCGTAACTGAAGATTGTTATCGACAAGACCAAATTCGAAAGCGAGAAAAATGAAGAATGCAGAAGAAGGACTTGATGCTCGCAAATGATAAAGATGAAGTGTGCAACATAGAAGAAATGTTAATGCGAAGCAAAAACCCTAAAATAAGGCAATGCGCAAATGTTAAAGTATGACTCCGCAAGCGTTGACCATTTTTAGACGTCTACATTTTGCCCCTCTTTGAGACAATGCGATTCTAAGCGTTGTTTCAAAGAACAATAATGAAAATGCCCCAGACAATAACGATGACATATGCATGCCCCCTTGAGGAATTGGCTGAAAATATCCAGAAAAGAGGCCAATTTTTCGATAAGAATAATAGAAAATGATAGGTTCGAACAGATCAAGAATTGAAGGTCGGATACCCAAAGGACAAGTGGTGGAATGTGCAAAGGACCGTGACCAGCATAAGATGGAGACGATGCACGTCCATCTAGGTACTGACAAAGAGCTATAAATGAGACAAGGAGAAGGAAAAGAGCTCATTTGCACTAGCCAAAGTGGAGGAATTGTTGCTCTGGAAAAGGACCCTTGCGTAGAGATGGCGAACATTGTAATGGTAGATCATCTCGGGGAATGTGTACGCACCTATAGACAACTGGACGATGTGGGAGTAGCGGTATGTATCTCAAAAACCCATATTGTCAATTTTAGGAATTTCTCTTGATTGCGGGACATTGCAGGGCCCACAGGGAATGGAAAAATGGACATATGTGCCTATGTGAGCGCATTCTACGCCTGTGTAGGGTACACAGGTGCAGGACAGGGTACACAGGCACAATTGTGCAAATAGGACCCTAATTTGACCGAAAACAGCGTGCAAATGATCCCAAAAAGAGGGATAAGGGTAGAATAGGTCAAAATAGATAAGAAACACCCTAATTTGTGCATAAAACAAGGAAATGCAACCCTTAGGAGAAAACCCTAAAACTAACAAAGTGTGCCCCAATTGTGATGCAGAGTCCACAGTATCCATTGATTACACGGGAGAACAGACCCGACTACTTCATTTTGCGACATAGACTTAGGAGCACGGACAAAGATACATTAGCAGGACTTGGATTATACTATATTACATTCATGCCCTAGATTAGGGAAAACATAGGACTATTGATCGCATTGGCAGAGCGATGGCATTCAAAGACTTCCTCTTTCCATCTGTCGACTGGAGAGGCGACTGTGACACTAGAGGACATGTGGCGTATCCTCCGCATTCCGATTAATGGGGAGATGGTGGTGTATGACCCAGCGACAGGTAGAGATGCTTTGTGTAGATTATTTGAGTGCGATGTTGATGACCTTGATATCATAGAGAGGGAGATTGGTTGGGAGACCATGGTAGCAGAGTACGATCAGTGATATGTGGTGATAGCAGTGGTTATAGCATTCCTATTAGTAGGGGACAAATGCAGACATGGATTCCCTATTGGATGGGGAAGAGTGCTAGAGCGGATGGCGACAGAGGGGACTGTATACGCATGGGGACCATGTGTGCTTGCCATGCTATATTTTTAGTTGCACCAGATAGCATATCAGAGGGTTCAGACTTTGAGCTATGGGGTTACACTGTAACAGATATGGGCATTTGAGCACATAGCCATATGTCAACCGATTGCAGAGAGATAGGTAGTACCACATCGACCATATGTGTACTGTTATGGGGGTACGCTGAGACAGGGTCCATTTGGATACATACTGTATTGGCGACATGAGCTAGACAGACTGAGAGATTTCACATGGAGGCCATATCTTGATTGCTCTGGTATATTGGGTCGATTAGGGATGCCAGTGCATGGGAGATGGCACAGATGTTGGTAGAGACTGGAGATGAGATGCACCATTGGAGGACACTATATGAGAGTGTAGTTCCACCAGAGTAGAGAGTAGCATCATATCAGTCACAGTCGAGGACAAAGAGTAGGCCACGCTCTCGGAGGTCAGTGAGCAGCATGGGGGTGAGTGCACCTAGGAGGCCACCACAGCCAGGACCTAGGGCAGGAGGGACATCATCCTTGAGACATGGCAGGGATGAGGAGGATAGAGGGAGCACCCAGTGACAGAGGCATGTGCTCCTTATGATAGAGACATATGTAGTTTGACATTATGTATTCAGCCTGCGGGCCATACTTAGGACAGACAGTCCAATTTTGTACTCCGATATTGTTTTGATATATGATATGATATGCAGCAATATGATGGGATGCAATGTGTTATGGCTTACGTTCCATGTATGGATGTCTTATGCACTATCTATGTGCCATCTTTGGAACATGTATGAATGGTGTTTATGTTTTTGGATGCATTTATAAGATGAAATGGATAAAATGCTATGTATGGACTTGATATAATACAAATGTACTAATCAATGAATGCAGGATGAAGCTTATGTTTTTGGAGATCGGAGAACTAGATTGAACTGACTGCCCAAACTGACGGAAGAAATGTTATTAAGAAGAAATTAGACTGAGGACAGTTAGAGATGAAGAAAAACTTGCTTTCACCAATGCATAGAAGTAGGTGAGAACCTTTATTTAATGTAGCAAAGCAAATGCAGAGCATCATGGCATTGAAGGCCAGAGCTGAAATGCAACCTCTATTGCAAAAGATAGACACATTGCACACAAGGAATGAGTGAATCATCCTAGGGTGCATACATCAAGGGTCAAGGTATGTGCGGCGTTCACAGAGTGAATGTACTTATCATAGAAACCCAATGATATAGTTGCCCCAGTTTGTGACAGACATTCCACAAATAGAAAACAAAACAAAAAAACAAAAGGGACCATGAACCATCCCGGTCACTCTAAATCACTCTGTGACATCCTCGAGCAACATAGGAACATGATCAAAACCAAAGATAAATCAGTAAAAAGATAAGACGCACAAATTCGACCAAGTCAAACAAACAGTCTGATCGCCATTGTCAAAGGTGGAAAACAAGAATGATCATGTTGTCTGGTTTCAGGGAATGTGGTACCCCATCTAAGACGGGACACAGTCTGGTTTCGAGTATACCACACCCTGTATAAGACCCATGATAATAGTGACAAGGACAAATGATATTGATGGTGAGTGATTGATATGACAATTTTGATCAGTTTGAATGTCTGGTTTGATTAAAAAGTTCATCTGTTAATGCATGATTTCATTAAAGCACAATGTTGTAACATGTTATCTATTTGTTGTCTATACAAATGTTTGATTGATTGTCATTGGATGTATGCTCAGCGTTCTGTCTATGCATAGAGGGTGCCATTTATTGACAAAATGCAAAATGCCAAAGGAATTGTTTTTGGATTTTGATGTTTTCACTTTGTAGGAATTTCGAGTTTTTTACAATTTTTTTGTTCGTTTTTCAAGACTTTATTTGACTTTTTAGGGATTTTTTTCAGGACATTTTTTTGATTTTTTTTTTTGGATATTTTTTTCACAACATTTTTCAATTTTTATGATTATTTCAAGACATTTTTCAACTTTTATGATTTTTTCAAGATATTTTTCAATTTTTATGATTTTTGCCCCCAGTGTCTATCAAGGCAAGGAATATGACAGGTGAATAAATAGGCTTTCTGAAATGTTGGTGGATAGAGGGAAGACAAAGGCCTTTTATCATGGAGATAATATAGATGCAATTTTCAAGGGCTATTGCGTGATGGGACAAGAGACTGGATATGACAATGTAAAAAAGGAACATGGCATGACGGACATGTCAAGAGGTTTTTGAAACTATGTTCAAGTTTTGTGTCCTTATGTCAGATCAAGATCAAGGAATGAAAAAGAGTGTATGAATAGAGATAAGATATGGATAGGATAAGCAAGACCAATAATGGATAAGGGACATGGACTGAAGGTCGGGGTAGGCTAAGGGATAGTGGCAGAAAGTTGCAATAAGCTAGGGAATATGGATGAAAAGTTATAATAAGCAAATGGATAAAGACCAAAAGCTATGATAAACTAAAAGCTGCAAACAAGATGCATGATGCTCATGATGATCTTCCTCCTTGTCAAGATCAAATTATTCCTTTAAATCCTCCACAAGATCCTTTTCTTCCTCCATCTCCTTGTCTTAATCCTCCATACACACTCCAAGATCGCATTTCTTTTGATGATCCCATTATTTCTCCCATTCCATCTCTTGAAGAGCCTGTCATTGAACCATGTCCACTACACAATCCTAGTACCCCTCATGATCCTAATCCCCCTCATGATTCTAATGTTTCAGTGCAAGATGTTCATGAACCCTCGACATGCATAATGGGTTCTTCCACTTTGGTACAATCCGATCCACTTCAAGATCTCATTATTTCTCTCATATCATATCTACCTCATAATGGACTTGCATTTGTCCAAGCTCTTCCGAACCACTCTAAATAACTATGGATGCAATGAAAGTTGTAGACAATGGGTGTTGGAATGGTATTGCATTGATTTATTCACCGGATCAATACCCAGCCGAACGGATGCCCTTACTAGAATCTCGTGTTTAGATGCCAAAATCCTTCTATCTGTTGGCTCAGGCGTTGTGATACGCGCATGCCGAAGACACCTCTCATGTACTCCTTAGTTAGAGATAGAAATTTCTTGGGAAGTGATGCCCCTTGAACTCGAAACTTGGTATGCCCAAGAAGTGAGTGCACTATAAGGGGGAGCCAATGCTACCAAGCGTCTAGCTATCCAGCTAAGTGTTGTATTTTATGGTTAGAGGATTCAACAGATATTGCCCTTGCCAACCATAGGATTTTTTGTGAATGTGCTTGATTGTCTTGAGTAAAAGTCAAACAAACATTTTGTCTTCCGTGATTGTCAAAGGTTAAATCAAAAAAAAAAACTTTCAAAAAGTACTCATAATAAACTTGGGTTTTCAAAATCAACAACCTTCAATTCAAAACAAAATCCAAACAAAAGTCCAAATTTGTCCAAGTATTCATCCAACATTTGAACATGGCTTGTCAAAACATTGAATATCTTTATTTCAAAATTCATGTCACTTTAGGCTAGGTTTTGCATAGTCCAACTTAGGTCCTAGGACATATTGTCATCTCCCTTCATTTTAGTCCTTTTCATTGCAAGTGTCCTTATTTTGCACTCAAGTTCAAAATCATTTCCCTAAGTTTGCATTTCATTGTCATATCTAAGTTAGATTTCTATTTAGGTGACATTCCTGCATTATCCTTGTCATGCTAAAATTAGGTCTTGCCTAGGTTGCATTTTGCATATTCCAAGTCATTGGTCTTCGCATATCCTTATCATTGTATTGTCATCTTGTCTTGGCTTCATCTTGGCATATCATATCCTTAGATCATTTTCATGTCATATCCTAAGTCATTGTCATAATCATTGCCTTCTTGCATTTAGTCTCAAAAATTTAGTTTGTCAAACTTAAAAAATCAAAACTTTGGATGATGCCCTAAGTTGTTGTTAGGGAGTCTTGACCTTGTCTAAAATTTGTCCTTTCATTAATATCATTTTTGTCAAACCTAGCTTAGTATCGAAGCATATAGGTGAGACATTGTCAATTTGTCCTACTGTCATTTGGTTCGTTGTCCTTTAAGGTCTTGGCTTCATTCCAGCTTCCCAAGGTCGAGTCTTTAGGTTTGCATTTCAAAAAGTTTGTCAAAATCTTGAAAAACAACAAAAACATAGGTTGCATTCTTGCCATAGATTGCATTTTCATTTATTTATGTTGCATTTAGTTGCATATCATACATCATCCTTTTAAAATCAAAAATCCCAAAAACATTGCATAGTGACATGCCTATTGAAACAAGGTTCCAAGCATCAATGATGCAACAAAGTTTGACGTATCAACCGACAATGCAATCGAATTTTAATCCAAGGCTATGACAATTATATCCAACCCAACAATAAGGCAATATCGGTCAAAGTTATCATGATGATGTAAATGTCCAAATACAAAACCTAGATGAGAAACTAGCTCAAGAAAAGGAGATTTTGAACAAAAAGTGAAAAACATTGAGAAGAATAGATCACAAATGTCCAAAATGTTTCAAAAATTTCTAGGTCAAAATCCAAAGATTGAGCCAATTGATGTAAGATCTCTTATCGAATGATCAGACATACCAGCTCTCCTCTCACAAATAGGGATGATGAAACAATTTCAAGAAAAGAGACAACAACATTATGTGCCTCCACAACAAGAACAAGAAGGTGTTTACTATCAGTCACATTTTCAACCATCACAACCAATGGTTCAACCAGTTGTTCAACATTTCCAACAGACACAACCAATGGTCCAACATATACAACCAACACAACCAATGGTCC
Organism: Cryptomeria japonica; assembly: GCF_030272615.1. Classification (NCBI taxonomy): domain Eukaryota; kingdom Viridiplantae; phylum Streptophyta; class Pinopsida; order Cupressales; family Cupressaceae; genus Cryptomeria; species Cryptomeria japonica. The sequence goes on along the minus strand of NC_081408.1, from coordinate 357,801,011 downwards.
AATTTCAACAATATGTCCAACCGACTGTCAAGTATCAACAACAAACTCAATGGACAACTTAGTATCAAAAACTACAATCACAAATTCAAAAACAAAACTTGCAACATGCACCAAGCCAAATTTTGAACATGTCAAACCAATTTGATCAACATCTAGTTCGAAATCAAAACATGATATCAAACCAGAACCAACTCCTTTCCAAACAAGTTCAAATTCCAGATACAACCATGTCAAAACCTCGAAAGAAAGGTGGCTTTATTGCAAGGCTCTTAAGGAACCTATCAAGTGAGTTCTTTGAAGAAGATCAAGATAATACAATTATGTCTAGCAATGCCTCATCCCTCCACAAACAAATTGACTCTCTAGTGGCATCTATCCCTACACCTTTAGAAGTTTCACAAGAACCTTCCATATTGTCCTCATCAAATAATACACCCAAGGATGAAATTATCCAAGGGCTATCCATAATTGATTGCCAAGATAATCCAATTCATGATGCACATCCTTGTCATGTTTCAGAAATACAAGACCCAATGCAACCATGCACTTTATCGCCATTACCTATTTTAGAGGACCCCATTCAAAGTCCCTCTTCCTCATGTTCAAGCATTGATTCCTTGCTAGAATCCATCACAAATGTTCAAAGTGCATTTCCTTCATGCCAAAACATTGATTCCTTGTCAGAATCCCCCATGCATATCCAAAGTCCAACCCCATGTCAAGAGGATAATTTAGAGCATGAAGAAACGTGTCTTAAAACAGATCAAGATCAAGATCCTGAAACCTTATCATCCCATCCAATTGTTGACCAAGATCCCATGTTCCCAGACACTCACGATGATTCACTTATTCCTGTCAATTCTATCCAAGAACACAATGTCCTTTCAAATCCCATTGACAGTCCACTTCCTAGGAAAGATCAAGATATCCCTTCCATCCTTTCCGATGATCCCATTAAAAGTCAAGAGAAAAGCACCTTTAAAGAGGATTCCAATGATCTTCCTCCTTGTCAAGATCAAATTATTCCTTTAAATCCTCCACAAGATCCTTTTGTTCCTCCATCTCCTTGTCTTAATGCTCCATATACACTCCAAGATCGCATTTCTTTTGATGATCCCATTATTTCTCCCATTCAATCTCTTGAAGAACCTATCATTGAACCATGTCCCCTACACAATCCTAGCCCCTCTCATGATCCTAATCCCCCTCATGATTCTAACATGTCAGTGCAAGATGTTCATGAACCCTCGACATGCATAATGGGTTCTTCCACTTTGGTGCAATCCGATCCACTTCAAGATCTCATTATTTCTCTCATATCATATCCACCTCATAATGGACTCGTGTCTTCTTCCCAAGGAAAAGAGTATCCTACAAGTCAAGATATTCATAAAGGCAAAGGAGTAGATCTCCATAAGCAAGAACCCCTCCATATCAAAGAAGATCTTAAGGGTCATGTCTACACAACTCACTCTCAAGACGTTGGTATCCCTCCATCACAATCAAAACATACACCTTCCCCATCATAATTTCCATCCATCTTAGGTCCTTATATCCCTTTGTCCTCTATACAAGGTCAAAAAAGGCACACATCCTTGAGTAAATTTCATCAATCCAAAATAACTCCATTTCATTCATATCCATCCATGCATTCCTTTCCCCCTCCAAGCAATTTGGATGCCAAGTATAAAAGTCATAAGTCTAAAAATCCACATGTATTCAAGGATCAACATGTCCAATATAATCAACATGTCAAAGCAAAGAAAAATATGATCCAAAAAGAAAAGGAAAAATCCAAAAGGTCACAAAGGCCCACTGAGCAAAATAAAGCAAAGTCAAAATATATATGGGTTCCTAAATCCCTTGTGCAAGCAATGCACTCCAAGGAACCACAAAAGCATGAAAAATCAAAAACCTTGTGGATCCCTAAGCGGCTCCTTGAAGCATAAAATCCTAAAGAAAAATCCAACTTGGCATCCAAAGTTGCTATTCCTCCATCCAACCATCTCAAATTTGTTCCTCCATCACCTTCTTCATCCATTTTGGGCCCTTATGTCCCAAAATCCCAATCTATTCCTCCATCCAAATCTCACAATCCAAAATACATTTTTCCTCTGTCAGTCCATCACCCCTCAAGGTGTGTGCCAATGTTGATCTTGCCTTCATTTCCATCCGCTAAAGCCCAATTCTTCTGATACCCTATCCATTATCCAATGCATATTTTTCATCCTTCTATCCCTTTGATCCCATCCTTTGCATAAATCCTTGCCTTAATTTCATCTCTTTTTCCATGTCCTTATCCTACCAACATCTTTGAGCATACTTTTAAAGGTCATGGTCCATTTTTTTTCAAGGCTACTATCCAAAAAAAAAAGACGCTTGAGTCCTTCTTCCATCCCCTATCATGTGTCCATCTTCTATTGAAAAAGTCAAAATACAAAAAAAAAAAAAAAGTAAAAAAGAAAAAAGAAAAAAAGTAAAGCAAAAATAATTCGTCCACTGGTGAAAACCTGGCAAACAGGCGCCTTGGGAAAGTACCATGATGAAAACCTGGCAAACAGGCGTCATGCATAATCTATGAACTTCTTGCACACCACACTTAGGGGTAGGTTTCCTCCTTCATATCCTATTGCCCTTCATTATCCTATCATACCATGTCATACTCCTCCATTATCCTATCATCCCTCATGTCCATTTTCCCTTTCCACCTTTGATCTTGACAAGGCTGAGGATCATTATGAGCATCATGCATCTTATTCACAGCTTTTAGTCTATCATAGCTTTTGGTCATTTATCCATTTTCTTATTACAACCTTTCATCCATATTCCCTAGCTTATTGCAACTTTTTGCCACTATCCCTTAGTCTATCCCGACCTTCAGTCCATGTACCTTATCCATTCTTGGTCTCGCTTATCCTATCCATACCTTATCACTATCCATACACTCTTTTTCGTTCCTTGATCTTGATCTGACATAAGGATGCAAAATTTAAACATGGTTTCAAAAACCTCTTGACATATCCCTCATGCCATGTCACTGCTTTACATTGTCATATCCAGTCTCTTGTCCCATTGTCTCCATAATAAAAGGCTTTTGTCTTCCCTCTATCCACCAACATTTTAGCAAGCCTATTTATTCACCTATCATATTCCTTGCCTTGCTAGACACTAGGGGCAAAATCATAAAAATTGAAAAATGTCCTGAAATAATCAAAAAAAATTGAAAAAATCCTGAAAACATTCAAAAACGTCAAAAAAATCATGTGTTCATTTTCAGCTAAAATGTCAAAATCCCTAAAAATCAAATAATGTCCTTAAAAAACTCCCTAAAAATCAAATAATGTCCTGAAAAAATCCCTAAAAAGTCAAATAAAGTCTTGAAAAAACGAACAAAAAAATTTCAAAACATAAAAATCCAAAAACAATTCCTTTGGCATTTTGCATTTTGTCAATAAATGGTACCCTCTGTGCATAGACAGATCACTGAGCATACATCCAACGACAATCGATCAAACATTTGTATAGACAACAAACAAATAACATGTTACAACATTGTGCTTTAATGAAATCACGCATTAACAGATGAACTTTTCAATCAAACTAGACATTCAAACTGATCAAAATTGTCATATCAATCACTCACCATCAATATCATTTGTCCTTGTCACTATTATCATGGGTCTTATACAGGGTGTGGTATACTCAAAACCAGACTATGTCCTATCTTAGACGGGGTACCGCATTCCTTGAAACCAGACAACATGATCATTCTTGTTTTCCACCTTTGACAATGGCGATCAGACTGTTTGTTTGACTTGGTCGAATTTGTGCATCTTATCTTTTTACTGATTTATCTTTGGTTTTGATCATGTTCCTATGTTGCTCAAGGATGTCATGGAGTGATTTAGAGTGACCGGGATGGTTCATGGTCCCTTTTGTTTTTTGTTGTATTTGCTATTTGTGGAATGTCTATCACAAACTGGGGCAACTATATCATTAGGTGTCTGTGATAAGTATGTTCGCTCTATGAACACCTCACATACCTTGACCCTTGATGTATGCACCCTAGGATGATTCACTCATTCCTTGTGTGCGATGTGTCTATCTTTTGCAATAGAGGTTGCATTTCAACTCTGGCCTTCAATGCCATGATGCTCTACATCCGCTTTGCTACATTAAAGAAAGGTTCTCATCTACTTCTATGCATTGGTGAAAGCAAGTTTTTCTTCATCTCTAATTGTCCTCAGTCTAATTTCCTCTTACTAACATTTCTTCCATCAGTTTGGGCAGTCAGTTCAGTCTAGTTCTCCGATCTCCAAAAACATAAGCTACATCCCACATTCATTGATTAGTACATTTGTATTATATCAAGTCCATACATAGCATTTTATCCATTTCATCTTATAAATGCATCCAAAAACATAAACACCATTCATACATGTTCCAAAGATGGTACATAGACAATTCATTAGACATCCATACATGGAACGTAAACATAAGCCATAACACATTGCATCCCATCATATAGCTGCATATTATATCATATATCAAAACAATATCGGAGTACAAAATTGGACTGTATGTCCTAAGTATGGCCCGCAGGCTGAATACATAATGTCAAACTAAATATGTCTCTATCATAAGGAGCATGTGCCTCTGTCACTGGGTTCTCCCTCTATCCTCCTCATCCCTGCCATGTCTCAAGGATGATGTCCCTCCTGCCCAAGGTCCTAGCTGTGGTGGTCTCCTAGGTCTACTCACCCCCATGCTGCTCACTGACCTCTGAGAGCGTGGCCTGCTCTTTGTCCTCAACCATGACCAATATGACGCTGCTCTCTGCTCTAGTGGAACTACACTCTCATATAATGTCCTCCAATGGCATATCTCATCTCCGGTTTCTACAAACATCTGTGCCATCTCACGTGCACTGGCATCCCTATCGACCCAATATACTCGGTCACTCTTTGCTCTGCTTGTTGTGCTTGGGCTATCGTTGTATCTCGCACCGCTGTCAGTCTGGCTATCTCTACTCTGAAATGATCCTACTATGTCCTCAAGATAGCATTATGTCTCTCTAATGTCGTGATGTGATCATGCTGACTCGCTATGGTGGCCCTACATATCTCCATCTCCTCTATGCTAGCTGTCTTCGACTCTATGGGTATATTCTGCAATGACTCCTGATCGGCTGAATCTGGCTCATCCTCCTCATCCTCATCATCCCCTCCATCCTCGTCATCCTCCTCATCCTCATCACCTTCATCCTCCTCATCCCCCTCATCCTCATCATTTCCCTTGTCCTCACCTCTGTCCTCATCATCTCCCTCCTCCTCTCTAGCAAGTGGGAAGTCCTCCTGTCTCCTAGGTACCAGAATATCAGGATCTGTCAATGGCACAGGCCATCCTCGTGAAAACCATCACTCATACTCCTCTATCATTCTAGCATCCACCACATCTGATCTCCAATCCCACTATCTCTATTGTAGTTGTGTGAAGTCGACATATGCTATGTGTGGCTGAATCATCCTCCCCCATTGACTCGTCTCTCTATGAGATTGGGCAAAGTGTACAGTCCCTCTTGGTACATCCTGCCTCTCTCCAAACTGTCGTCTAACTCTCTCTGGCAGGTACATCTCAATCACTCTCTGGCGGTTCACTAGTCACCCAATCAGGTATCTCTCCTATCTGCAATACGGTAGCTCATCACTATCATCTAACCATCAAGGGCAATCAAGATATGGCCTCCATATGAAATCTCTCAATCTGTCTAGCTCATGTCGCTAATACAGTATGTATCCAAATGGACCCTGTCTCAGTGTACCCCCATAACAGTACACATATGGTCGATGTGGTACTACCTGTCTCTCTACAATCGGTCGACATATGGCTATGTGCTCAAATGCCCATATCTATAACAGTGTAACTCCACAGCTCAAAGTCTGAACCCTCTGATATGCTATCTGGTGCAACTGAAAATATAGCATGGCAAGCACACATGGTCCCCATGCGTATACAGTCCCCTTTGTCACCATCTACTCTAGCACTCTTCCCCATCCAATAGGGAATCCATGTCCGCATCTGTCCCCTGCTAATGGCATGTTATAACCACTGCTATCACCACATAACATTGATCATACTCTGTTGCCATGGTCTCCCAGCCAATCTCCCTCTCTACGATATCCAGATCATCTATGTCACACTCGAATAATCTACACAAAGAATCTCTCCCTATCGCTAGGTCGTACACTACCATCTCCCCATGAATCGGAATGCGAAGGATACGCCACACGTCCTCTAGTGTCACAGTCACCTCTCCAGTCGGTAGATGGAAAGAGGAAGTCTCTGAATGCCATCGCTCTGCCAATGCGGTCAGCAGTCCTGTGTTTGTCCTAATCTTGGGCATGAATGTAATATAGTATAATCCAAGTCCTGCTAATGTATCTTTGTTGTGCTCTTGAGTCTATGTCGCAACATGAAGCAGTCAGGTCTGTTCTCTCATGTAATCAATGGATACTGTCGACTCTGCATCACAATTGGGGCACACTTTGTCAATTTTAGGGTTTTCTCCTAAGGGCTGCATTTCCTTGTTTTATGCACAAATTAGGGTGTTTCTTATCTATTTTGACCTATTCTACCCTTATCCCTCTTTTTGGGATCATCTGCTCGCTATTTTCAATCAAATTAGGGTCCTAAGTGCACAACTACGCTTGTGTACCCTATCCTGTGCCTATGCAGCATCAAGTTGTGCCTGTGTACCCTACACAAGTGTAGAACATCCTTACACAGGTGCAGAATGCACCCACACAGGCACAGATGTCCATTTTTCCATTCCCTATGGGCCCCGCAATGTCTCGCAATCAAGAAAAATTCTTGAAATTGATAATATGGGTTTTTGAGATACATATCGCTGCTCCCGCATCGTCTGGTCCTCTGTAGGTGCGTACACATTCCCCGAGATGATCTTCCATTGGAATGTTCACCATCTCTATGCAAGGGTCCTTTTCCAGAGCAACAATTCCTCCACTTTGGCTAGTGCAAATGAGCTCTTTTCCTTCTCCTTGTCTCATTTATAGCTCTTTGTCAGTACCTAGATGGACGTGCATCCTCTAAATCTTATGTTGGTCGCGGTCCTTTGCACCTTCCACTGCTTGTCCTTTGTGTATCCGACCTCTAATTTTTGATCTATTCGAACCTATCATTTTCTATTATTCTTATCGACAAATTGGCCTCTTTTCTGGATATTTCTGGCCAATTCCTCGAGGGGGCATGCATATGTCATCGTTATTGTCTAGGGCATTTTCATTATTGTTCTTTGAAACAATGCTTAGAATCGCATTGTCTCAAAGAGGGGCAAAATGTAGATGTCTAAAAATGGTCAACGCTTGTGAAGTCATACTTTAACATTTGCGCATTGCCTTATTTTAGGGTTTTTGCGTCGCATTAACATTTCTTCTATGTTGCGCACTTCGTCTTTATCATTTGCGAGCATCAAGTCCTTCTGCATTCTTCATTTTTCTCGCTTTCGAATTTGGTCTTGTCGATAACAATCTTCAGTTACGATTTTGGTTGATCTTATCCTATCGCATCAATGCGCGTGCTCATTTATCATCATTTTGGACATCGTCAATCCTAATCGATGATAGAATTAGGGTTTTGTCCTCTTGTCAGTCTCGTCATTTTGTGACCGATTCGTCATTGATCCTTGTCCTCTTGTTAATCTCATCATTTTGCGATCAATTTGTCATTGATCCTTATCAACTTGTCAATCTTGTCATTTTGCGATCGATTCATCATCGATCGTTGTCCTTTTCAATCATGTCAATTTGGATCCATTAGTCATTGTTCCTCGTCAATTGGCGCCTATCAATTTGATCTCTTTGTCAATCTTGGTCAATTTGTCAACCAATCTCAATCATTTATCAGCATTGGTCCTTTATCAATCAAAATCATGATCGAATCGACATTAATTTCATGTTGTCTTGACCTAATTCCTTGTCCTCTTATTTCTAGGGTTTTATGATTTGATCATTAAATCCTTTTCTTCTTCTTGGTGGGTTAAATAAATCTATTTATTTAGTCCTAGGTCTTTTCATGAATTAATTAATGGATGAAAACCTATTAATAAGTTCACCTAATTTCTATTTCATATTTTTCCTCAATTTTCCAATTTACTAATTTCTCCTAATTCCTAATTTCTTTTTCTCCTATTTTCTTCATTTTTTCTAATATTTCCTCTAAATTCATCCCCTAATTTTCTCCTATGTTTATGCTTCCATTTGTTGCAATCATGGAGGCTATTTTCTCTCTTCCCTAATTTCATGGGAATGACATTTTAATCTTGTCAATTTTTTCATAATTTGTCAACCAATCAATCTTGCATGTCAATCTTGTCATAATTTGTCATATTTGTCATCCTTGATTTGAAATTTCCTTTCAAATATCTTCATGCTAATCTTGTCATCTCTCCAATTTGTCTATAAATTGGATGAATTTCTTCAATCAATCACATTTTCAGGGATGAATCACATTTTTGAATCAATCAATCATGCTTCTAGTATCCTTACGCTGCCATTTCATCTGGTCAATCTTGCTTTCATACTATTCTTTTGCATTTGTAGGTGAGATCCACAAACAAAGTAATTTGAAGGAGAAAGAAGGACAATGGAGAATTATGGAGGAGATATTCGCGTTTGTAATGGTTTGCATTTGGTTTGATTATCTTGTCTTCATATCTCTATTGAGTGTTTTCAGGATTTCTTATCATTGCAATCTAATTTTTGTGGTTGAGCTAGTTTAATATCTATTGCTTTGATGAATTCCAAATTCCTATTTACAGTTGCTTTGGCAGTCATGCGTTCTATGACTGATGAGATATGAGAGAGGGTGGAAGTATTGATTTGGACAGCAGAAAACTTGTAAGTAAGCAATAATGAAAGCTTTTATTATAACAAAAGTTCAATAATGGTTTATATTTTATTCTCTTTTATGTCATTAACTAAAATATGTACGTGTTGTTTTTACAGCAATTTATCCGCCCTCATGAAAGTCGTTGCCATGATCAGGGTGTTGCGGGTACTTCAGGTGATGACGATTTTCTTGTATTATCGCTTGCTTGGCTTATCACTTTGAGTATCCAAAACACATCATACTTGATACCATCAATCTTCAAAATAAAGGTTCATCCTTGTTTACAATTCTTGCACATTTTTAATATATTTAATGTCTTATTCTTAAGGTGTTGTCAATGTTCCTGTGCAAATGTCATCGCCACCTCATTAGAGGTTAGCCCCACCTGTATTGTCGACTACAATGTTGGCAACACATAGCATGCAGACATCCTCTATTGCACATCATATTGGCACACCCACTATTCATAGATCCCTCTTTTGCTCTATCTTCCGTTATGTGTTTATTTCCCTTCAAGCGTTCTTTCTTGGGGGCATTTCATAGTGGATTCATTTTCTGCAAGAAGAGATGCATGTGAGGATGCACCAGAGGCAACTACTGTTGATAACATACCATCATTTCCTGGATCTTCTCGTATTGCTAGTATGGGAACGTTGCAAGCCACATTGGTGGTGAGCGACGAAGAAATGATTCCCTTAAAGATACAAAAGGTTCCAGGTACTTTAAAATTATTATTATATATAGTCTAATTGTAATTTACTTTATGATCACTCATTTTGGACTAATGATCCCATGAATTTTTTGCAGGAAATGATATTTTCTATAAACATCTTAGTGGCATTGCATTGCAGATATTTGGGCCCACCATACATAAAAGGTGGTACATCATATGTGCACTAACCCTAATCCACTATTTTCATTTCATATCATTGCTAGAATAGTTTTCCTTTGATCCATTTCTTGAACTATAATAAATGTAGCTTTAGTTCATTTCTGAATCAAACAGGTTTGTTTTTGCTTTAAAAGGTGGAATAAACAAGAAAAAAGGTTAAAAGATGAATTGACAAACCAAATGGTTGAGTGGTTTGGAAATGACACCTTTGACAAAACCAAGCTCCTTGAAAAAGCTAGCACATATCTAAAGTATGTGAGGGACCAATATAGGACCCATTTAGAGAGGAACCTAAAGTATGAGCATCCCCCCATGATTCCAGAGAGGGAGTGGACGGACCTAATTTTGGATGCCAAGGAGAGAATTGAAAGGAAAAAAGGAAATACACCACCAGACGCCAGAAGAAGGTACAGAATACTATTAAGAATGTAATTATGTACTAATTAATTACTCTTTATATTTATATAATCTAACATATTTCAAACTTTTTATAGATTGAGTGACACGTCAAAGGCAACCGAGGCAAGACAAGAAAATTATGGGCAACACAAACTCGGCTCTGGTGGTTATATGAAACTTGCTACATGAATTGTAAGTATCTCATGTAAATGAAATATTGCATCAAAATATTAATAAATTGCAAACGATTTTTTTTTAATCAAACAATGCAAGCAGAATTCACGATACCAAGTAAAAATGCAAGGCTCTGAATTCAATAGAGCACCCATAGAAGATGACAAGAGAATTACCTACCAGCAAGGCTATTCATTCGTGGTTGATCGGCTACAAGATTTGAGTGGGCATACACAATATTCGAGTGCATCCGCACGTCATATAGGTAAATATGCTAAATGGAAATTGTTTCAAATTGAATACTTTACCAATAATCTAATTGAAGTTGAGTTCCAACATAAAGTGACTATATTTGTTTTAAATAAGCAAGCAATGATAACAATGTGCATGACATTGGAATGCAGCCTGCTAATCATGAAACACCACCTGCACATGAAGGTCCAAATGTGTATCCCAATAGTGGAGGTATTCATTTGCTATTCAAATTTATTTATGTAGTTATTAATATAATTAAACATCTTAATTTATAATTAGAGTAGTAATTAATGTAACCTTTTTTCTTAATATTTTAGAGCATGTAGTCGGTGGTGACCAAGTGGAGCATGATCTGGGTACACAACATCAAGATCGTGATGTTCCCCACTTAGGTAAAGAGGACCATTGTTATTCCTTTAAACAAATATAATTGCAATTGGTGTTCAGCATTAATGTAACCTTTAGTATTTCAACTCCAGATGATCTAGAGGGTGTTCAGCATGTTGAGGTTGAGGCTAGACAAAATTATGTGGCCCCATCAGGTAAAGAGCGCAATACTTGTGTTCTCTAAATTAATGAAATACTTGTAACAATAAGAAAAAATAATTTGAATTTAAGCCATTTCTTTGTTATTGCAGAGGACCCCCCTTTGCTTCAGTGTCCTCATCCTTAGTATAGGACTAGGCATACATTGAGATCATGAGCAGAGGGCGGAACAACTGCAAAGGGGGGAAATGATGAAGAAACCGACGTTCCACTTATTCTTTTCATAGCTTCAAAGAAAAAACAAAAAAAGAAATGATTGTAATCTACCTTATTTGATAATGACTAATTTTTATGTGTTAGTGAATGTAATTATGTGCTAATTAATGGTTATGGATGATATGTGTTAATTAATATTGATGAATGTTGCATGTTAATTAATGTTAATCAATGTTATGTGTTAATGAATGTTGTGTGATATTAATGAATGAATGTTATATTTTATTAATGGTAGAAAGAATGAATGAATGTTATAAGATGTTAACAGGGAATTTAGAGTGATGTTAGGGGGGGAGGGGCCAAATGAGCTTCCACCTTCATGTGGTTGGCCCTGTTAAGTAGAGAATATTAAACTCTTCTCAAAACCAAGAGAAGCTCAACAAGATAACACACTTTTCAATATTTCATTATGTTGCATAGTTAATCTTATTGAATATTGTATAGTGAATCTTAATTGCATGGTCCAATAGAGCCAACATGAACAACAACACCATAAGTTGTTGGGTATAATGAACTCCCATACTGTCTTGTATGTACACGAACAATATGAGTTGCTTCTAGTATTAATATCCAAGGCAAGACTGCAAAAGTTATGAATATGCCTCATCCTTGTAAGTTTTTTTATTACTTGTCATTTTCTTTAGCATTTTGTTACTTCATGAATGAGATGTTTTCAGATGTATATTCCATGAATACTTCTATGTTGTGTGCTTCATGATCTCGCTTCTGATTCAACTCTTTATATGTCCTAAAATTGTATGAGCCTACTAGCTTCTACTCTTGTTGATAGTTTGGTGGCTCTGAATAATGGCTCCTTTGAAGAAGCATGATCCTTGTAATTTTGGCCTTCCATGATGTGAAAAAGAGGTTATGTTATGAATAATGGTCCAGATGATTTAGTTATTTCTTATTATGTTGAGTATGAGTAAATTTGGGCTTCCTTGGCTATGGTCACTATTTTGTACTAACTATTGTCATTTAGTGTGATTTGAGCATGGACTTCAAGTAATCATGAGGGTGGAAACAATATTCAAGTGTAAGGGGGTATGCGGCCTTGACCAAGGGATGAAAGTATCAGGAAAGTACAAGTGATTCATGTGTAGATCAATGTATCATTCACCTATTAATTCCTAGCAACATTCTCAAATAAACAAGCAAAGAGTTATGTTGAGTGCATATATACATTTTATGTTGCCATGATATAAGTAAGATACCAAACATGTAACTTAGATTGATTTGCAATTTCATTCATAAATATTAGATCTTCCTTGTGGATTTTTTAATGCATAATGTCTCGTTGATTTCAATATCTTTATTGCAAGTACTCTTTTGAGCATGAAACTCCACTCATTGAGGTCTTTTGCTAAATGCAAGTCAGTTATCCTATCAATGATGAATTGTTTTGCATGCATTTTATAGGGAAATCTTATTAATAGCTATGCTTGGGTTGTTAATTGTTTTGTGAAAATATATACAAGTAGATTGGGACATTAGAGTTATAAACATCATAAATTGTGTTTCAGATCATTGTCCTAATTGTAACACTCAACCACCATTGGCCCAAGGCCACACCAACACTGTTGTGACAACAAGGTTTGTGCATACTGGTGTAAGGGCTACTCTTAGGATATTTCATTACCATTACATATACACACCTAGTGGGGTTTCCAAACATAACTTGTTTGAGTAGGCAATATCACTAGTAAACTTGTGATTGTCACAATTGGTACCCTTAGGATAGTCTTCAACCTATAGCCCACACTTCACCACTAATCCTTCATCAATAAAATTATGTGTGGCTCCACTATCCACTAGACAAACCATCTGTTGCCCCTTAGGAACACCTCTCAATCAAAATGGCCAACTTCTGGGAACTCTAGATAATGTGGTTATGGTGCTGAGTGGAATTTCTTTGGTTGTAGTATCCTTCAATTTTACCTGTGGTTGTTGATCCTCATGATCTCTATCACCTCCAACACAAGCCTCTTGTTCTTCTTGTTCTCCATTATTAGGCATAACCTCAATCAAATGAACTTTTCCATTCCCAAGGCAACGATGTCTAGGCTTCCAAGGTTCCTTACAATTGAAGCATAACTTCTTCCTTCTTAGTTCATTCTTGGACTCTTGATCAATTTTTAGTGGTGTGCTCTTCTGCTAATTGTAATAACCTAAAATTGGTCATCTAAACCATGGGCCCCTAATCTCGACAACATCACCAAGGTCCTAACCAAAAGGCAATTAAATCAATCTTGAGCACATTATTAATTCTTTAATTATCAAAAAATCACATGGAAAATCAACCACTCAACATTAATTAAATATTTATTTAATTAATTGAATCATTCAAGAATATTCATTTCGATCAATTATCCCATTTTAATTTATTAAATATCCTTGCATATTTAATTAATTAATAAATTTGCCATTCAATCACGCAAAAAAGGATTAATTTATTACAAAAGATGAATTAATTTATTACAAAGAGTTGAATTGAAAATAAATCAAAAAAAGAATTGAATTGAGAGAGAAATCAAACTTGAGATATTATTTCTTTTTCTAAATTAAGAACTTGAACTCAGAAAAGCAATTTAATTGAATTATTGAATTATTCTCTAAAATTGGAACTCAAAGCTTTTCAGAAAAAAGAAGTTCAGTTGCATTGAAAAGACCTTTTTCTTGAATGAATCAAATATATGCATAGAATTATCTATTTTTATCAGATATGCATGGAATTAATTTATTATTATTTTCCAATGCAACTTGGACTTCTAATTTGAATACATTTTAATTAAACTATAATTGGAATCTATCTCAAGGTTAACTCAACCTGATTTTTCAATTAATCCTAAATTGAGCTTTTTGTAATTCTCTATAAATTCAGTCTTCATCTCTCATTCCAATTCACCCCATATATTTTTGAGAACACGCTTGGAAATTATTATCACGCTAATTTCGCTCTCGAGTCATTGAAATCATTGTGCTTTTTTAGATTACTTGCATCCATTTTGCATTCATTATTGCTTGCATCCATTGTTGCTTGAATTGGTTATTATTGCTTGAATTATTCATCCATCTTGCATCCATATAGCTTAATATCATATAGATTAAATCCTTCATCTTGGTGTAGTCTAGTCACTGGTATTGCTTATAAAAATCTAAGAGCAATCTTATACTCGCATCTTTTAGAAGGCAATTAGTCACTTTGCTATGGTTTATTTCTTATTGATTATTGATTACTAACCATGCATAAAATGACTTAATTGAAGTGTTGTGCTTGCAGCTACAGGTTCACTTTTTCACACACACATCTCTGGCGCCCACCGTGGGGCCCGAAGACTACATTTTTTCGGCCTCCAAGACTGACTGCTTTATTTTTTCTTATTTTCTAGGTTTCAGATTTTTTGGTTTTTCGTCTGTACATCTTGTACGACAATTCTTACACGCTAAAACGACAAATTGCAGGTGTCTCACAAATTACAAATATATTATCGTACGAGTAGACACTCTGTCGTACGAGCAGATCCTCTATCGTATGAGCAGTAATCATCTGTCGTACGAGTCAACATCATCAGCAATCTGGTCTCATACTATACTACATCTTGTCTCATACGAGTCAAGTATTTGTCATACAATTCTGTATTTTTTGGTAAAAGGAGGCAAATTTCATATTTTTTTCATTTCTGATTGATTATTCTGACGACTGACCCTGACTGTTTATCTGTTTGTCTTAGAGTTTTTCATAGCCTAACTAGTTTTTGCAGAACGCTTGTCAAAGAATATTGCTTGTCACACAAAGACAATATGACTACTGATTCGTTGTCTTTGCAAGTTTCCTGAAGGAGAATCGACTAAAAATTGTGTATTCTTTAAATTTATTTTTAGGAACCTAACTTGCTATCTGGTTAAAGAACAAATTTGTCTTTTGTGCTTTTAGAAGATTCTGAGAGGTAGGAGAGTATGCTCTTGTCTTTTTCTAGACAATCAGAAATCCAGACCCTTGAAGCTTTTTCTTTGTTTGAGATTTGTACATCTTTAGCAGGTCTGCCCTCCCGAGGGGTTGAAAAACTCTTAAAGTCGTTACGGCCAGTGTGAGGGGAACAACCTAAGTGGGAACGGCTAGATGCCAAGTACTCCAACCCACTATAAAATAAATGTGATTTGATGAAAATCAAGTCAACGGCAGTGCTCGGGAATAGCTCTCCTTCGTACCTTCAGGTATATTAAACCTTGGTTTTCAAGGCTGGGAGACCTCTTAATTAAGTTTATACCTCGACGCGCCGAATGGATCCCTGACTAAATCCAATTTAAAATTAGAAGCTACCCGGTTCATCTCTGAAAGGGGGATAATCTTTGTGCAAGAGAGATAGTAACTCTCCCAAGATACTTGTCATTTTGTACCCCCATTAGCATTTGGAGTCGGATAATACAGCATTGAGAATCCATTGTGTGAGACTCAGCGGTCGTATTCTGATTAGCTATTGGGTGTGTGCCTGAGTCTACAAGCAAAGGTTTTCTTTCCTCACCAAATTCCTTAGGGTTTGCATGTTGTGATTGGAGTCACTATAAATACTACTTATTTTCTATGTTTTCATCCCTAAAACAAAAACTAAAATACCAAAAATCAGTGAAGACCAGAAACAACTCAATGAGTCGAAACTCTGTCCATGTCAGAAACTAGTCCATCCTAAGTTGAAACTCTGTCTGTGTCAAAAAATAGGCCATACTAAGTTGAAACTCTGTCCGTGTCAGAAAATAGTCTATCCTGGTCAAAAATCAGTCCATCTCAGAATTTGTCATACTCAGTTGTCATACTCAACAGTTAGAAAACTCAGAATTTTAGTGTCTGCCTTGTGAATAGTCGTATGAGTCTGCTAATTTATCGTGCTGCACCAGTCCTGTGTCATACGAATCTACTCAATTGTCATTCTATATTAGATTCTCTATCATACAATTCTAAATCATTCATCATCTTGTACTGTATTATGTCTCGTACGAGGAAGAATCGACCTCAGTCTTTTGTTGTCCTGCACATGCCCATCAGTTGTACGGTATAAGATAGCAACTCGTATGAAACAGAACTTTTGTCATCCTATAACTACTAAAGTGTCGTCTGGTTCAGAAAACCCAATCGTACGAGTCTCTGGTTTTGTCAGATAAAACATTAAAAAATTGTCAAAAACACAGACTACAGCAAACATAATACTGGTTATCATTTTCCTGAGCATAAATAGATCAAGACAGTGTACTTCTGCCATTTGTGTTGCATGATTTCGTCGATCACCTCTCAGCTAGTTCAATCAACTACCTATCAAATTTTAGTCACTTAGATAACATCTTATATAGGATAGATCATTCTTGAAACCAGACTACATCTTACACTATGCTTAGAATCAACTTAGATAACGTCTTAGACAGGATAGATCATTCCTGAAATCAAACAAAATCTCAGTTGTTTCTCCCAAAACAAATACTCTAAACAGAACAAACTAGCTCTAAAATTGATCTTGACCTCTGCATCAGAAAACAACTCTAGGCCACACTAATCCATAAAAATTCCTATTCAAACCAGGAGTTCTCGTAAGAAACAAGCCAAAGGCAAAGAATAAACCTTCACTTATCAAGATAATCCATTCTACATGAAGGATCCCCTCACTGACATACCATCATCATCAGGTGGACCGATTTTTGATGAACCAAAATCTCCCACTATACATGAGACAGAATACAATGATGGAAACAAAAACGACCGTAATATTCCTAAAAATCATAATGACTCCTCATCATCAAGTGAGATTGATGAAGCTGCTAAACCTCCAGAAAAAGAAATCCTTGACTGTCAGAAAGACAAAGACTTTAGAAAAATGATGAAAACTATCATGACCCGAGAAAAGGAAGACTATTTCTTAGAACTAGCAAATCAAGGTGCTAAACTTCCTATTGGATATGATGTTCAGACACTTATTACTAAGAGGAAAGACTCACCTATAATCATGGTACACAAACAGTTACTAGCTTTGCGAACAGAGCTCATAGATCTGAAGAATAAGGACAAGTCCCCGAACCAATATTCTCTGGAAACAATATGTCCCTTCCCATTTGACAAGAATTTACACATGCCTCCAT
Organism: Cryptomeria japonica; assembly: GCF_030272615.1. Classification (NCBI taxonomy): domain Eukaryota; kingdom Viridiplantae; phylum Streptophyta; class Pinopsida; order Cupressales; family Cupressaceae; genus Cryptomeria; species Cryptomeria japonica. The sequence continues at coordinate 357,783,499 of NC_081408.1, read as the reverse complement.
TCCCTTCACAAGTGGAAATCCCAAAATTTGATAAATATGATGGTACCTCAGATCCTCAAGATCATGTTAGGGAATTTAGTGTTGCTTGTATGGAATTCATGCATGATCAAACGTACCTCATGCGTCTCTTCCCAAGGAGTTTAGGGGGTCAAGCAATGGAATGGTTCTCAAGTCTACCCAAAGAAATAAAAACATTCGAAGAACTAATCCAACTATTTTTACAACAATACTCATACAACATTCGACATCCTGTGACTATGATCGATCTTTGTAATACTCAACAGAAAATAGGGGAACCTCTTCTTACTTTTCTCCAACGATGGAGAAGGATGTTCTCTAGGTACCCACGACCTATTCCAGACCCTGAGAAAATGGATATATTTGTCAATAACTTGGTCCCCGAACTGAAATATAGTGTACAAATGCAAGTACACCCATCATTTAACAAAATGGTAGATAATGCCATTCGAATGGAAGATGTGCTCATAAAAATGGGAGATATCACACCATGAAAAGAAACACAAACAAGATCTAGCTCTAAAGAGAAGAACAAGTATTGGAAAAAACAAGAAAATTATGAAAATATGACTGAAGAGGATATCAAGTATCTTAGTCACAAAAACAAGAAAAATAAAAATAAAAGATCTGATGGCGAAAACCATATAGTGGTGGTGTCAAAATCTAAAAAAGAGAAAATAAAGGATGTACCTAAAGGTGAAAACCTCTCTGAGGCATCTGAAGGTGAGATACTTGGTATACTGCCCAGTCATTTTCAGGAGCGGTCTTCCATATTGATCAAGCCAACTCAACCAGTGAATATCAGGAATCAAGACACACCACAAATTATTCACGTAGCTCAATCACTATCAGTAGAGGAATTGAAGGATTTCACTCAGCTATTCTTAGAGAAGAAAATAAATTTTGCATGGACGTACTCTGATATGCCAGGCTTGGATCCTGATCTCATTATGCACCATCTCTCAATCACACCAGGAGTAAAACCAGTTAACAAAAACTTCATAAGATGCACCCGCATGTCGCACTATTGGTCAAAGCTGAACTAGAGAAATTACTCAAAGCTGGATTTATCAAAGCAATAGATTATGTTGAATGGATTTCCAACATAGTACCTGTGTCAAAGGCAGATAAATCTATCAGAGTTTGTACAGATTTTAGAGATCTCAATAAAGCATGTCCAAAAGATGACTTTCCATTGCCAAATATTGATATGATAGTCAACATGACAATTGGGTATGAGATGTACTCACTAATGGATGGATTCTCCGGCTACAATCAGATTAAAATCACTCCTGGAGATCAAGAAAAGACAGCCTTCACCTGTGCATGGGGAACCTTTTGCTGGAACGTTATGCCATTTGGGTTAAAGAACGCAGGAGCGACCTATCAAAGAGCAGTTACAACTATCTTTCATGACATGATGCATAAGAATATGGAAGATTATGTTGATGACACCTTAGTGAAGACTATGAAAAGATCAATGCATATTCAAGAGTTAGGTCCTATACTTGACAGAATGGAAAAGTTCAAGCTCCGATTAAATCCAAAGAAGTGTGCATTCGGAGTGACATCTGGTAAACTACTTGGCTACATCATTTCAAAGAAGGGCATCAAGGTTGATCCTGAGAAGGTCCAAGCTATAATGGAAATGCCACCTCCAAAGAACATCAGTCAAATGAGAAGTCTACAGGGACATCTCCAATCCATTAGAAGATTCATTTCTCAACTAGCAAACAAGGCTCAACCTTTTACAAAAGTATTGAGAAAAGGAATAATATACAATTGGGATCAGTAGTGTGAACAACATCTTCAGCAGATAAAAGAGTACTTGTCTAATCCACCGATATTGATGCCACCTATTCAGGGTGAGCCACTAATCTTATATATATCAGCAACTGATTCATCATTGAGGGCACTTCTGGTGCAACAGGATGACAACAAGAAGGAAAGAGCTATTTATTACATCAGCAGGACATTGGTGTCTTATGAAATGAGCTACAATATAATAGAAAAAGCATGCTTGGCATTAGTTTTTGCATCACTGAAACTGAGGCACTATATGCTCGCACATTTAGTCAATTTGGTTGCCAAAATTGATCCACTCAAGTATCTTCTTAATAAAGCGACACTCACCAGATGATTGGCAAAGTGGGTAATGATCCTTACAGAGTTTGACATTGAATATGTGGAACGCAAAGCCATAAAAGGACAGGTAATTGCTAATCAACTTGTTGAAGCTCCACTTGAGGATACTCAACCACTACATATTGAGTTCCCAGATGACTCAATAATGCATCTTACTCAACAACCCTAGAAGATGTTCTTTGATGGGTCCTTTACTCAAAATGGTTTAGGTACTAGCATACTATTCATTACTCCTCAAAAGTACTCAATTCCAAAGTCTTATAAGTTTATGTTCCCTTGCACAAACAACATTGCAAAATATGAAGCTTTAGTGAATGGAATAAAACTAGCCATTGAATGGAAGGTTGTTGAATTACATATTTATGGAGATTCTTAGTTGGTCATCAATCAAATCAACAATACATATTAGACTCGGGATGAGAAATTGATGCCTTACAAGAGGATGGTAGATGATTTCAAGAAGTATTTTGCTTTTGTATCATTCCAACAAATTCCTAGATCAGCGAATAGAGCAGCATATGCTATGGCTACCTTGGCATCTATACCTGAGCTACAGGATTCCAATTTTCGCTTTGATTTCCTGGTGGAAGAGTTATATTACCCTGCTTATGATTCTCCTGAGACCCAAATAGTTTGTTCTATTATCGGACATGACTCATCCCAATATAGCCACGTCTACTCCTATCTATGTGACCAAATTATCCCTGAAAACCTTACTCGTAATGAGAAAAGAAACCTAACTTGAAATGCTTCGCGGTATGTTATCATAGCTAACAATTTATTTAGATGAGGTTTGGACGGTACTTTGCTTAGATGTCTAGAAACTAAAGAATCAAAACATGCATTATCGAAAGTCCATGAAGGTATTTGTGGATCTCACTCGAATGGTTTTACTTTAGCTCGGAAACTATTATGGGTTGGCTACTACTGGCCAAATATGGAAAAAGACGCCATAAAATTTGCTAAGACTTGTGAGAAATGTCAGCTTCATGGAAATTTCATACATGCCCCAACGAGGGATCTCATACCATTCATTACACACTAGCCTTTTCAGCAATGGGCCTTTGATCTCATTGGTCAGATATATCCTGCATCATCCAATGGACATAAATTCATCAAAAAAACCACTAAGTATTTCACCAAGTGGGTAGAGGCGGTTCCGCTCATCAAAGCAACTGGTAAACAAGTCACCTTATTCATCCTAAACTATATAATTTGCAAGTATGGGATACCTTCATCCATCGTGACTGATAATGGAGGATAGTTCAAGAATAAAGACCTGGATGAACTTTGTGAGAAATTCAAAATAAAGCAACACTGGTCATCAATATATTACCCTCAAGGTAATGGACAAGCTGAGGCATCTAACAAAAACCTACTGACTATCTTGCACAGAACAGTGAACAAATATGGGAAGGATTGGCATCTGCAGCTCAATCCTACACTATGGGCTTACAGAACAAGTATCAGAACACCTACTGGGGCTACACCTTTCTCTTTGGTGTATGGGTCCGTAGCAGTATTACCTATTGAAGTAGAAATACCATCTCTAAGAGTTTCATTGCAAGGTCTTGTTACTGATGAAGATCATAGAATATCTAGATTGCAAGAACTCGAATTGTTGGATGAGCGTCGACAAGTGGCATTTCATCATCTCAGAGTGTATCAGAAGAGAATGTCCAGAGGGTATAACAAGAAAGTTCGACAAAGAGAATTTCAAGTTGGTGACCTAGTTCTGAGAGAAAATCCAAAAAATCAACAGTTTCGTGATAACAAAGGGAAGTTTGAACCCAACTGGCTGGGTCCCTACATTGTTACTGCAGTATTTGGCTTAGGTGCCTATCAACTATCAACATCGGAAGGGGAACAACTCCGAGAACCGATTAACACCATCCACCTGAAAAGATTCTTTACTTAGCATTCTCTGCTCCAGCAAACTGTACAGCTGAAAAAGTCCTGAATAAAATCCTAAAAATTGGAAAAGTCTTGAAAAAAAAAAAAAAAGGATAAAATCATAAAATACAAAAAAAATTAGAAAAGAAAAGAAAAAAAAAATGTAAAAGAGAAAATGCCCTGGTGAAAACCTAGTAAACAGGCACCTTGGTAAAAAAAAAATGATGATTCTCTGCCAAGCAGGTGAAAACCTGGCAAACAGGCGCCTCTTGTACTCAAGCGCTCCATCTATCAACGCAACGTTGGCATTTCCCGCTTTCACGTATCTTTTGCTTTTGCTTGTATATATTTTCAGTCACTTTTGTGACATCCTGGTTCCTTAGAACCCTCATGACTTGAAACAGATCAATGTCCTAGTCTTAGGTTACTCGATAGAGCACATTACATATCCTAAGCAGTGTCAACCAAGTCATTATTCCGTCAGTGAAACCTGGTCATCCACTCCGAGTCAGTCACCTGTCTCCTGACTACTACAGAGTTTTTATCACTGATTTCACAAGCAAAACAACATAACGAAAAATAATTACTAAACAGTTTTCTTCATATGTTGTCTTTTATATTGATTTTTGATTAATGTCCCTTTAAGTAACTCGAGGAAGTCTATTGTGACTAAGAGAAGCAAGGATTGGGGGCATAATATTTTCTTTGTTTTCTGCTTGTAGGAATGATCCCGATGATCTGGAAACATATAAATTAGCTGGGTGTCTGTGATAAGAGCTTCACATTAAGGTGAAATTGCCTCACATACCTCGACTCTGCTTATTTGTATGCTACAGGGAGGTCCATGTCATTTCTTTGTCTATTTTGAGGGAATTTCTTTATGATGCAATTTGGGTCCCTATGAAATCTGTCCAAGGATATGAACAAAAAAAGGGTCATTGCAGACAAGATAATTAATATTGCACATTGAAAAAGAAAGGAACTCTAACCTGCCTATTGTGTTCGTTATGCTCAATCATGAATCTTAAGTATTTTAAATCTAGCGACTAGGTTTAGGTTGCATTTTGCACATCATTTTGCATTTCATTCTACATTTTAGTGAATCTAGGGTGATTTTGGTGTGATAATAATAATCTCTTTATCTTTAGAATGAGAGCTGAAAGCATCATCATTTCTTATGCTAAGTGGTCTATTTATCATTATTTCTCCGATCGAGTACTTGTGTTTTGAGATGTTTAGCTGCATACATAACATTTCATATAGATTCATTCATTCATTTTATCATTAATCATTTGTATTCATCTTATTGCATAGAAAACAAAAAAATGTGCACTGCTCATTTTCATTCATTTATTTGCATATGAAAAGAAACAAAAACATAGACATCCATAATCATTTGCAATACATACATTCATGCTGAAAAAGAAATGCATACATATAGAATAAAGAATATAGAAACATCTCATAATCGAATTGACACAAGTACAATGAAGTCAAATCGGATCTTGTATATATATATATATATCATCTCAAGTCTAAGAGTACAAAATGATGTCCAATGACATGTACAAACTCCCATCGGAGCAAGAATCGTATAGGTTATAAAAAAATGGGTGTGTCTACAAAAAATATCCGAGCTACAAAAAGAATCATCTACTTGGCACCCTCTCCCTCATCGCCTGGTGGAGGAGGAGGAACCTGATGCCCGAGATCCTATCAAGGTGCTCGTGCTCCCTCTGATCTGGCCATATACTGTGAATAAGGTTGCACCTGCTGTGCAACAGAAACTACAGCACTATGTGCTGCTACGTAATAAGATGCCCTATTGCTCTGGAGAAGGACCTCCTGTCGAAGAGACTCTATCTCTGCTCTCAACTCTGCTCTCAAAGTCACAATCTAGCGATCACGCTCAGTCCTCACCTCGGCCAGCTATCGGTCACACTCTGCCAACTGAGTCTACGCCACTATCAACTGTGACTGTAGCTCTGCAAGATGTGCTCTCATCGATCGACCCGTGTCAGCCCCTTGCTCTCTCGCAGGCTCTCTGCCCTTTCCACCTGTGGCTCCACCCTGCTCCTCTTGCCACTGACAGAATTGCCTCAGAGTTGCTTGCTCCTCCTCTCCCCCACCCAATCTCACGCCTATAATCCCAAGGGATCCACCCTCACCCCTCTATTGTCCAATGTCTACTCGCACTCCGCTGCTGCTGGCACCAGGATCACCACCAGTCCGTCATGGAGCATCTGGTCTCTGGCCCTATCCCTGCCTATGACCCTGTCTTTGTTCCTGTCCCTATTCTGGTGCGGGGATATCATCCTCCACATCCTCAATATGAGGAGCATGCTCTCTAAGATCCGTAAACTGAGGGAATGGATGCTGCTGAAAATAATCCCTGTACTTGGGCAATACCCCCGCATCTGCTATATCCTCCAGGTAATCCCACCTCAGGTTGTGTAAACCTATCAGCTCCTGCATAGCCAAGGCATAAGATAGCCTAGGTGCCCAACCTTGCCTCTCCTCGTCAGCATACCTAGCATATGTTGTAAACTCCTATGAGATCCCCTGAGGCCGGCCATACTACCTCATCACTCGTGAAATGATGAATCGCTCCACAACAGTCTGCGATCTCCCAATTACTGGGCGTGTGACAAACAGATCTCTCTGTACTGCCCGCCAGTCATCCCACGGCTCTAACCCTCTGTATGGTCGCCATACGACAGCTATCAAGTCATCAAGCTTCTGTCTCCAGAAGTTTGTCTTTCCCAGATGGGGCTGCATCATATATCCAGCATATCTATAAATGATTAGTTGTCCTGGCTCCCTGTTGTCTGTCACTATCAGCTGACGCACGGGAAGGTTCTCCCAAGCCCACACTTGCAAAATGTATACCCCAGCAGCCATGCTCCACCCCTCTCTGTAAACGATCTCATGCATCTCTCGATACATGTGGGCTAGTAAATAAGAACCCTAGCTAAGTCTCTGAGGGGACTCTATCAATCGCTCAAGCATCTAGCCCCATCCACTCTGAAAACCTTGCTGCCCTCGGTCTGGCATCAAAAAGCACCCAATAAAACCTGCTAGGACACATGCTAAAGGATACTCCTCACTGTGCCTGCTCATTAGTATATCCCAGCTCATAAAACAAGTCAAGATATCAGGATCCCTGAATACATTCCTCAGTGCCTGCAGTCCAGGTAACAATGCAGTATCATAGTCCACCTTATCCCCAGCAAAAGGGATACGAAGGATCCTGTACACATCCTCAGGAGTGATGGTCAACTCTCCAACTGGCAAATGAAAGGTATTATGCTCTGAATGAAATCGTTCTACCAATGCTATGAGCATGTCGTGGTTCACACAGATATTAGGTAACCTCATCAGATGAGTAAAGCCACACATATCAATATGGGCCTGCCCAACCTCAGACAAATCTTGAACTAAAGCCATCGTGGGTGGATATACACATCTGAAGAACACAGGAGGTAAGCAAACCTGCAACAATCCAACAATGAAACATCAGAAAACATTCCAAATGAGCCTACAAGAGAAGTTAAACATCACACAAATCCAAATAAGTCAAATGCAAAACCAAAATCTCATGTTTACACTTTCAAAAATGGTCACTATTTTTTGAATGACAAAACACAGTTAAACAGCATCTCGTACGAGTCAGGAATAGCTCTCATACGAGAAAACAGCCTCAAACGAAAAAATTTTATACAACGCACAACAAAATGGTCTTTTAACCAACTTGTCGTACGACATAAGGGAGGGCTTCGTACGATAATTCTAATGGGTTTAAATGATAAAAGAAAATTTTCCCATTTCTCGTACGAGACAGGATCCTGTCTCGCACGATAAACCGAGAAACCCGACCTAAAACCTGTCAAAAATGTGAAAAATAAACAAAAAAATTCAAAATTGGAAATATAAAGAGGCTAAAGATCGATCACTTACCACTGGCTCGTAGTTTCAGGGTCAATTATGTCTTCTCTGGCGCTCAAATCGATGTTGATGAGTAGGGACCACCATTTTTCTTCGCAGAAGGCTTTTTGAATTTTCAAACTTGGAGGGTTAAAATGAATTGAAAATAACACTTTCATCCTATATATAGCCTAAAACCTAATTTTTCAACTTGCTCCGATGGACACGAAAATTGTACCCTTGGCTAATGTGCCTGCTCTGATTCCATTTTTGGGATTGAAATCAAAATTCGAGATCATCTTGCTAGTCAATTTCAAAATTTTGACCACTTAGCGCTTTTTTCATCAAATGCTCATTTTTTCTTCAAATTGCGCTCTATTTCAAAACACTGAATCTTATATCAATTTCAATTCTACCAGTCAACTCTACGCTCAATTTCTCATCAATTCAATCATTGCCAAATTTTCAGAAAAATCCTCAAAATCAATTTATGCTCAAATAACTTATTTTCGCCAAACAATTGCCTATAATCAAGTACCCTCTCTATCTTTCGATTTCACTCCCGAGGGGGCATACTCACAACCTTATGACTTCACATCTCACAAGTCGAGAAATTTTTTTCAAATCTTCATCAAAAGTCGAGCAAAATCTTTTCAATTAAAGAAAATCAATCCTTATCAGTAAGGGGCATCTCAGCTTCATCACTTCACATCAAGTTGAGGTCTCTCGATCATCTGAATCAATCAATCGCTAGGGGCATATCAGTTTCATCACTTCAAATCAAGCTGATATTTGTCTTTCATCTGAATTAATCTCTTAACATTAATCAGTTTCATCGCTTCAAATCAAACTAGTTATTCGTTTAAACTCAATCAAAAGTTTAAAGAGTTTCTTTGATCATTCTAAATCTAAGCAGGTGTTCAGTATTCATTTCTTGATCAAGCTGGATGGTTTATTCTTCACTCATCATGTCTTGATCAATCAAGTTCAAGATCAATTTTTATCATCATTCACTGTATCTAAGATCAATCAAGTTCTAGATCAGTAAGATCCGCTTCTTGATCAATCAAGTTCAAGTTCGGTATCTTTGTTTTCTATCGTTCCTCAGTTCAATCAAGTTTGGGATTGGTATCACTTTAATCAGACCTCATTTAGCTTTGTCGCTTCGAATCAAGCTAAACACTGTTTTTTTAATCTAGTTCGTGATCAATCAAGTTCAGAACTGGCATCTCCTAGACATCACACATTCTTTGAATCAAAGCGTTGCTCGCACATTAATTCAAAGAGGGGCAAATGTAATACCCTAAAATTGGTCATCTAAACCATGGGCCCCTAATCTCGACAACATCACTAAGGTCCTAACCAAAAGGCAATTAAATCAATCTTGAGCACATTATTAATTCTTTAATTATCAAAAAATCACATGGCAAATCAACCACTCAACATTAATTAAATATTTATTTAATTAATTGAGTCATTCAAGAATCTTCATTTCGATCAATTATCCCATTTTAATTTATTAAATATCCTTGCATATTTAATTAATTAATAAATTTGTCATTCAATCACGCAAAAAAGGATTAATTTATTACAAAAGATGAATTAATTTATTACAAAGAGTTGAATTGAAAATAAATCAAAAAAAGAATTGAATTGAGAGAGAAATCAAACTTGAGATATTATTTCTTTTTCTAAATTAAGAACTTGAACTCAGAAAAGCAATTTAATTGAATTATTGAATTATTCTCTAAAATTGGAACTCAAAGCTTTTCAGAAAAAAGAAGTTCAGTTGCATTGAAAAGACCTTTTTCTTGAATGAATCAAATATATGCATAGAATTATCTATTTTTATCAGATATGCATGGAATTAATTTATTATTATTTTCCAATGCAACTTGGACTTCTAATTTGAATACATTTCAATTAAACTATAATTGGAATCTATCTCAAGGTTAACTCAACCTGATTTTTCAATTAATCCTAAATTGAGCTTTTTGTAATTCTCTATAAATTCAATCTTCATCTCTCATTCCAATTCACCCCATATATTTTTGAGAACACGCTTGGAAATTATTATCACGCTAATTTCGCTCTGGAGTCATTGAAATCATTGTGCTTTTTTAGATTACTTGCATCCATTTTACATTCATTATTGCTTGCATCCATTGTTGCTTGAATTGGTTATTATTGCTTGAATTATTCATCCATCTTGCATCCATATAGCTTAATATCATATAGATTAAATCCTTCATTTGGTGTAGTCTAGTCACTGGTATTGCTTATAAAAATCTAAGAGCAATCTTATACTCGCATCTTTTAGAAGGCAATTAGTCGCTTTGCTATGGTTTATTTCTTATTGATTATTGATTACTAACCATGCATATAATGACTTAATTGAAGTGTTGTGCTTGTAGCTACAGGTTCACTTTTTCACACACACACTAATTAAAGCCCTTTTTATTCGATTTCCAAAGGTTGAAACCTTTCTTCTGTGGCTGAAAAGAAGGTGTGGTCTCAAGGTCAACTGCTAACTCAATGGCATCATGCAAGGTGTTAGGCTTATGTGCCTTGACCAATCCCCTTAATTTGTCACTCAAAGCTTCCACAAACAGCATAGTGACTCTCTTTTCTGATATATCTAGAACCATGACAAAAAATATTTTGGAACTCATTAATATGTGATTCCACATGTCCAACTTGTTTAAGCTAAGCCAAATCCCTGTAATAGACTTCTACATCTTTTTGGTCAAAGCAAGCAATTAGATTATTAACAAATTCTTCATAAGAGTGTATAATGGCATGATCTTGTGACACTAATCCATGGTGCCACCTGTCATATGTTACTCCCGCCAAATGCATAGTAGCAAACTGTATAGCCTTATCCTCCTCCATGGGCTTAAGTGATAAGAAGGATAAAGCTATCCACTTTAGCTTTTTGCTCCTCATATTAATTTTATCATCCTATTCCCTTATTTATTCCTTTCCTTAGCCTATGGGAACAAAATAGGCTGGAAAAATATTCATTATTTAAGCTAGGCGAGAAGGGACATCGCAGTATGCTTCATATCTTATGTGTATTTGCTTCATGTCTGATGTGTTTTCAGCGTGTTTATTCCATGTGTGTTTTACATGTATGCCTCTCTCATGTATGCTTCTGTCATGTGTATGCTTCATATCTTATGTATATTTTCTTCATGTCTGATGTGTTTTTAGTGTGTTTAATCCATGCGTGTTTCATGATTACTTTATGCTTAACAGTTATGAAAATGCCACTTCTTGGTAGTTTTTCCCACTTCTTCACGAAGCCATAATCTTGCATCCAAATTAAAATAAGGTACATGTTTTAGACCATGAAGGCCCTTCTTCAATATGCAAACATGAGTCTCATGCTCAGGCACTTCAAAGTCCCTTGGCATTTCTTAATGGGTTGATTGGGGAGGAAAATAAATGTCTCAAACACCTTTGAAAGTCAGATCTTGTTAACAAACATTCACTTCCACATCTTAATAATGGAAATATGAATGAATTAACCACAATTTGTTCCTCATGTGTCAATCTCTAGATGATACAACGAAGCTATTTGTCTCATTTGCAATAAATAGATGAGGCACAACTTGTAAATTGTCACAAAAACACCTCACAAGCAACTATTCACCTAATTCTACTTGATCCTAAACATGAATTACCTTACATACATATGAATTGCAGTGCTAATACACAAAAATCCTCCTTATTGAATTCTTACTACCCAATGTTCAAATACATAGCTTTGCAAGCTTAAGCTAGAGAGAATTCGATGTCTCATACGTATCTAGTAAAGTCTTGCACCTAGCTAGTTCCTAGTAGAGAACTTATTCACTTCTTAAGTTTACTTAGGTTTAAGGTGTTTTTTTTTAATTTTGTCTTGCCTAAATAAGATCTTATATCTTCTCTTTATGACTTTTACTTAATTCTAGTTACCTAAGTCATTTAATATTTGACACTTTAGTTGTCTCATAACATAGGATTAAGACACATTATAATTTTGCTTAATCATATCCCCCAACCTTGTCTTTGTAAGCAAGGTCATCCCATTGTATATTTCAAATTAATTCAATCAATCTTGCATTGTTGAAGCAAACCATTTTTGTCATATTCTCTCTTGTAGAAGATATTATGGTCTAGCAATTGATCCTAAAGGTGTTGAGTCACCATTAACTCCTACACTAAGTACAAAATAACAATAAGAGTTCTTGTCCAACTAGAACAATCTAACTTGCATACTTTTCCCTAACCTTAGATCATAAGAATCTCATTCTTAAAACTTTTGAAACTTTATAACCGTATGCATTATCTTTATCCACAATGAAGGGAAGAGCATTATTTTTCTACTTTATTGTCTTCTTGATGCTTGCATTCAATTGCCTTTTTTGTTATACTACAATAATTTACTACCTTGGTTATAATGGTGTCCTCCATATGATCATCCTAAGCCATGAAATGTACATTAGTGCACACAACTCCTTAGGCCAAGGTGTGTATCCTTATTTTAAGTAGTTCACCCATATTATTCCCTTTAGAATATTTTTGTATCATTCTCTATGGCATTATCCCTTCACTTTGTGGACAATAGATGAAACCCACAATTTTGTTATGGGACTTGTTACACACTACATATCCCATCACATGTACATGATTGTCCTATCTAAGAGCCTATTATTTTCCACCTAAACACAAAAATTCATGTTTACCCTTTAGAGATCCTTCTTTCATTATGTATTGAGTTGAATCATGCATTGAATACAAGCATCTATTATAGGGAAGATGTTGGGCATTACTAACTATTGTATCACGAGGTTCCTGATGCAATCTGGACCTCTTCTTCCCAGCAAGAAAATCTCTCATTAATCTTATTACTACAAACGTTGTTACACACATAATAAGTTTTAAAGGATAGTCATAAGGATGTACTAAATAGTCATGGTGTTTCAATTACTTGGACCCTCAACTCAAATGAAATAAAATAGGGCTGACATAGGTTCATTAGTCACGTATATATTAAAATCTCAACTTGAAGGATCATAGTGCAAATTTCATTTGACCTTATTACTTGATTTGATTGTGATCCATAGTGGGGGGTTTAGAAATATGTAGATAGAGGCATCCAATAGAAAGCTAGGGTTGGATGGGAATTGAAGAACAAGCAATTAGGAGATAGTATACATGGTTAGTGTTAACTCTTTTGGGAGAGGGGTAGACCTCGTAAGACTAAAGGAAGAGGGTGGTTACCTCTTTAAAACATGAAAGGAATTAAAGGTTGGATCCCACCTCTTGAAACCATGCATTGCATAACCAGGTTGTTGTTTGTTGGTCATGGACAAATAATCCAGGTATATGAGGTATTTTCATTAGGAACAACCATCAAGCATAATAGGTGGGAATAAGAAGGCCTTAGGAATGAGCTTGGGGAATCAATCTCAATTGAATATTCATGTTGTAAATCAAATATTGTTCCTCCTCCCTACAGCCCTATAGTTGAGTGTTTAAAATTTTGTACCTATCTATATTTGTTGTCTTTTCTTATTTTTCTTTACCTAAGGGATAAGAGACAATTCAAGCTAGATTTGCAAGAATGATTATTAGTCATTAACTAAGAATCATTAGAAATTAGAAAAGGAAGTAAACTTTGGAACGAAAATAACATTTCACAAACTATAATAATTTCAAATAAACACCATTAACAACTTGTAGACATTCATTCTCTAAAACATAGACTTGACCTAATACAATTCACCTCATACTTCAATACTAGACCAATCAATCATATTAAATAACTACTCATGAAACTACTCATGAAACTACATCACCTAGTTTTTTTTTCCCCAAAAAAAAGAAAATTGTAACATATTGAAATATATGAGAATACATCATGTAGAAGCTGAGAAAACTTTGAAAGAGGAAAAAATACAAAAGACAGAGAAAGTAGCAGTACATAGCCACAAAATGGCAGCCAGAAAAAATAAACCACTAAAAAAAACACCACAAAAACAAAGGAAATACAACCCACCAAGAAGGGACAAAACCCTATCAAGGAAAGAGAGGAAACAAATTAACTAAACACAAAAAGTGTCTATGTTAATAGTTGTGAATCCTCCAAGTGTTTTGTAATATCCAACACCTTGTTACACAATATAGTCAAATGCATCGAATTTTCCTCATCACAAATTATCAACCAACTATCAAACAGACAATTTACCATATATTCTCAACTTACCTGACACAATTTATAAATTTTTCATGATGTGCTAAGGATGCCCCAACATCAAACATATTATTGAACCTCAAAGTCCAATCCATGTATAATCAAGCTCTATAGTCTCTCTTTTTTCAAATTCACACTTTGAAGTCCAAGCTAGTGCCAAATTATCATGTTGATTCCTTTTTTTGAGATACCTAGAATGTGGCTTGGTAGGAAAGTTGTCACAGCTAGTAAGTTGGCTTGAGAACTTCACTCTCCTCATATGTCTTGATGTTTTATTTGATCATGGTGTTTTGTCTTGTGGTATTTGTTGGGATTAACATGCCTCAACCTTAGGAGTTCCAAGGAAATTATTTAATTAATTCAATGGTCTTATGTGCTGATTTTATTTATTTAATGGAATATTTTGAGTTTCTAAAGTGCAAAGCTTAATTGCGAGGCCCGATGGAAAGTTGGGTTCAACAAGCTTTGAGGAGAAAGAGATATTGTGACACTTGTCACAAGGAGGGAACTTTGGAGAAGAAATTTTCTTTGGAGCTCTTCAAAACCTTCTCCTTGTGACAAGTGGTTGCATAGTTTATTTTCCTTTCTTGTGCACGTTTTTGAAAAAATTCTCAGTGGGACCAAATCTTCCATGTGGATAGACTTGGAGAAAAATGGAAAGTTTTATATTTGCAAAAGGCTTGTTTATCTCATCTTGGATTCCTTGTATTTGTGGAATAAATAATATTTATATTAAATATTATAAATGCAAGAGTTATGCGTTCAAGGAAGTTTCTATTTACATTCACGGATACATTGAATGTGGACGCTTTTGGGAAGTTGTTTGTTTTTGCATTGTAAACTCTATAAATATAAGGATTTCTAGAGTTGAAGGAGAGGAGTCCATTATTACAAGGGTTATGTTGCCTGATTTTCTCCAGGATGGATAAATATGTAAATCTCCATGTAAAAGATTGGAGCTTGAAGATTGTATTGTAAGTATTTTTGGTTGTTGAATAATACAATGGCTCTCTGATTTTGGAGTGCAGGGTTTTTTACTCGAAAGGGTTTTCCCCATGGTAAATTTGTGTTCTATTCTTTTGTCTTTTTCTTTTATTTTATGATTACGTGTTATTGAATCTAAATGTATGCATGTTGTCAAAACTGTTGTTTGATCTGGAAAGATCTTAAATTGCAATCACTTTCCTCTAAGGGTTGATGTGGGAAATAAATTGTGCCTAATTTTTCTTTATGGCATAGTAGTGTGTATTTGTAATTTATGTTAGATGTGCATACCAATCTCATATGGCCTTTCTGGGATGCCCAATTTTTACTTCATTTGGTATCAGAGATATGTTCCAAGATTTGTAGGTTGCTTTCATGTGCATTTTGTGAGTTGCATGTACTTGCATGGACTTCTATGTTGCTTACATGTGCTTGCATGTCAATGCATGTGAAAATCCTTGGTGTTTAGGATTTTGGGTATTCCTTCTATGAAGATTTCTTAGCCTAGAAAGCTTAAGGGAATCTAAAGGAACCGACTGAAGATTGACCCTTTGGTGAGTGGACATTTTGCAATTGTTTTTAGTCTCAGGTGATAGCATCCATTTTGAAGGATGGTGAAGACAGAGAAATTGGAGTTGGTCATATTGAAATGATGTTGAACTAAAGCTCTTATTTGACAACGGAATAATTCTTGATGCATGGGGTGTGTTTTACACTTTGTGGTTGTATGCAACAAATTTTTCATATTGGGTGTTTATAAGTGGCTCCTTAGTAATATGGAGAAGCTTGGGTTGTTTCAACTACGGAGTGATGTGCTTATGTTGGGTGCTTTCTTTTTCCCAGTATTGGAAGGTGGTGCTTTTATTGCACTGAATGTATGGAGGCTTTGGAGTTGATCAATTGATGATTTGGAAGCTTCTGGAATAGCATGTCTCCCTTAGATGCATGTATTGATGGAGGTTATGGAGTTGGCTACAAATGGGCCTAAAGTTCCTAAGTTTCTTTTCCCTTATGGATGGTTGTATTTGCATGGCTCATATTCATGTTCCTTGGATCTATGATAGTCCATTGTTCTGGGTTAAGTTGTTTGGTTTTTTTTCAAAATTTTGAGTCTTCTAGATGTTAAGTTGGTTTGGATGTGCATGGGTGTTCTCAAACATAGTGGTTTTACAGTTTTTACACAGTTAAGAAAAAACTTGCAATTTTTTGGAACTGCGGAGGAGCTATTTTCTAGACCCAATTTCATTTGAGGTGTTACTGGATGAGATAGTTGTAGTTCTACATGCATGCTTCATGCATGGTGAGAGGAGGTGTGATGCTTTCTTTGCATGGGGATTTTGGTACATGATTAGTCACTCATCATTTCTGTGGTGATTCTTGGTGGATTCCTAAACTATGGTGCTCGATGTGGACATGATTGGCAAATTGGATTTGTGCTTGATCTAGTGCTTGAATCATGTTGTTTACGTGATTTTTCTCTTTAAGATCTCATTTTTCATGTTGCTAATGTGATAGTGGGTTTTCATGTTGCAATGATTGGATCTACGGGTTACACAGTTGTGTGGGTTGACCACTTATTCAGTTGTAGTGGGATAACTCGGATGTGGATAATCTATATCCATGAGGTTTGATTTAGTGTCAATGCAGACTTGTTACTTGGCCTTTTCTATGGTCACTTATGCATTGGTGTGGTTTCTTTGAGATGAGATGATGGATGATAAGTGAGTGTCCGGATAGTTGGTTATGGGGTCTTGTAGCATGGTGTATTTCCTTGGTGTGATTAGTTGTACACTTGCATGTGTGTGGACCTAGATGATTTTCAAATTTGGGAGATGGAGTGTCATGTGCTTGGAGATCTCAATATCACAATTCAATGGGACCTTTAGTAGTGATTGTGTATTCATCACTTGGTGATGGATGATCTTATTTAGTGATGTAGATGGTTTGGAGGAACTCTTAGATCTTGTTTCTATACAAGGGTTCCTTCACCTTTGCATGTACACTATTTGAGGATATGTAACATCTTGGAGCCATGGAGGGCTCTTAGAGTCTTTGGTTTTAGGTGTTAGTGGTGCTTGATAGGTGATGTTGGTTTAGAGTATGTTGGTGTTATGTCATGGATACTCTTGTTTGTGCATATTAGAGTTTGGTATGATACATTTCTCTTGAGACCATGGTATGTTCACATGTATCATGTGATCTCCTAGGAGGGGATGGTAAGATCACAATGTCATATGATGGGTTCCTGATTCAACCAATTGGAGCATTGATAGTGGTCGAGTGAGTTCTCTTTGTATTGGGTACATTGGTCATATACCCAAGAACTTCATGGGAGTGTAGAGATGCATTTGGAGTTCGGCATGGATTGACCATTTGCTAGTACACATGGATATATAGAGACTTAGGTGAGGCTCTAGTTCTCTTGAGATGAGAGACATGTGTTGAGATGGTTACTCTTGATGAGATTTTAGCTGGAAGTCCGAGGAGCCTACACCTTGATTAAACATTAGTTCAATAGAAGCCTATGATGAGATTGCTCTTGGATGAGTCATGATGGCTTGGATATCTTGGAGGAGCATTCTCATATCCCGCTTTTGGTCTACTCCACGGTTTATAAGTTGAGAGGTATTGTCCATTGTTTCTCCCAGGTGGGTTATGCTTTTCTTTTATATTCATGGATCTTGAGCTAAAGTTAGATAGTTTTGGAGGATACATTGTGAGAGATGGATAGCATGTTATCTCCTTGAAATGTTTTTTCTTTTATAACGATCATAGGGGATGGTAGTGGGCTGATTTCCTGAAATTGGAAATGGGGTAGTTTGATCTTCTTTGAGAGGCTTACATCATGTAGATTCATGATGCATATGTTATGTTTGATCCCTTGAGGTTGAAAGGGTTTGGATTTTGTTATGGATTTTCACATGGGGATGTGAAGGAGATCTTACTTGGCACAACTAACACTTAGAGGTGTTTTTAGAAGGACATGGTATATGTTTATTGTTTGTAAATTCTCTCTTTGGTCTTAGTGATCTTCTAGGAGGTTTGGATTCACTAGCATTGGATGTGAGGTTTTGTATGGAGCTACAGTGATCAATAGTGTGTGGCCATATGTTCTCACTTGGGTGATGACATGGAGGTTCTTATATCTCTTTCTTCTGTCAAATGTGGGGAACTTGGGACAGCTATGGAGACTTGTTGATAGAGATGTTTCTTGCGAGAGTTTTATTTGTAGGATGTGCATATCTTTGCGGGTGCTCCTTGGTACTACATGGTTACACTCTCTATGTGTTGTGATTGGTAGACTTTATATGCCTTTGATGCTTTTAGATTTGACATCACCTGTTCAATGGGAGTTCTTGAATGTGTTTGGTCTTAACTGACTGGTTTGCACATGGAGCTTGAGGTTGTAGTTTCTTGGGGTTGGTTATGTTGGTGGCATGAGTTTATTGATAGTGTTTTACCTTTGAGGTATGTGTGATTGGATGGATTAGCACTTGTTGTGGGTGTTATTTTTAGTTGTGTGGGTTCATCAGTTGGATGGGAGCAATCAATCTGATTGTTGTTCCGGCTAGTGTTTTATCTTGTATTCTGGAGGATTACATCATAGTTGTGTTTTGGTTATGGACTTCGAAGCTGATGTTGTTGATGATTTAGTATAGCTCGTGAGCATAGTGGAATGGTGGCAATATCCTACAACCTTTGATATCACTAGGATCTTATGCTTGTGTTCTTTGGACTGGTGCTTTTTAACCTTGGCTTGCTCCTTTTCTTCCATAGGTGGCATGTTGGAGGATGACAAGGATTGTTTCCTGAGATGGTGGACATCTTGGATGTTGTTTCAAGTGTCTTGAGTGGAGCATGAGAGAATGTTTTGGATCTATGTGGTTTCATGGATGGTAGTGATGATGTGATTTCATCGAGTGGCTCTTAGTAATGCAAATCTTATGATGAGATGACTCATGTAAGGTCTTCATCAAATGAGAGATTGTTGGGATTAAGGTGCCTCAATCTTAGGAGTTCCAAGGAAATTATTTAATTAATTTAATGGTCTTATGTGCTGATTTTATTTATTTAATGGTATATTTTAAGTTTCCAAAGTGCAAATCTCAATTGCGGGGCCTGATGGCAAGTTGGGTGCAACAAGCTTTGAGGAGAACGTGAAATTGTGACACTTGTCACAAGGAGGGAAGTTTGGAGAATAAATTTTCTTTGGATCTCTTCAAAACCCTCTTCTTGTGACAAGTGGCTGCATAGTTTGTTTTCCTTTCTTATGCACATTTTTGGAATGATTCTCAATGGGACCAAATATTTCATGTGGATAGACTTGGAGCAAAATGGAAAGTTTTATATTAGTAAAAGGTTTGTTTATCTCATCTTGGATGCCTTGTATTTGTGGATTAAATAATATTTGTATTAAATATTATTTATGCAAGAGTTATGTGAAAGGAAGTTTCTATTTACATTCTGAAGAAGTCACCAGTGAGGAGGGACCTCAAAGAGATCAATCTGGACCGGTCAGCAAGATTAAACACAATGGAAACACAAAGATATGATAGAGGCAATGTAGAATATTGGTTTATTGCATGAAACTAATTACATCTAACTAGTAATAATCTGTTTACAACATACTGGCTCACATGCCTAGTAGAACATACAGAATAGGTCAAACCAAGACCTTGAATCATGGGATCTATCTTCTATGCATAGTCTAGCTAGTTGATTATGTGATTGATTTCATTCTAACGCTTAATTACAATTATATATATATATATATATATATATATATATATATATATATATATATATATATATATATATATATATATATATATATATCCAAAGTATCCAGTCAGCCCAAAAGGGATCAAAACCCGAAGAACAAGACCTAACGTGCAAAATAAACAAGGTCGGCCTCCACCAAGAGATTCCTCTAGAAAATCCAAAGGATGAAATGTAGAATGCGGGAAAAGGTTGACCACACATCATGGAACATTGAAATCGACACCCAAGGCTCCACAAGCTTTGAAATGGGTTCCGATAGATCATCAAAATAGGTCCAGGCAACCGGTAACAAAGGACTATCAACTAGTAATAGGAAACTGTCATGGAAACCGGCAGCTATATCTTGCTAGAAAATTATCCAAATGCGATGCAGTCTGGAAACAAGAAATATGATCAATTCTTCAACTAGAATCCAACTCCATGGGTTCCGATGAGCCAAAACCAAGACACACAAAAAGGAAAATTGAAACTGCAAACAAAAAACAAAATAGAAAGGAAAATATTTTAGGTAGATGCAAGATTGCTATGAACCGGGGATTTTTCTACATCAGACATATGGGGTTATTGAAAAAGTGAGCCTCTCACTTTGTCGGGGTCAAAGGGAAACCAAGGCGGTCAACCTCTATGTGAGAAATCCAAGATGAATCTTCAATTGGTTTGTCTTTCCACTTCACAAGATGTTCCTTATATTGACTGCTTTGAGTACTACGCCCAATCCTAGTGTCCAAAATCTCTTCAATCTGATCTGGTTCCTTTCGAGGTAACTATTTCTCCAAGTTTGCAACATGATCCTCACTAAATTCTACAATGTTAAACACTGGTGAAATACTTAGACTAACTAGTAACTCCACTTCATATGCATTTCTAGAACTGAACTTCCTTAAAAAAATGCAAGGTCCAAACTTCTTCATCTACAACTTGTTATAAGTTCCAACCAGGAATCTCTCTTTTCTCAGATATACCATCACTTCATCTGCAAAGTCTTCTGCTTCTGAACTTCTCTGGTCTTTGCTACTAATATCTCTCAATTATGGTATGCCTCTAGGATGCACTCCGGTAACAATCTCAAAAGGTGTTATTCTGGTACTTCTATTCACTGAATTATTGTAGGCAAACTTTGCTTGTGCAAGGATCAAATCCCAACTTCTGGTTTTATTTCCCACTAAAAATCTCAACAAGTTTCCCAAACTCCAATTAAAAACTTCTATTTGTCCATCATTTTGTGGATGAAAAGTAGAACTGAACTTCAAATTTGTCTTCATCTTCTTCCAAAGTGTTCTCCAAAAATAGCCAACAAACTTAGTGTCTCTGTCTAAAACTATGCTCTTAGGTAATCCATGCAATCTCACCACTTCCTTGAAATATAGGTCTGCTACATGCAATGCATCTGATGTGTTCTTACAAGGTATGAAATGAACCATCTTCTAGAATCTATACACTACCAAAAATATAGAATCATTCCCTCTCGGTCTCTTAGGCAATCCAAGTACAAAATCCATGCTTATATCCTCCCAAGGTCTTATCGGTACGGTCAACGGTTTATACAATCCCACATTTTGACTACTACCCTTTGCAACTTGAAAAACCCTACAACTCTGCACATATTTATTAACATCCTTATGAATCTAAGACCAAAAGTATTGCTCACTCACCAATGCTACTATTTTGTCAATGCCAAAATGTTCGGCTAGTCCTCCATTGTGTTTCTCCTTTATCGAATTCTCCCTCATAGAACTCTTAGGTATGCACAACTGAACTCCTCTGAATAACATCCCATCCTGAATGAAGTAATCCAACCACTTGCTTCTATCTACCATAACTGGTTCTCTACATGCTTTCCAAGGTTTTGCAAAATTCAGGTCATCATCATACAAGGTCTTCAAATCTTCAAATCCTAATACTATCACTCTCATCTCTATCAGCAAATTCCTTCTCCTACTCAATGCATCAGCAACTTTGTTAGATTTTCCACTTATATGCTTCAACACAAAGGTGTAACTCTGCAAGAATTCTACCCATCTCATATGTCTCTGATTCAACTTACTCTGATTGTTCAAATACTACAAAGCTTGATGATTTGTATACAACACAAACTCCTTAGGCAACAAGTAATGTCTCCACTTCTTCAAGGCTTGAACTATGGCATAAAACTCTTGATCATACACTAAATATCTCCTCGGGGCATCATTCAATTTCTCATTGAAATAAGCTACTACTCTCCCTTCCTGACTCAAGGCTGCTCCTATTATTGTTCCACTTGCATCACAATCCACTTGAAATACTTTATTGAAATCCGGTAAAGCCAACACATGCTGCTCAGTAACTTTCTGCTTCAATAGTTCAAAAATTTTGTTTGCTCTGGTGGTCCACTTGAATTCCTTCTGATCTCCTCTCATGGTCTCAGTCATAGGGTTACAAACTGAACTGAAATTTTTGATAAACTTCTGGTAAAAGCTAGCCAATCCATGAAATGATCTTACCTCTCCAATGCTTTCTGGTGTAGGCCATTCAATAATTGCTTTCACTTTCTCAGGATCCATCTTCAAACCATCCTCAGTTATCACAAACCCCAAATAGACTAACTCATCCTTCATGAAGGTACACTTCTTGATATTGATCAGCAAATTCTTTTCTCTCAACCTCTGCAAAACTTGTCTTAACTGCAACAAATGCTAAACTTTTTTCTTACTGAAAATCAGAATGTCATCCAAATACACAATAAAAAACTTACCCAAGAATTTCTTCAATACCTCATTCATCAGCCTCATGAAAGTACTCAGTGCATTAGTCAATCCAAAAAGGCATTACCAACCATTCATACAGTCCTTCATTTGTCTTAAATATCGTATTTCACTGATCACCTTCTATGATCCTAATCTGATGATATCCACTCTTCAAATATATCTTTGTAAAATATTTTGCTCCACTCAAATAGTCCATTATGTCATCCATCCTAGGCAAAGGAAACTGGTATTTCACTATGATCTTATTTATTTCTCTTGAATCAGTACACATCCTCCATTCTCCATTCTTCTTAGGTGTTAATACTGTTGGTATTGCACAAGAGCTCAAACTTTCCCTGATCAAACCTTTCTTCAACAACTCTTGCACTTGCCTATTCAGTTCTTAATTCTCTGACGGTGTCAACCGATGTGCAACTTTGTTAGGAAAACTAGCTCCGAGAACCAAGTCCATGCAATGACTAATACTTCTCACAAGTGGAAATCCATCAAGTACATTATCTAAAATGATGTCCTCATATTCTGTTAGCAAGTCTTTTATTTCTTCTGGGTGTTCTCCTTAGGAATTAAGGAAAAACACACATTCTCATGTCTCAATCCATCCAGGAATTTCCATCCATCTACCAAATAGATTCTAGAATTCATACAAACTTCATTCTTCAAAGGTTCCTCCAAGGGTAAAAAGTTTTGCTTCATCCCACTAGCCACAATAGTGTATGTATTCTTCCACCCATCATGTACTGCATGTCTATCAAGTTGCGAAGGTCTACCCAACAAAAGATTACAAATATCCATAGGCATAATATCATACAAGACTTCATCATGATAATTCCCAATTTTCAATTTCACCAAACATTGATCACTTACTAACAATTTGTGTTCATCCTGAATCCATGCTATCTGATAAGGCTTAGGGTGTTTAAATCTCTCCAATTTCAACTTATTCACCATTTCTTCTGAAACAAGATTATCTAAACTACCACTATCAATAAAAACTTTACAACACTTACCGAATACCTTACATCTGGTCTTGAACAAATTCTTCCTCTGCAAGGGCTCTTCATCTCCTTCGGTATGACACAAAGCTCTCCTCATCACCAACAGTTCTTCATCTTCCAGTTTATTGTCTGATCTAGTGGGGTTTTCCTCCACCATTTCTACTTTTTTGGTATTTTTTGTCTTCTTGCACTTGAATGCACGATGTCTTTCTCCTCCACACTTAAAGGAGGTTCCTCTAAATGTCTTTTTGTCTTGCCTTCCAAAATTCTCATTCTGGTAACCATCTGGTTCTCTCCTCCGGTAGAAATTTCTATCATCCTTCCAGTATGAATTACCTTCTTTTCTCACTTCCTTGTCCTTGCTCTGATCTGTATTGGTTCCTCTTCCTTTGGTATATCCTCTTCCTCCTTGAAATCTTCCTCTGGTAAGCCTTCCATCTCTGCCTCTCTGCTTCTACTCATGCCTTTTGTTTAACTTCTCTTCTTCCTTTAGGGCATACTGGTAAGCCTCTTCAACACTCTCCAATTTGATCAAACTCAATTTATCTTATATAGACATCCGCAATCCATTCAAATATCTTGCAACTTGTTCAACTTCATCAACATGTCTGGATTTGATATTCAACTTATAGAATGCTTCGGTGTACTCATTCACACTAGATTCCTTCTGTCTCAAATTCTGCAACTTTCGGAACAAATCCACTTGATAATTCGTCGACACAAACTTCGATTTCAACTTAGAAATCATCTAATCCCATGTTTTAATCTTTTCTTTACCTCTTCTCTGTCTATCAACATGCAAATGCTCCCACCAAAGAGATGCATGACCTTTCAACCGGGTATAGGCACATTTCACCTTCCTCTCTTCTACAGTGTTTTCAAAATAAAAATACTTCTCCATATCAGAGATACAATCCATCAATTCATCTAAATATACCTTCCCATCATATTTCAGTGGGGTAAAATGAGGTTTAGTATTCGCCCTACTCAAAATCCTCAAAAACCTTTCCTCATCCGGATCAACCATCGATAGGTTTGCTTGTTCTGTCGGGGCTTCTTCTCCTTCATTTTCACTTACATCTTCAATATGTTGGCCTCTTCTTTGGGCTATCTCCACAGCTTCCAATCGGGCTGCTATACCTTGCAACGTATCTATCACAGTAGGGTCCGCATTTCCATGCGTTCCACCATTCCTAGCTCCTCTTCGCATCATCATTCATGCTAGTCCTCTGCAGCTGCAGGTCGGATCCGCAATCCACCACCCTAAAACAAAATTTCAGAACACGCAACCTCCTAAATGAAACTTTTCTCTAATACCACTTGAAGTATTCACCAGTGAGGAGGGACCTCAAAGAGATCAATCTGGACTGGTCAGCAAGAATAAACACAATGGAAACACAAAGATATGATGGAGGTAATGCAGAACAGATTGTTTTATTGCATGAAACTGATTACATCCAAATAGTAACAATCGGGTTACAACATACCAGCTCATAGGCCTAGTAGAACATACAAAATAGGTCACAACCAGGATCTTGAATCATGGTATCTATTTTCTACTCACAGTCTAGCTAGTTGATTTTGTGATTGATTCCATTCTAATGCATAATTACAATTTTATATATATATATATATATATATATATATATATATATATATATATATATATATATATATATATATTGATCCAAAGGATCCAGTCTGCCCAAAAGGGATCAAAACCAAAGAACAAGACCTAACATGTAAAATAAACAAGGTCAGCCTCCGCCAAGAGATTCCTCCGAAAAATCCAAAAGATGAAACGTAGAATGCGGGAAAAGGTCAGCCACACATCAAGGAATATCGGAATCAACGCACAAGGATTTGCAAGCTTCAGAATGGGTTCTGGTAGATCACCAAAATAGGTCCAGGCAATCGGTAACAAAGGACTGTCAACCGGTAATAGGAAAATGTCATGGAAACCAGTAGCGATATCTTGCCGTAAAATGATCCAAATGTGATGTGGTCTGGAAGCAAGAAAGATGATCAAGTCTTCAAGTAGAATCCAACTCCACAGGATTCGGTGAGCCAAAACCGGGACACACAGAAAGGAAAACTGAAACTTCAAACAGAAAATAGAACATAAAGGAAAATATTTTTGGTTGATGCAAGATTGCTATGAACCGAGGATGCTATTGCATCATATTCACAGATACATTTAATGTGGACGCTTTTGGGAAGTTTTTTGTTTTTGCATTGTAAGCTCTATAAATATAAGGATTTCTAGAGGAGTTTAAGGAGAGGAGTTCATTATTACAAGTGTTATGCTACCAGATTTTCTCCAGGATGGAGCAAGATGTAAATATCCATGCGAAGGCCTAGAGCTTGACGATTGTATTGTAATTGTTTTTTGTTGCTGAATAATACAATGGCCCTCTGATTTTGGATTTTGGGGTTTTTTACCCAAAAGGGTTTTCCCCACGGTAAATATGTGTTCTATTCTTCTGTCTTTTTCTTTTGTTTTATGATTATGTGTTGTTGAATTTAAATGTATGCATTTTTTTGAAACTATTGTTTGATCTGGCAAGATCTTAAATTGCAATCACTTTCCTCTAAGGGTTAATGTGGGAAATAAACTATGTCTGATTTCAATTTCTGACATAGTAGTGTGCATTTGTAATTTATGCTAGATGTGCATATTGATCTCATATGTCTTTTCTGGGATTCCCGATTTTCCCTTCAGTATTTTAAGTACTATACTTTCTATTACTTTGCATTGTGAATCAATGTCTATGCCAAGTATTGCATTACTTGGTTCTTTGACATCATGTGCATGAAAGAGTGTACTATGAATTGTTGCAAATTACTCTTGCATTATAAAAAAATTGGTCATCATATTTTTAACCTTTAATGTCTTGAGAAAAAACTTGGGGCATTAGAATAGTTCCTTGTTTGTACTAGACTATGTTGGAAAAGGGAACTTTCAAGGTGACATTTCCTCAAAAGTGTTAGGCAAGGAATTAGTTAGTTTAATATAAAAATTGTTGGTGCTATGAGGAAGTGAGTAGAATCACTCCAAGGCATAATCTTTTAGAGTGTGAGGGAAAATTTTAGCAAGCAAGTAGTCATCATAGAGAAAGTCACTTGAGGCAAGTGGCATTAAAGGGGTGGATATGGGTCGTGGGAACCCTCTTATCATTATACATTTTATATTAGTAGCCATGAAACCCATAGGGCCAACATGTAAGAGAGAATACCCTAAGAGAGGGGATTGTGGTTAAGGTCCATGGTGATGCCTTTGTAGGGGAAATAGGAATAGCATTTAAAGGATCCTAATTGATGGAGGAAGTGTTGAAGGATGAGGTCAATGGGAGGGATGATGGAAGTATGAATGTGATGATTAATAGGAGTTTAAGTAGGGGGAGTAGGTGTGGACATAATGAAACTTGGTGATCTGGAATATGTGTTGTAGGAACCTTTGGGAGCTTGGTTTAAGGAGGTTGAACAACACAACTTCATTGATGATGATCAAGCCCCTTAAATATTTGAAAAGATTGTACAAACAAAACCGAGGGAGTTGTGTATAGATATTTGAATGATCGTTAGGGAACATGTACATGCAATTTTGGAAATGCAATATTAACTTATATTGTGTTGTAAAATGCTAATTGTTTCTTACTTTAAGACTTCTTATGATTTTGTTTAATCATCCTCTAGATATCTTTAATTGAAATTGTCCCTTTGATTTAATAAATAATTTTCATGATCGTTTATGATTGTCTAAATAAGAAAAAAAATAGAAATGTGAATTATAATAAAATAGACATCATCAAAATGTGAAAATTAACTTTGAGATATGATAATGTCCAAGAGAGTTGAATAATGAATATTGAAATGAAATTGAAGTGTTTAAATAATAAATAAATAAAAACTAAATGAAAAATGATTTACAAAATTAGAGACTATTCACATACCAAACATTCATTAAAAAAAACTATCATAATATTATTAAACAAAAGAGCTAAAAGAAGCCAAACTTTAAAAAATGTTAAATAAACAATTCTATATCTACGTGTTTTGAAATTCATTAATGGAGCCTCAAAACCTAAACCTTGGAAACAAGATATGGACAGGAAACTAACACAGCAAGCAGAAAGGAGATTAGAGTCCTCCCGTAGAACACCATTTTCCCACCGTAATATGATTGTAAGTCGGCATAAGACATTCATGTTCATGTATGTAAGGGTATATAAGTCAGTCCGGTTAGATCACTTTTGGATATATGTGTTAGGTAATGTGATATTGTGTGAGCGAGATCTTGATCGACAGAATACGAATGTAATGATTTGTAGTCAGTCTTGGTTATTTGTCAAGAGGATTGGGAAGCAAATTAGGTTACCAGTAAGGAAGGAGAGAGTGTTAACCGGTACAGTCAGTGCTTAAACCGAAACTCATCCAGCATATGAGATGCACACTCAGAGTTCAAATTTTGTTTGTGATCCAATATTTTGTATCTATAGTCAGTAAGGCTCCTTTGTGATGAGTAGTGCACTCTAGATAGTGTGTCTTCCTGCATGTGCAGACCCCTTATATGTCATATGTATTCATTTGGCCAGTGGATAGTGTAGACACCTAAAGGTTGCACAACAAAATAAGTGAATTTTATTCATTTTATTATCCTTAATTCTTCCAATTAATTAAATTAAGATTTAATTAATATCCCCTATTCTTCTATTTTGATCTTAGAATCATCACATATCCCTCGTTCTTTTGGTAGTCATCCTATAGGTCAAGTGCTCTTCCAAGCTAAGAGCCACCTTGATTTGAAGGATCCTTGGAGATAGAGAACAATGAGACGCGCTTAGGATCTTTATTTCATTTTTTTGTTCTAATGATTTTGATCTCTAACATAATGTCGCATTGGTGTGTTTGTGTTGTTTGCCTCTCTCATGCAGGTGCAACAATCTGAGCATATAGATAGATATTGTGGGTCACAAATCCCACCGTGGTTTTTCCTCTTTGAGGTTTCCCACATATAAATCTATGGTGTTATGGTGTTGATCTTTGTGGTTTTTTTGTTCTTCATTATATCTTGTTTATATGCTTACCGGTTGTTAATTGGAAAAGTATCTTTAAAAGGAATTAATTTTTTATTTACTGGTAGAACACTGATTCCCCCCCCCCCTCTCAGTGTTCTTGGATTCCAGCAATTGGTATCAGAGCTTGGTGCCTTGGAATAAGTCTAATAGCTTGAGGAAGATCCTGAATCCAGAATCCATGGAGATAAGTTTGGAGAAAGAACTTGAAGCGGCACTTGAAGATTTGATGTTGAAAGATTGAAGAACATGAAGATGCAAGATGAGTTGAATTCTACAAAAGATGAGCTGAGATCTGCAAAGGAATTCATCCTTACTCTGCAAGAGAGGTTGTCACCTACACAAGCCAAAAGGAAAGAACTCTTACAAAATAAGGATGTTGAAGAGAAGAATGCTTTAAAGGAACTATGCTAGAAGTTGAGTCAAGAAAATGGTGTGATGAAGAATGAAATGCAAGCCCTAACCATGAGGATGTCCAAGGAGATTGAAGACTGGAAGAAGAATGAAGAAAATCTTGCCAAATATCTAAAACACAAATCTGAAGAATGCATTAGGTTGGCACATGCGAATGATGTATTGAGAATTGAATTAGTACAATCTCAAAACAATGAGCAAGAGTTGGAAATAATGATGACAATTCTAAGAAGTGATCTGGACGCTGCAAATGAGTACAAAGACAAGTTTAAGGCCAGTTCTGCAAAGCTTGATGAGTTATTAAAGAATCAAAGGGACACTGGAGACACTAGAGGTCTTGGATTTGAGCATGGGGAAAGCTCCGGTACTGCAAATCTGGAGAATCTACTAGACAACTGGAATCAGAGGTCACTAGTAAGACAACCCAATGCACATAAATTTAATGGTAGATGCTTTGTTTGCAATAAGTTTGGTCATATGGCAAGTCAATGTAGAAATAGAGTCAATCAGAATAATAATTCAGGTACCAGTCAATGTTTCAATTGCAAAAAGTATGGTCATAGGACAACAGATTGTAGAATGAATTTGAAATGTCATGCATGTGGAAAGTTTGGACATATGGCTAATCAATGTAGGTCAAGAAATTATCAAGTTTATAGCAAGGCAATTCAGAAGAACAATGTCACCTATTATGCATGCAACAAAGTAGGACATGTTGCTAAATTTTGCAGAAGCAAGAACCCACCGACAGGAAATGACAAATCCAATGAGAAGGGAAAATAAAAGGTTGATGATATCTGGAAGGAGCATGAGAAGAAGTGGATTAGAAAGTCTGAGGATCAACCAGCTGAAGCAAATATCCCAGTTACTCAACTGACAGAGAAAAATGTTCTTGCACCAATAGGAAACTCATCCAATAACTAAGGCATTAGCCTTAGGGGGAGGCAATTTGATGACAAATCTTGCATTATCCCCCGTAGTGGTCTAAAAGCATGTTTCAGATATTGGAGAAGTCAGTCAGAAGGTTCACTGATGCAGATATGATGAACCTTGAATCCAGTATGATATGTCGACAAACATTTATGTCAATGAGGAATTAGGGTTTCATAGGTTAAAAGGTAAATAGTGACTCATTTTTCACCACCAAGCCTTCAAAGCAAGTCAGAGCAAGTTGAAGGAGATTCAAAGTGATCCTATGCATTTCTAGGAGAATTCCAGTGCATTTAGAGCAAATTTTCAAGAGCTTTTCACTGGCAAAGATTCTAAGGTATTTCTCGGTTTTCAAGCTATCTTTTTTGAAATTGCAATGGCTTATGGATCTGTTCCCACTCCAACAGATGTTGCTACTCCTATTGTGGTTGATATCAAGGATCGTCCATGCTCGGTATTTAAGAAATACCCTCAAATTGCGAAGGTTGATGATTCAGTCAGCGCATTTTCTAGGGTTCTTGACGACGTTCTTTATGTGGAGGATGTTAGAGCATACATTCACTACACTTTGGAGGAATTGGGCTCATCTAAGATAAAGACTATGTATATTACAGCATTGTTGGATAATAATGGTGTAATCAAACCGGAATTTAGACATTTGAAGTATCAAGGGTTTACAGACATTTTGGAGATGCCTGAATTTGATAATGAAATCATATGGTATGTGTTGAGCCATGTTAACGATGAGTTTATGTGGCTAGACCGGCCTTATAAAATCACTAAGGATGCCATTCGAGCAATTACCGCTTTGCCCCAGGTTGGTCAGAGACCGGATAAGAAGTAAATCTCTAACAATGAAGTCACCAAGCTAACCGGTGCTACATTCGGCAATCGGTCTATGAGGATTAGTACAATCAGAGATAAGGATGTGCAATTTGTCAGCATGGTTATTGGGTATAAGGTAACTCAATCTAACTGGTTGAACTCTATTTCTAGTTCCTCTATATACTTTGCACATAAGATGATCAAAGAAAATGAAAAATATGATCTTTGCTAGTGGATGTGTGACGAGTTAATCAAGGGTGAGAAGAAGGGTGTATTCTGGTATGGAAATATTGTTGTTTGTCTAATGCTATTCTTTCTCAATGAGACCCCAGGATCCGGAAAAAGGCAATGGGCCTTTGACATTCTGGTAGGAAAACAAATTAAGGATGCCTTAAGAAACCTAGGACAGGACAGTGAATCCACCTTATGGGGATATTTCAAGGCTTTTCAGAAGGCAATGAAACAAAGGGAAAGGGTACCAAAGCACATTGTTGACAAGTACTCTACTGAAATTTGTTTTATGGTTAAGAAGGATGAAACTCTCATGGAAGCTATTCAACCTAGAATAGTATGGGTAACTGAGATGGGTTATGAAGTTGATGCACATGTATTGGACTTATATGATAAGATGCTTATAAATGCCCATGTAGATGAAAAGGAAAAGACTTTTGGCACTGCTAAGCAAAAGGAACTTGAAGTCCAAATAGGGTTCAATAAGAAGAAAGGGGGAGGTCAAATAAAGAAGGTAGGACAGGTTGTCGAGAAAATGTCCAGTGAAATCAAGCAGATTATTGGACTAGTAGTCATCTTCTCTGGCAACAGTTAAGGCCTCACTGGTAGCAACAACTAGAAAAGGAGTGATGAAAAGGAAGAAACTGGAAACCTTTATTGCCCATGTTGATTATGGATTTGAAACTGAAGAAGAACCCTCTAAGATTCCCAAAATTTACATGAGAATTCAGAGGAAGAAGCCTAAGGAAGGAAAGCAGTAGAAAACCAAGGTCACCCCTCTAGTAGCCCATAAGCAACCTGTGAAGGAAAGGAAGCCTACAGAAAAGAAAAAAATGATCAAAGATACAACTCCCTCATCTGGGAAAGAGAATAAATCTGAATTGGATAAGACTCTTGAATTCAGTAAAAGTATAAAGATTATCCCTCCTTTATTTGTAGATGAATTGATTGATCAAATCACTAAGGATGGAATTTTGAGTAATATACAATATTTTTATATACATATGGATGATGATGAACAAAAGGAAACTAAGGAAGCAGTTTTGTTATAGTTAGATATATATATAAGAAAGCCTTAATAGAGATAGAAAAGAAAATTTTGATAGAATTATATAATAAATTAGATGCTAGAAGACTATCTACACTTGAGGAAGACAGGCATATAAAAATTCAGGAACTGTTAACTATTTGTGGTGCAATAACTGAAGAGATGCAGAAGTGCCTTGAATTTGCAAATAAAACAATTTTCCGGAGTAGGCATGGGCATGTTAGCTTAATGGTGGGAAGAGTGAATGAAATAGTTAAAGAGACTCATGAGGCATGGCAAAAATTCTTTATTGATAACCCAGAATTCTTTACATCACCTGAAGTTCCTCCTAAGTCTGACATTCTAGACATCTCGGTTGATGCTAAGGGGAAAGGCATATTAGGTGAAGATCCACCGGTTTTGGATAAGAAATTAACTAAGGATATTCCTCCGGCAATTACAAATATACAGGATATAGAGGAAAATAAACCGGCAGATAATATTGAGGATAATTTTCCTCCGATTATTGGTGTAGATACAATTGAGATTCATGATGTAGTGGCAGAAGAAATAATTGCACCAAGTGGCGAAGCCACCGGTGCCAAGGAGAAGGAATGGGAGCAGGAAAAAGGACAGAAGGTAGAGGAGAAGGAGAAAGATCAAGAACATATTGAAATCAGGGTACCGACACCATCACCGGTTGTTGGTCCCTCATTGTTGGCACTCGACACATTCGGTCAAGTAGATTTTAGTCATTTTGAGAAGAAGAATATTGAGAAATTGAGTAGTTCTGAGTTAATGTTTATTGCAGCACAGAAGCTTATGAAGGAAGGATCAGAGGACAAGCAATGTATAGAACAAGCCATTTCAATCCTGCATCAGCTTGCCTCGAAATACAAGATCAGTCAAGTATCTAGCCCTTCCGACAAACTAAAGGGTTTGACAGAACACATTACCAAGGAGTACGAAACTCTACAACAAGTGTCAAACCGGAAATTGGTGGAGGTACAATCCAGCTAGGAAGGTCACTTGTGATAACATGATCACATCAAACAAGGCCAATTTGACAGAAGAATTGAGAAGGATTGATGAAGCCTTTCATCAATGCAGTAGTATTTACGGGTCTTGCACTAACACTGCAAAATTAACAGTAGACCTGGAAGTTAAAATAAAAGCGGCTAAGGTCCGGTTAGAGAATCTTGCAAATAATTTTGATGGTACTTAGTCATTGACTAGCATTGTTGATGGTCAAATTTTGGTTTCAGAATCAGAGATTTCAGCTTTAGAGAAGGATATGGACAGGTTAATCTGGTGAGCCAGATAATTGAGAGGTTTGGTCAATCCCCGACTTAACACCGTGTTGCTTCATAAAAGGGAATGTATAGAACAGATGAGTAAGCCCACACCAGAAACATTAACAGAAGAAGAATTACATGCATACATTCTTAATGGGTTTGTATCAATTTTGGGAACATTGAAAACCGGTTGGGACACTTACTTGGTATTTTTGAAGAGTGCTTACCTGGATATATTTAAGTACATCTAGATCTGGTAAACACAAATTTTGATTCTTTCATTTATTTCCTATTATTTGTCCCGTCTTTGGCATTGTTGTCAAAAGGGGAGAGGTTGGATGTGAAAAATGTTAAGGGACATAAGAAGTAATGTATAGCTCGAGGGGAGCAGCTCTCTGAGATCAGTTTTTGGGAAGTTTTTGGTCAGGAACTAGAACAATAGTTTAATGATTCATTTTTCACATGAGTGTTGCCATCAATGCCAAAGGGGGAGATTGTTGGCAATTGACACTCATCCGGGATCATGTTGTTGTCATTGATGGAAACACACATCATTTTGGGTTGGATACTTATTCGGTATTCTAGGTTTGACATCTAGCATTCAAGAAAACTAACAGGCAAGGGTAACAGACAAACTAGGAACCAGTATGTGGAAGTCAACTTAGAAGATTGATCTGGCAAAGATTATAGCAGCAATGGTCACGAAGATTAATGTT
Source organism: Cryptomeria japonica (assembly GCF_030272615.1). Lineage (NCBI taxonomy): Eukaryota > Viridiplantae > Streptophyta > Pinopsida > Cupressales > Cupressaceae > Cryptomeria > Cryptomeria japonica. The sequence goes on along the minus strand of NC_081408.1, from coordinate 357,749,260 downwards.
TATATTTTTGTCTAGGCCGACATGTGATTACTTTGTAATATGATTGTAAGTCGACATAAGGCATTCATGTTCATGTATGTAAGGGTATATAAGTCAGTCCGATTAGGTCATTTTTGGATATATGTGTGATTTAGGTAATGTGATATTGTGTGAGCAAGATCTTGATCGATAGAATGTGAATGTAATGATCTATAGTCAGTCTTGGTTATTTGTCAAGAGGATTGGGAAGCGAATTAGGTTACCGGTAAGGAAGGAGACAGTGTTAACTGATACAGTCAGTGCTTAAACTGGAACTCATCCAGCATATGAGATGCACACTCAGAGTTCATAATTTTGTTTGTGCTTCAGTATTTTGTATTTTTAGTCAGTGAGGCTCCTTTGTGATGAGCAGTGCACTCTAAGCAGTGTGCCTTCCTGCATGTGCAGGCCCCTTATATGTAATATTTATTCATTTGACCAGTGTTGATCTTTGTGGTTGCTTTGTTCTTCATATATATCTTGTTTATATGCTTATCGATTGTTGATTGGAAAAGTATCTAAAGGAATTAATTTTTTATTTACCGGTAGAACATTGATTCACCCCCCCCCCCCCCCCTCTCAATGTTCTTGGATTCCAACAGAGATCTTATCGTTAATCAAATGCTTGAGTTTCATCCACCCATGGGTCAATCTATCTATCTAAATTAAGCAAGAGCAGCCAATTTGATTTATTATGATGCAACACTTGTGACTCGCCTTTCTCTTCATATCTTTGGTTGATTCATTCAACAAATAGGAGATTAAATCCTGTTATTTGTTTAAGGAAAATGTTCTCATCCTTTGATTCCTCTCCTCTCTCAACCATGGAAGAAAAGTGGAAATCAAATGCCAATTAGAAAGATCAATCAGTGGATGGGTGTGAGAGAATGGAACCAAAAGGTAATCCAACTTGATATAACTTAACCATTAATGCATAGGCTTGTTTCTTTCCTCCCATTATAATGGGTGGTTGACATGAATCATTCACGTGACATGTATGCCTCATCAATGAGGGCCCTACCATATAATGGAAGGTGGTTCCATTGTAGTGTCGATGCTAAACTGAGAGATGGAAGGAGATAAAATACTTCTTATTCCCACCTAGATAAATCCTCACCTTACTTAAGATAAATCAAGGCTAGCACTCATTTAAACAAAGTGAAGGTGAGGATTTACTCACATGAGAGAAATCAAATTTTGGGTGAGTAAAAGGTTAAAAATCTATATTAATTAGCCCTCTCTCATGCTACCTACTAGACCCTTAGCTTAGATGAAATAAAATAGGGCTAACACAGGCTCATCAATCACATATGTACTAAAATCTTAACTTAAAGGACCATCGTTTAGTGTGTTAGACCCAACTGATTGATTTGATTATGCACCAAGGCCAAGGGTTTAGAAATATATAGATAGAGGCATCCAATAGAAAGTTCAAGTTGGATGTAAATTGAAGAATAAGTGATTAGGAGATAACCCACATGTACAATGTTAGCTCTATTTGGAGAGAGATGGAGCTCATAAGCTCAAAGGAAGAAGTGTGCATACCGATTGACATTAGGAAGGGAATGAAAGGTTAGATTCCACCTCTCAAAACTAGGCATTATACAACAAAGTGATTGTTTGTTGGTCAAAAGTGAATAATGCAAGTATAAGAGGGGATGTAATAAGGAATGACCATAAAGCATAATAGGTGGGACTAAGAAGGCCTTAGAAATGATGTCGAGGAATCAATCTTGACTGAATAGTCTTGCTTTGTATCAAATACTATTCATCCTCCCTTAAGCCTTATATTTGAGTGTTTGAAAGCTTATACCTATATTCATTCATTGGCTTTGCATAGTTTTCACTACCTATGGGATAAGAGAACAATTCAAGTCACATGTGCATGTATGATTATTAATTGGGAAAAAGATATCGACTTTAGATTTAATATAACCTTCCAAAAATTAAACAATTCCAACCAAACACCATTGTTGACCTCTAGGCATCCATTTACTAAAATAAAAACTTGTACCAATATGATTCACCTCTAGGCAAAAACATGGGGCATTAGAATAGTTCCTTGTTTGTATTGGACTCTGCTAGAAAAGGGAAATTTCAAGATGACATTTCCTCAAAAGTGTTAGACAAAGGAATCAGAAAGTTTAATATAAGAATTGTTGGAGCTATGGGGGAGTGTGTAGAATGCTCGAAGGCATAATCTACTGGAGTGCAAGGGAAAATTTTAGCAAGCAAGTAGTCAACATAGCTGAAGTCAAGAAAAGTGGCATTAAAGGAGTGAATATGAGTCATAGGAACCCCCTTACCATTATACATTTTAAATTAGGAGCCATGAAATCCATAGGAAAAGCATGTAAGAGAGAATATCCTAGGAGAGGGAATTGTGGTCAAGGTTCATGGCAATGTCTTTGTAGCGGGAGTAGGAATAGCATAATTTAGCTTAGTTTGCAAGGATCCTAATTATGGATGATTTGTTCAAGGATGGGGTCAATGGGAGGGGTGATGGAAGTATGAATGTGATGAGTAATAAGAATTTAATTAGGGGGTAGTTGTGGACATAATGAAAGTTGGCTATTTAGACCAGGTGATGTTGTAGGCGCCTTTGGGGGCCTGTCTTGAGGAGGTTGAGCAACAAAACTTCCTTGATGATGATCAAGTCCCTTAAAGATTTGAAAAGATTGTAAAAGTGATATCTAAGGAATCATGCATAGCTATTCAAATGAATGTTGGGATATGTGTTTTTGCAATTGTGGAAACGCAATAATAGTATATATTGTGTTGTAAAGTGTCAATTGTTACTTACTATGATGTTTCTTTTGACGATTTTGCTTAATCTTCTTAATTATCTTTAATTGAAATAATCTTTTGAGAAACAACTTTCATGATTGTTTGGATAAGAGAAAGAATATAAATGAAAACTATCATAGAAACAACTTTCATGATTGTTTGGATAAGAGAAAGAATATAAATGAAAACTATCATAGAAAAGACAACATCAAAATATGAAAATTAGCTTTTAAACATTATAACCATAAATGTGAATGTGGTGGTGTCTAAGATTTCAAATAATGAATATTGAAGTGTGAATGTGGTGGTGTTGAAGATCTTAAATAATGAATATTGAAATGAAATTGAGATGTGTAAATTTTTAAAAAGCTAAACATAACATTATTTTACAAATTAAACACTATTTTGCATGCCAAATGATAATAACCATCATGACATTATTAAACAAAAGTGCTAAGACCAAACCAGCCTTTAAAAAATTGTTAGTCAACACTTTTATTTCTACATTTATTGACCACATCATTAATGGATTTTAATATCTAATTACCCCCCTAAAAAAAAGCCTCAAAGCCTTAGAAACAAGATATGAATAGGAAAATAACGCAGGGACCACCTCAAAGCCTTAGAAACAAGATATGAATAGGAAAATAACGCAGGGACCAAAAAGGAGGAGACTGAGTCCTCTCGAAGAACAATTTTCCCATCGTAATGAACGCGCACAACGCTGGCTTGACCAAGCCAGAGATCTTTCAACACGCAGGTTGTTGTTCAAACAAATTCTAGACGAAAAATTGAACCATTTATGACTGTTGGTCCAAGTTCAAACCAGATTTGGTGTCGGTACTATTTTATTAGGGTTTACCAGTTCAAACCTCGCAGACCGCAGCCACGCTTTATTTTTCTACACGGCCTGGTCAAGGTCAATTCAGCGAAATTATCCCAGCCTTAAGACCGCACATACTAATTATCTATGAATTCTCCAGATCCTCATTGCCTGCAAAATTCTCCGAGTCCTGGTGAGTGGGGAACGGCCAAATTTGAGCCCTAATACCCGCGAGGTCGGCAGTTCGAATCCCATTGAGAAGGGACAAATCTGAGCCCTACAACCTGTGAGGTCGCCAGTTCGAATCCCAGCCATGCTGAGCAGGGACGTGTTAAAGGAAAAAGCACTGGCGGCTTGGAAATTTCAGCCTTGCCTTACGGAAAAAGAGAAAGAGGCGAATGGAGATTGGATTGTGCAGGCCTCACAGAGAGACATGGAATTTGTTGTGCGGGCCCTGCAAAAGGAGCTCTACTCCACGCCTCTGGAAGACAATATTTTCACGACAATTGACAGAAATGACAAGAATCATAAGATTACAAGCGAGGGAGAGCGAATTTTGCAGCAAAAGACCTCTGCGAAAAAAACCCCGTCCGGGAAGCGCCCTCGAGCGGGACGCAGCGGCAAGTCTCCTGTCACTTTTGTGGCGGCGGATCACCATGACTTTCGCGCTGTCGTTCAGCATACGACTGGCCATAGTTTGTTGAAGCCACAGCCCAAACGACTTTGCACAGCCATCGCCGCCCCTTCATTTGCTTCTCAAACCCAATTGCCTCTGCAAATGCCCCAGGCTCTAAAGTCTCCATCTTTCTCCTACCAGGAGCCAGCCAGTTTTGAAAATTTCTCTCACAACATTTTGTTTCAGACACCACAAAATTATGAACCAATTGTTGCAGGTGATGAGATCTTTCTGGAATTGAATGATGATGTTGCAGCCTCCGGATGGCTCAATTTTTCGCAGTACAGATGATCATATGACGTTCAGCTTATATATTAGCTGAATATGACCCTATACCAGCTTAAATACCTACTAATTTTAAAAACATTTTTTCCGTGATTTCCTCCTGTTACAGATGTATTGGAGTATGTAAAGGCTAATCTTCACATAAAATGATACTTCAAAAAAAAATCATATTTCTAAAATATAGTTTTTTGGTCTGTTTTTTCAGTTTAATAATAAAATGTAAAACATAAAAATTTAACTCTTGAAAATTTATGTAATCAGATATGCTGTTGCAAGTATAAAATAATATTTTATAAAGATTTAACTCTTGAAAATTTCTACAATCAGATATGCTATTGCAAGTATAAATTAATCTTTTATAAAGTTTGATTTGATTTGAGAATATTAAAAAATTAAATAATTTTAGATGTGGATTCAATTCTTATTATAAAAATTTGAGTTTTGAAAATTATTTTTATATAGATGGTGTTTTTCTTTATAGAGGATTAAATTATGTGACATTTTTATAAGATCTATAGTTTTTAAGTTATGTAGTCTAGTTTAGAAAGTTTTATGAAAAATGATCTAGTCTTCAAGCCTAAAAAATTAATTGACGGGCTTATGTTTTTTATTAAAAAAGCAGTGATAATTAGGGCACTGGCCCTTGACATAGCGTGAACTATCAACAACACCCTTACAACACTATAACAACACAAAAAAAGTTAAAAGCCAAAGTCTTTTAGAACCAAAAAACACCAAGAGTTTGAACCAACAAAACAAAGGACACCAATCCCAACCAAAACCAATCAGAAAAAGACCTAAGGGGTCGACTTGCGAACCCCTGCCATATCTACGATCTTGTTCCATTCATTGAAGAGGAACTTATACAGTTCCCTGGCCTCCTCCTTATCAGCATCACTGTCTACAGTACGCTCTCTCTGGAGGGAGAGAATCAGAGCCAAGCTATGAAGAACTTGCAGGCAAAATTTGTTAACACTGATAATCTGAGTATCACGGACGTCCATCCTACGTTTCAGTTCTTTAACCTCACCAATGATGGCCTTCACATCGAGGAGCAGTGCCAGACTTTCAATCTAGTTCAGGATCGTCTTGACCTCAGTGTCGATACTCTGGATTTGCTCTATAGTAGGGATCCCTTGTGGGAATTCAATATCAGTAGCACTGCCCTCCCTGTTCTACTCTAGATTGTGCCCCGTCTCCACATCCAGGTCCACTCTGTCCTTCTTGGTAATTTCGACCATCTTCAGCACATCCTCAACAAGGGCAGTAAGGTTCCCATATCCTCTAGGCCCACCATTTTCATGACCTTCTCCGAGTCCACCAGGTTGATAGGGTCCACGGTTTCCCCTTCCATCTTATCAATTACAGCATCCATGGGGGGCCCAAAAGTGTCCACATCCTTAAGATCTTCCCCCTCCTTGTCATCAATATAATCCTCTTCAGCATCATAGACATGTTGGGTTTTTACTTTTTTTGTCGAGGATCCCTTAGACGCAAGTTTGTGGAATCTCCTCCTTCCTTGCATGTCCAGAGAGGGGTTTTCCTCCTCTGAATCATCCGACGAAGAGTAATTCTTTTGCGCTTCCCTAGAGATTTCCCCTTGCCCTTGGGGGGGGGGGGGGGCGGCAGCGGGGGGGTGGGTAAGAAACTTCTCCTTGCTAGTGGAGGGAGAGGGCATAGAGTGGGTAATTTCAGTGATAGAAACATAGGGGGGAAATTGGGCGGTCGCAAGGGCATTATGCGCAAATTGGAGAAACCTAAGAAAATTGAGGCCAGAAGAGAAGGTTGTGAAAGGGTTCGAAGCCGAAGCAGAGGGATAAACCAACATTAAGTTCCTCGGAGGGCAGAGAGACCTATGGTAATCATAGAGCCTATAAATAAGGTCTTGGTGAAGCGGAATTGGCGGCTTGTCCCTATTCTTGGGGTCCAAGGCTTCTTTAATAGAAGCTTCTAGAGGATGCAATAAGAAAAAAGGTAAACAAAGTAGGTCATTATGGTGGAAGTGATTGAGCAAAGGGATGTGGTAGTAATAAAATACCTTGAAGCGGTCTTCCAGAGTAAAATATTTCATGATTAGCAAGCATATTTGGTTCCAGGGGTGCTTCAGCTCTTCATGGGAAAAACTGCCCTGCAATTTCACCGGATCCTCCTTGTTTCTCAAGAAGCATTTCAGACCTTCACTATTATACACATGGTTGGTCCTCTTCCATTTTCTCCCTTCCAGCGAGAGACCCGTCGAATGAGCAATAGAATCCTTCGAAACCTCAAAAGAGACACCCCCAATCGTGACCCTTCTACTAGACCAAGAGGTCACAAACTGGACCGAGAGCTGCTCATCGTGGCCAGTAAGGCACTCCATGAAATCAGCAATCGCACCTTCCACACAATAATTCCAGACTAGGGCATCCTTCTTAAAATCATTAGGATTATCAAGTTCGTAATGCACTCTGCCACCCCCCATGGCATCTAAGGGCTCTTGCTTAGCAAAGGACATAAGAAAAACCACGCAGAGAATGTTAAGGATGCAACTTTTAGAGAAAATATAGTTAACAATTTCGCAGGGGTCAAATAAATTAAGCCCGAGGCAACTAACAAGGCACCAAAAAGCAGAATTATTGCCATTAATGACCTTGGAAATAGGGAACTTTTGAGACTCATTAATCGTAACAAAAGATAGGACCTTAGGCACGTAGGAAATAATCAAGTACTCGAAGCTAGTTCGATTAATGATACAAGTGGCACGTGGAATTTGCATTTGGCTAGCCTTGAAAACAATTCAACGAGGCCAACATCTGAATATTTCATCACCCTTCTAGATCATCATGAGGAGGTGATCGCAAAATTCATACCCAAACATGATTTTCGCACACACATCCCCTTTGGTGGACATGTTGGTAGTACTCGACATATTCCCCTTGTTGATAAATCCACCTCATCCAAAAGTTGGCGGTATTCATCAGCATATTCCCCATTTTCAAATTCAAAAAATAAATCCTCTCGAGACTCTAAAGCATTAAGAGGGAGTACTAGAAGAGGCAAAACCAAATCAATCTCATAGGAGTGAATTTCATTGACTTCACCCTTCGGGAGGGAGTTAACATGAGGAGACAAGGAATTGTGGTTCCTCCAACATCTTAGGCCAATGTTCAATAATCCAAGGGTTGCCAGAGCATCAGCAACCCCATTGCCTTCCCTATACACATGCATGATACAGAAGGATTCAAGCCCAACTATAAGCCTAAGAATATCCTTGATGATACTTTCAATAGTCCAATTAAGTTTGTTCCGCCCTTTGACAACATCCACAATAAGCTTAGAGTCCCCTTCAATGTCAAGATTCATTATGCCCATGGAGAGGGACAACTGTATTCCCCAAGCCAAGACCATAGCTTTCACTTGATTGCTAGAGTAGCCATTTAGGTTCCTAGCATAGGCAGCAACCAGAGCCCCCCTGTGAGTTCTAATAACACAGCCCCCAACCGAAAGGCCCAGACAAGCTGCCCCGTCAAAGTTGAGTTTGAAGTAGCCAGGAAGAGGGGGGGACCAAACAGTATTCTGCCTTAGGAGACGTTTAGAGCTTTCAAAGCGAGCAAAGGAGCCAGGGAGGTTCCAGCTGCTAGCGATCTCCCAATCCCATTTTGCGGGAGGATTGGGGGGCAATTTAACCTTAGTGATAGAAATATTCTCCAGGGTGAGTTTAAGAAACCCAGCAAAGACAAAATCCAACGAGTCCACCTTGTCCCTGAAAATCTTGTTATTCCTTTCCTTCCAAATACTCCAGCAGAGGTGGGGGAATTTTAGGTATGGATTCAGTTCTTATTTTTAAAAAATTGAGTTTTGAAAATTATGTTTATATAGATGGTGTTTTTCTTTATAGAGGATTAAATTATGTGACGTTTTTATAAGATCTATAGTTTTTAAGTTATGTAGTCTAGTTTAGAAAGTTTGATGAAAAATGATCTAGTCTTCAAGCCTAAAAATTAATTGATTGGCTTATGTTATATGGATGTGGAAAAAATGAATTATTGTAAAATAATAAAATCTCAATAATTGAGTATAACATATTTACAAATGCTACAAACTTCTCGTAGCCCTTTCTTTTATATTATATATACTTCTTGTAGCCTACTCTTCTACCTAATACTATGGGTTTCCAACAAACTCTTCTTAGAAAATACAAATTGATTCCCCTTCTCCCTACTCTTTGTTCTTATCTTTTATATTATAGATACTTCTTGTAGCCTACTCTTCTACTTAATACTATGTGTAAATATAAACCCTCTCTCTCTCTCTCTCTCTCTCTCTCTCTCTCTCTCTCTCTCTCTCTCTCTCTCTCTCTCTCTCTCTCTCTCTCTCTCTCTCTCTCTCTCTCTCTCTCTCTCTCTCTCTCTCTCTCTCTCTCCTTGATTTAGACATTTTTTTTAGTTGTGTTTCAATCCTATAAGTGGATTTCATTTCTCTATTAAGACCTTTGTTGTACAAACAACATGCAAATATCTTCCTCTCTCCCTATTATCTTCTTGATTTAGACATTTTGTTTTAGTTGTGTTTTGATCTTACAAGTGGATTTCATTTCTCTATTGAGACCTTTGTTGTACAAACAACATGTAAATTTGTATGCAAAAAAAGACATTTTTTTTTTCTTAATTGACTATCCACACCTCTTTGGCGTACCCATTGCACACCAAGGTGAAATTGCTAATTTTATAAACATTTTTTCCGTGATTTCCTCCTATTAGAGAGGTATTGGAGCAACCATGCTTTGGTGTATAAAATAATATTTTTAAAGTTCGAATTAATTTAAGAATATTAAGGAATTAAGTAATTTTAGGTGTGGATTCGGTTTAAAATTTAAAAATTTGAGTTTTGAAAATTATGTTTATGTAAGTGTTTTTTTTATAGAGGATTTAATTATGTGATGTTTTTATAAAATCTATAGTTTTTAAGTTATGTGGTCTAGTTTAGAAAGTTTGTTGAAAAATGATCAAGCCTTCAAGCCTAACAACTAATTGATGGGCTTATGTTATATGAATGCAGAAAAAATGAATTTATTGTAAAATAACAAAATCTCTATAATTGAATATAACATATTTACAAAATGGTACAATGTTACTGAAATTATAGATACATCTTTTAGCCCATTCTTTTATATTATAGATACTTCTCATAGCCCTTTCTTTTATATCATAGATACTTGTAGTCTGCTCTTCTACCTAATAATATGGGTTTCCAACAAACTCTTCTTAGAAAATATAAATCGAATCCTCTTCTCCCTACTCTTCGTTCTTTATCTTTTTGCAATGGTTAGGCGAAATCCCTTTGATTCACCCCAAAAGCCCCTTATTATTTTCTAAAGATTATTGTTGGTCTAAATAATTATTCATCTTGGATATTAGGATATTATTACACCTTACTTAAGTTTACTTAGGAAATGCATTTCATAGTAGTTTGGGTATGAGACACTTGGGTGTTTGTGCCACATTGGGATAGTGTGTGTAGGAGAATTTCCACCTTTTATGGTGTTGATCTTGTTGTTACACTCCACATTTAGTGGGTGATCCACCTCATGTGGAATATTATATTGTTTCTCCTACCTACCCACACCTATTTCCTACCTACCCTTGTTTCTTATTGAGCCACATGGCATGTTTGTGTGCTCACATATCCATATAACCTTGCCTATATAAGCAGGCTCATATTCATTGTATGTATCGATTGATGATCCAGTTGATCAGTATTTTCTCTTGATAGAATACAGTTTATTTTTATCATCTATTTTGTTCTCTCTTATTTGTGCTTTCCATTGCCTCTTGATCTTGGAAAAATCTCACATGGTATCAGAGTTGGTCCATGTCTCACATGGTATCAGAGCCATTAGAGTATCATTGGTTTGCTAATTGAGAGATATTTGATGTTATTTGGGGTTTGCATTTTGGAGCTTTCTATTGCGGGTTATTATTAAAGCTTGATGGGTCAAATCTGAGGTTACCATTCGATTTAGGAGGTCCAGGAAAGTCTTTTTTGCCTTTTGTTTCATCAAAATCGGACTTCGGAGGCCAAATCTAGAGGCATTTGAAGTTTGACGCTGCGGCAGAAATTTTCCAGAAATTATAATTTTGCAGGCAATTTTCAAATAGTGATATCTCACTCATCCGAACTCGTTTTTTCGAGCAATATTTTTTGTTTTGGGGTAGAATTTCGTGATCTGTACAATGGTGCGGGACTTTTCTGATTTTCGAATACAGGTTTTTCGGAAATCGTGAAATCCCGATTTTTACAACTTTGGAGGCTTTGTTTGGGCTCATATTCCTTTTCAGGTGCCGTTTTTTTGAAAGTGCATATTTTTTCATCTACTTTCATAATCTGCCATCTGTTTGCAGTGATTTTAAGTAGAAATTGTACTTTTAGTATTTGGCCATTTTTGGCATATTTGGTAATTGCATTTTGCTTGGATCTCAGTTTAGATCACTAGCAGTATTTGTTGAAGTCTCTTAGATCTCATTTTGAGAAGTTGTAAATTGAAATCAGAAGTCCACTTTGCCTTATTTTGCAAGTGGCCCATTGTATATGCACTAAGTATAAAGTGCCAAAATCACCATTTTGGGAGGATTTCTTGGTTGAGTATTTTGGGGGGGTGTCTTGTGTGATTGTGTCTCTCTCTATCTTGTGTTTTTTCATTTTGGTGCTATGGGTTCTCCTAAATTTCCACTTTTAACTCCTCATAATTATGCATCATGGAAAATTAAGGCATGGAGTAAACTAATGGAAAAAGGACTCATTCATTATGTAAATGAAACTATTACAGCACCACCTGATCCTAAGGCTGATCCTAATGCTCAAATTGAATGGCTTACTAAGAATGATATGGCACTTGGAACTCTTAGAAAGTATGTATCAAATGACCTCATTTTTTACATTGATAAGTGTACAACAATTAAAGAGGCTTGGGATATTTTTAAGAAATTGTATGGTCAAGTTGATGAGATTAAGGGCTACAAGCTTGATAGTGAACTCACAACTTTGGATCCCAAGTATTTTGATACAATCCAAGATTATGTCACAAAAGCAACTGAGCTAAGAGCAAAGCTAAAGGATTGTGGAATTGACAAAAAGGATGCTCAATTGGTTTATAACTTGTTGGACAAGCTTCCTTCAGAGTATGCAGCCTTTGTATCTAGCTTTCACACCCATAGGTTAGCTCAAGGTTCCTCATACACTTCTCCCTCATTTGATTCATTCACGGAGATGTTGATACTTGAGCAATCTAAGTTGACCACGATGGGGATTCTCAAATCTTCAAAGTCACAAGCTTTGGTGGCTAACAAAGGGAATCAAAGTAATCAAGGAAAAGGCAAGAATCAAAAGCAACCTAATTCTAAACCACAACAAGATGGAGCACAATCTTCCTCTCCACAACAAGGTGATTCACCATTCTCACCTAAGAGGAAATCATATAAGGACAATCTTTTTTGTTGATATTGCAAGAAGTCAGGACATGATGAACATCATTTTTGTAAGAAGGTTATTGATGAGTTGAAGAATCTTCTTGAGAAGAATAGAATCAACCTACCTTATAGAATGTCTACATAGGCTTCTTCCAAGGATAAAGGAAAGGATCACTCTTTTGGGATAGATAAAGGAAAGGGACAAGCTCTTTGTGCTACTACAAGTCATGATTCAGGGAGATGGCTTCTAGATTCAGGGGCTTCTCATCATATGGCGTCTTCGTAGTCTATGTTTTCTACATTTGAGCCTTGCCACATGCCGCAGATTTTGATGGGCAATCATACATACATGGATGTGATTGGGAAAGGATCTATTGCCATTAGGTATAACTCCTTCAATGATGTGTTGTGTGTACCCCACTTGACAAATAATCTTCTTTCCATCTATCAAATCACGGATGGGGCAACTAGGAAAACTATGGAGTTCACACCTGATTCAATTATCATTAGAGACTTGGAGAGTGGAGCTATCATTGCGACTGGGGTGGTTGATCATGCATCTTAGTTGTACTCTTTTTCAAATTTTGGTCCTATTGATAAGGTTGGTTCTTCCTATGTTGATGATTTAGATTTTGAGGAGAACTTTGGGCATTTGAACTTGGGGATTCTCACATGTGAACCTGTTCTTGAGCCTTGCATTTCATCTCCTTCTATTGATATCACACCACCTATTGCACATGATGATGCAAATGGTGTGACAGTTTTGCCTTCTTATGATTCAGTGCAGCAGGATATTTCATGTCTTCCAGCTTCAGTTGATTGGGATGCCTACTTGACAGACATTGCAAGTTTGTTTGTGGACTCCTACATTGCAGATTTGGGAGACACCATTCATGACATTCATCTTCTCTTTGATGAAGATGATCCTTCTTTGATTGTTGTGAGGGATAACTCTGACCGTCTTGTGCATTATCTACATGATCAATCTTTAGAGGTTGACATGATTGTGGATACTTTTGTACAACACTTGGAGGAGGTCTCTTTATCTTTTGAGGAGACATATGAGTCTTTGGATATTGTTCTACATTCATCTCCACTAGATCTTGGAGTGCCTTTTTCAGCAGTGTGGCACAGTTTACCAACTTTGGAGGGGGTACCTTTCAGCATCGACATGGGGACACTTGAGCAGTTTTCAGAGATTCCTTTCATCATGAGTATTTTTTCTTCATCTTCCCTTCATGGTTGGGGAGACTTCATGGATAAACCTTTGGTTTTGTTTCTTCCTAAGGGGAGGAATGTTGTTCAACATTCATGGAGCAGTTTCTTCATTCATCTTCGAGCTTCTGTCATTGGTGCAGATTCCAGATTGAGGGGGGGTTTCCTAGTCTCTCTTCTTCTTCTCTCATATGGGGGGGACTTTTTCCTCACATGGGATTTTGTCCTTCACATACTTCTATGAGAGTTCTTTGTATCTAGTTTTCATCTCTCTTTTGGGGGAGGGTTTTTTCCCATTGGGTTTTTCTCTCTTTCCCCGCTTTGTGAGAGATTTCCTTGCATTGGTTTTCATGCATTTGCATTTGTACATGGGTACCTAACATGGCCTTGTATCCGGGACCCATCTTGAATTGCTTAGTTGCATTGTAGACTTAACTGCATTCCCCTAAGTTGCACTTAAGGGGGGGTGTTGGTGTAAATAATTAATCATCTTGGATATTATTACACCTTACTTAAGTTTACTTAGGAAATGCATTTCATAGTAGTTTGGGTATGAGACACTTGGGTGTTTGTGCCACATTGGGATAGTGTGTGTAGGAGAATTTCCACTTTTTATGGTGTTGATCTTGTTGTTACACTCCACATTCAGTGGGTGATCCACCTCATGTGGAATATTATATTGTTTCTCCTACCTACCCACACCTATTTCCTACCTACCCTTGTTTCTTATTGAGCCACATGCCATGTTTGTGTGCTCACATATCCATATAGCCTTGCCTATATAAGCAGGCTCATATTCATTGTATAAATAACAACGATTGATGATCCAGTTGATCAGTATTTTCTCTTGATAGAATACAGTTTATTTCTATCATCTATTTTGTTCTCTCTTATTTGTGCTTTCCATTGCCTCTTGATCTTGGCAAAATCTCACAATTATAATAAAACCCATGATTCCAAGGAGCGATTGTTGCTAGCTAAGAAAACCCCTCTTTTAGTATATCTTGTTACCTACAAAATATAAGATTGCATGTGGCCTCCATAATCAATTTGCCCATCATCAATTTGGGTTGTTAAAATTAGGGGTTTAGGAATAATACACACATCCAAATGATATAGAAAGAAACACCCAACTAACAAAAAATTGACTCGTGTTACATACAACTAGGTCAAAAACTGTAACCAAAGAAAAAGGTGGATGGTTGTGACAAAGGCAAGGTGTGAGTTATGCAAATTATCATGACCCCCCAACTCTCTTGCTAGTAGTAAATATCTACAAAAAAACACAAAAGAATCTATGTATAGTAATATATTGGCAAAAGCAATAATGACTTTGCAAGAAACAACTCATTTCACTAATAGTAAAGTTAAAAAGAGATTAAAAATATTATTAAATGGTAGGATGTAAATATTTATGGTTATCAAAGCAAAAACAATTTGTTGCATATTCACTTGAGATCACAACCTTCCATAAGTGATTATATTACATAAAGCAATGACAGTCACAATATCCAATCAACCTAATATATAACTTGGCACATAATAGTTGTTCTACTTCATATCACCACATGGAGACACAAGAATTTTGATCAAAGTAATACACTATATCGTGTGTATGGAGTTGTCATGTAGCATATTACATAGTTCTTATTGCAAAATACACAGTCCATACCCCATTAACTAAAATGGATCCATTTCATAAAGATTGTCCTATAAAAACTTGATTTGGGACTATAGTAATTGAATATGGCCTATAACACATCAATATATGGTTTGAAACATATAAAAAAAAAAGAACCCATCCTATAGTATTCATTAAGAAAGCAAGTTGACAAGAGACATCAAACAACAAGTAGTGGTTCACAAGAATCCATCTCTCATGAGCATGAATGGCCCACTTAGCACTCATTACATCTAGGTGATGTTCATAGCAACAAAGCATTAGGATTTTTTCAAAGGTCACCCATCTTTCTACTATCCTAACTTAAGCATGTTTAACTCATGGATTTTTTAGTTAAATGGGTGAACTCTATCCTGATGCTTCACCCTTGTGAGCATCATTTAGTTATAACTAATGCTAAGTGGAGTATTCATTTTCATGAGAAATGACTTCTTGTAAATCACTACTCATAAAATATAAGTCAATGAGATCAAGTTAGAAAATAAGTAGTTGAATCATGGTAAAATAATACACATTTATGTGGAGGAAATAGAGAGCATTTTTTAATATCTCGTATATTAATTTCTATAATTAATTGAATAAAATATCCAATCAAATATTAAATCAAATTTAGATAAAAGACTAAGTAATCAAAACAACTGAAGAAAAAGTAGGTGCTTATTTGGTTTGGGTTAAGAAATGGTTGACTTGGTGATTGATCGGATTGTATAGTGTAATAAATGATTTGAACTCAAAATCGAAATAGGGCTCATCAATCAAATGGTGAAGAAGATCCCACATGAAAGAATCTAATAATTCAAACTAGGACATGCCATAAAAATTAGCCTTTGCATTTGTAAGACCTAGTCCACTATTAGTGTAAATGCTTAAATTTATTTGCCTTCACTTTGGTAGATGTTAATAAGTGTTACCATAAGTAAAAAAATATAGCAATTTATATTATTTCCACATAACTCATATGGAAAAATGTCCAAAACCAGTATTTAGAATCCATAATGTGAAAGAATAACATACCATCAAGATCACCCTAGAAAAAACCTCTTAAGGAAAAACCTAACCTTTAAAACCACCCACACAACCCAATGTATTATAACAAGAAACAATATTGCTATACATTAGCATAGTCTCTCTACAATATTTTAAAGCACTAAGCACCTTAATATTCCTCCATGCGAACAAGAAAATGAGAACCATATTGCCACACATCCCAATCCATGATTCTACATATGTAACCTACAAGAGATGCTCAATACATGTAACCTTGGTCAACAAGTCTTACATTACATTTAAGGAAACCTCAACAACTACTCAAGTGCTTGATTTTATATAAATAAGTTTGTACAAAACCATCAAATAGTATTACATAAATCATATTGCTTAAAACCAAGAGTTTACTAAATCATGACCCCAAATTAAATATTTGATACTAACTTTTCTCACAATTAAATATTTTTTTAATATGGCATCCATATTAAATATTTATCCACATGTCTCATACAACACACAAAGCATTTCCAAGAACCTCTAACCCATTTTGATGTCCACATCTCTAGGAGGCAGCTCAATTAAATATTTAGTTTTACATTATGAGTATTATTATTTTATTATGTAAGGTGTACAATGCTCCTTTCCCAACTATTGGGAGTGCTTTTTTTTTCACTTTTTGAAAGGCCATGATATTAGGGTTTTAGTAGGGTTCAAGCTGTCTAGTATGGCCTTTTCTTTGTCCTCGGCTCTGTTCTAATTTTTTGTTGACTCCTGGTAGCTGGTTTCTATTTTTTAAGTTGCTCTTGAGAGGTCTGAGGTCGTGTCTCTATTGGCCCCGCATATTAGGTTTTATTTATCTAACCGGTTGCTTTAATAAAATCCCTAAGTTATCATGTTTTGCCTATATGTCTTTAAAATCTCAAGGTTAAGTGCTCTAGGTATGCCCCGCACCATGACCCTATTACCCTTTGCAAGTAGCCACGTGCTAAAAAGAGGCCACTTAAGTGCCACTCCTATGTAATTGGTCATCACGGGATGATAGGATCATGATTCAAGAGCCTTCATCTCTTTCTCCACAAGCTCCATCTGGTAGTTATTTAGACTGTGCGGGATGGCAGGGAGACCCACATGATAGAGGAACGTTGCCCCGTAGAGTGTTTGTGATAAAAAAAAATTAGTTTGAGGGATGGTGGGATGTGCATCAGTGTTGTAGGATCTTTACCCCAGAAGCAGTGAAAAGAAGGGTCAATGCCCATGCGGTTAGCAGGATGTGTGTTATTAACCGCGATCTCTTTCCCCGCAGGCTCTTTCTTTTTCCCTAGAAAATTGTGCGAGATAGCAGGAAGTGCATAAAGAGAAAAGGAAGAACTTGCCCTACCGACACAAAGAGGATATACAAATGGTGATGTGGGACAGTGGGATGAAGGGAAGGTAAAGGCCCGTCACCTCGTGGCATTACAATCGGAAGCATTTTTTCTTTGCGGGATAGTGGGATACGACTAGCAAATAAGGAAACACTACCCCGCAAAGATTGAATGGATGAATAAAGTAGGAAGAAGGATAGTGGGGGAGTATATAACAAGCTAAGGTGATGACCTAGCCATCTCGCAACAAGGAAAGTGAAGAACTAATGACCTTGTGGGATAGCCATGGTAGGTGAAGAATTGAATCCCCACCATCCTGCAGGGAGAAAAGGCAGACGAAAGAAGGACGGTGAAGCGATATGTCTGTGCGAAAGGAATGAACTCTACGGGCTAGCGGGGGACTTTTAGAATGTGAAGGAAGGTTGCCACGTGTGAGAAGGGTCATTCCTAGAAGGATGTTGTTGGGCATCGGGGTGAGTGTATATGTCCTCCTCGCCATCCCGCATGTGAACTGAAGATGAAATAGAGACCCTGCGAGGTAACAAAGGCTTATAGAAACAGTGAATCCTCATCATCCCATGACATATAGAGTAACATGATGAAGACCATGCGAGATAGAAAATAACAAGGGAGCCCTGCTATCATGCAAGGGGCAATGATCTCGTGAAAGGTGGCAAAATTAAAACTTCGGAGATCAATGTGATATCAAAAATGAAGAAATAAATTAGGGGATGTCATGTCAGCAGTCAAGGGTGTCAATGCATAATCTGATACATTCATTTGCTAATCAATGATGGTGTTTGAATCTGGGAGCCACCAACCGGCTGAAGCTTGAACGTATGAAGTAATGGTGACTCCTCTACGAGTAATAAAAGTGAAATTTGATGCATAATCATTCACCCTGTGATTGAAGAGTGAGCATCGAGCGAATGAAGGTAACCGAAGTACTTCCAAAGTTCCAGTGGCAACCATTCATGTTCAAAACTAGTAAGTTAAAGATCTCAAACTTCTCTTTGTACTTTCATAGGGAATTTACAAGAGTTAGTGTCTGTTTGTTTGTAAAATTTGTGGAGTCCTGCCCTAGGTCTAGAGGAAGGATTTGTTTTGTTTATGTAGGAATTTGAAAGCTTACTAGTCCTAGATCAAAATGGCCTTCATGTTGAAGATACCACACCGCCTGTTGCCCAAAAGACTCTCAAAGCAGGAGCAAGCTCTTTGGGGCTTGAGATTACTTGCGCAATCCCACTTTTCAATGATCCATCAAGTCCCTGCAATCGCAAATAAACCCTCAATTGAGATAAATCATCTTGTTGCTGCTCAAACCTCCCAAATTGGTGAATCAAGTGTACCATCTCAAGAGAATCCCGCCAAGCCAAAGAGAAAAAGAGCTCCTAAGAATGTTGTTGTAGCTCCTTTTGACAGTGAACAGTCTGACGAGCCAAGCCCTTCCCCAAAAGCCAGAAAACCCACTCCTAAGAGGAGGAAGGTTGCACCCAAGAACCCATCTGCACAATTGCCTGCACAAGATCCTCCAACTGCAAAAATTCCTCAAAAAGAAGATTGCAATCCCCAAGAGGAGGCCCCAAAACCAAAGAAGAGAAGTGCTTCTGTAAAAAAGACCACACCTTCAACTGCAACATCATCAGGCCAAGCCCTAGAAACAGGACAAACAACTCTTGTTATAGAGAATGCATCTCCTTGCCTAGCAAGAGCAGACAGAGCAAGTCCCATCTTCATCAGCTCAAGCCAAGGGTGTTGAGGAAATTGCTAAGGAAACTAAGGAGAAATTGGAGGAAATGAACCAGAGGAAGAAAAGAGAGGCAAGAAGCCTCATTTAGGATCTCTTGGAGCTATCCAAAGGCTCCAGTATGCATGAAAACCTCAAGTCTAAATTCAATGATAAGAGCTCCCATTGCAGAGATGGCATCACTAATGAGAAAGGGTGGGATATTTTTCATTTTATCTATGAAATAGAGATAAGGTTGCTCCAATCTCCAACCCTTGGAATATTGATTTGGGAAAACTTGTAGTCCCTAATGTTTTTGTTGAACCTTTATTGATAAGGGAAATAGCCAAGTGCTATCATCCTCAAAGAATGGTTGTGAGGAAATCCAGTGGATATGTCTTGCTAGATGTGACCAGAGAATCTACAATTGAGTGTTTTGATTTGGATAAGAGCACTCTCAAGAGAATCAACAAGAAAATATTGGAAGCAGAATATTATGAAAGGAGCAAGGTTTATAGGGGACAAATGTTGCCCCTCTATATAAAAAAGTTGTATAAGGGATCAAAGAGATGCCTTTTTTACTCTGAGAGGGAGTCATTTGAGCTGAAGATTTTTGAAGATTACTTTGTAAAAGCCTACTATGCACTTTGCCAAATTTCGGAGGAGGACTGCGGGTTAACCCAAATGCCAATCAACCTTATGATGATGACAATAAAAATTCAACACATTGAAACAAGTGAACTGTATGACTTTGCCACATATCTCCAAGACAAGTTGCATGATGGCTTAATGGAGGCGAGGAATGGTAAAGAAAAAATGAAATTCAAACATTATTTATTACTATGTCACATTATTCTTTTCCAAAATAGGAAAGAGTGGGATGATTCTTTACAAGTGAATAAATTTGACCCTAAGACAAGGCAAAAGTGGCCAATCCAAAGGTGGACCCAAGTACGGGATAAAGGGTCGAGGTTCTTAGATTACAGGGCATTCTCTGACCTCTTTATGATGAAGTTATTAGAGATGTGTGGAGTCAAACTGTCAAGGCTCCCAATGCACATAGTGACAGTCCTGAGAATGAAAAGTGCTAGAGCAAAAAATATTGAATATCTAGAGGGGGCCTTCGCTCATAACTTTGGAGATTTTTTTCTTCTATTTAGGATACACAATAATCAAGGTTTACAGGTGTTGTCAACCATCTCATATTTTGCTAGTCACAGTCCTCCCAAGATATTCATTTATTGAATTCATGTGGCAGTTAATGTGGATGGAGAAGGAAATTGTCCAAATAGAAAAGAAGGGGCAACACCTTCGTAGGTCAACAAATTTTGAAGATTTTCATGTGGGCTGTGATACCCTAGAAAAGGTGCAAAGCTTCTTAGTAAGCACCTACAGGCTCAAAGTCAGCCAGGACCGAAATTTTAACCCCGAAGGGTACATCAATGAGTTGAGAACCCAAAGGCTCCGAGTGAGGGGTTATTCTCATCAATTTAATGAAAAGGAAAATTTGATCAAAAATGCCTCTCGTCTAAAGGTTATTCAAAGGAGGAAAAAATGGGAGTATTTATGAAAATTGGAGATGGAGAGGAAGGAAAAGGATCATAGTTTCTAGGGATTTCACTCCAATATTTAGAATGACCTTTCTAGGATGATGTACAAGGTAAGAATCTTTGACAGTATAATTGCCTCTAAATTGAAGAAGAGGGAGGTAGAACAACCCGGTGAGAAGTTGGAAGAAAGGCCAACCTATGAGCTTGTAAAATCAAAAGGGAAGACAATTTTGACTAGGGAATATTCTAAAGATGTTCCCTTACAATCTACACCACAAAAGGAAACCCCTGCATCAGGCACTATAAGGAGAGTGGAGAAGGGTAAGGCAAAGCTCTTTGATTTAGTGGAGGTTATTGAGCTTGATTTTAACACAAGTGTCCAGCTACCTCCCCACCAAGAGACACTTTCAATAACAATGAAGCAATCAAAGTACTCATGGACTTGGACAGGGTACTCATCGCAAGTGTCACCCCATTGGAGGAGGCTAATGATGAAAGGATAATTGTCTCTATGCAATCTATGTTTGATGACAATTTTGTTGAAACTCCTAAAATCAAATCATTTTGGATGAGGGGGAAATTAAAGAATTTATCTGAAGAGAAAGTTCAAAATTTTGATAGAGACAGTATTAAGCGTACCCCTGAAGAGGCAAAGGAAATGATGAGGAAGAGTGACATACTGCTTATCTCGGGATGGGATCTAGAAAAAAAATTTATACTAGATCAAGTAATAAGGCAAAAGGACCTAATTTATGCACAGGAATTTGGTGAGCATGGGTAAGAAAATCAATCCAAGTGTGAAGGCTTTTGCATTGTGGGCAAGGTCCCCACACACAGATAAGCCATTTGTCTTGCATGGGGTTGAATACAAGGTAGGAGATGCAGTGGTAAGGACTCTTGTTGATACTTCATCTATTGAGGTAGCAATAATAACAATGCATGTTGCACATTTTGCTAAGTTGGCAGCTGAGGAAGAGGAAAAGAGGCATGAAGTTCTTAGGAACATACATGTTTCCCTCGCACATGATTACAATAAGTTGTACATTAAAAATGTGAGCCTAACAAAGGAGCTGGCAAACAAGGATACATAGTCCTTGATAGGACCTTAGCCAGAAGAAATAGAAAAATTAAAAGAAGATTTACGAAGGGCAAAGGATGAGGCACAAAATAATTATTTTGAGATAAGGAAGTCAACAATTTAGCAGATTTTGAGCAGGGTTATTAACAAATTAGATGAGATCCATGCTTCTTATTCTTTTATGTCACAACTGTGTAGCCAATTGCAGGAAAATATTTTATTCTTTCACCCTATTAGGATCACTTGGTTCCCTAAGTCTCAAATGATAAAGTAAAATCTTTTGGAAATTAAAAATGTGCCTAATGCACCCCAAATTGTGGGGAAAACGTGGAAAAATTACAATTTATTGATAAAGGAGCTCCCTCACGTTGAAGCTGAAAAGAAAGAATTAGGTGAAATAATTGATTCTTTCAAGGGCCTCCAAGAGTAGAATTTCCCCACTATTTTGACTAGAGAGGGATAGATCAAAGATTTGAATGAATGGAAGCAGGGGTTTAGAGATGCAATCAATGCAATTTTGAAATCATTGGCCGAGGACTCTGCCCAAGAGGATGCATTTCACTTAATTATTGACAAAATCATGTATGTCAATTCTATGTATCATAGGTTTACTTTGGAAGCTGCAATTGTGCCTACTCATATAACAAAAGAGGCAATGAGTATGTTGCAAGGTTTAAATACTTTTGTTTGGCCAATTGATGACAAGGATATGTGGCACAAAAATTACTGTTTTCTGGAGGAAGATCAACCCGAGGAGGAAGACTAATCAAAGTCTTTTCCCAATTTTACACCTCCTATATTTTTTAAGCAGGTTTCTAATTTCGGAAGAGGTGATAAGAGAACTCAACTTTCTTTCATCAACCCCCAATGTACCTAACAAAGCCAGCGCTAGGGTGTAATTTGATTTTGATAGTACAACTATAGAAGGATGTCCTTGCACCAGTCACATCAAAATTGCAGCTCCAACTTCCAGAAGTCGTCATCTCTCCCACCCTCTTTAATGCTCCTAGAAGATTTTGAAATGTACATGTAAAAGATGCCTTAGGGAATGATTCATCTCGTAGGCAATCATATTTTGATAGGTGTCTTACTTGGCCTGAAGCTTATTTTTTCTCCCTTGTCTTATAAAAGGGAAATCAGTGCCAGTAAGAAGGATTCTAAAATTTTGTGTAAAATTGTGTATTAGGAGTTAAGAGTAATAGAAATGCAAGATTTCTCTTTGCAAATCTTGTAGAACAATTTCATATAATGTATCTCATATTTTTCTGAATATAAATACGAGAAATCTGTTTTGTTTGCTCCTACCTTTTGTGTGTATATTGTATGGATCGTAGTGTTAATAATACTATTGTTCGTCTTCTCTAATGGAGAATGTATGTTCTTGGTGATGGGTTTAATTTCAATTAAATGAATTAAATTTTGTCTTAGGAATATTATAGCATATGTGTGAGTTGGTATGAGGGAATACTTTGTGATTTCTATTGAATGTTGTATGAAAGGCACATAAGGTTCACTAAGTCAACATAACGCAGAGATACTGCATTTGTTGTTCAAAATAAGTTTGTGGTCTGACTCTAGTTTCCCCAGATAGGCACTGGTCATATTTTCACATTCAGGATCATTCTTCTTTCACCTTTTATTTTTCTGCAATAGGAGTAGTTGTTAGTGTACAGAACCAGTCTCAATGTATGTATGCATGCATGATACAAACTAAGGTTGTAGCCATAACCAAGAGTTTATCCATATTTCCTTGGTATATTTTCATTGAGATAATCTACTTTAGCGTGCAATGTCTAAGCATAAAACTATTGTAGGTAATTAGGACATTTTAAGGGAGACCCACCTTGGTATTACAAAGCCTAAAGTGTAGAAGATCTCAGTCTTTGGTTGAATCTTGTTTGTTGGCAAGTCCTTTTCTAAGTTTGTTAATAAGTTAGTGGCTCTTTCTTTAGAACTTAGAATCTATTGATTTGGGAACCAACAAATTGGCAACTCTAATGAGGAATAGTTGAGTCCTTCTTGTATATCTTAACCCAGTAGCTTGTCCATAGGATCAAAGTCCTTCTCAGCAGAGCACTTGTTAGATTTGGTTCATACATACCAATGTGGGCCAATAAGAACAAGAAGCATTCAAGGTGACAGATACTTCATGATGTTCACCGATGATTGTTCAAGGATGATGTGGGTCACATTCTTGAAGGATAAGAATGAATCTTTTGGTAAATTCAAGGCATTCAAAGCCTTAGCTGAGAAAGAGAGTGGAAAAAAGATAAAATGTCTAGGAACAGATCAAGGTGGTGAATTCTCTTTTGCAGAGTTCACTAAGTATTATAATGATAATGGTATCAAGCGGAAGCTTTCAGCACCAAGGACACCACAGCAGAATGGTATAGCAAAGAAAAACAATTGGTCAATGGTTGAAGCTGCTAGGACTATGTTGATACAAGGAGGTGTATCAAAAACATTTTGGAAAGAAGTTGTAAGTACAACTGTGTACACAATGAACCGAGTTTTGGTAAAAAGAGGTAAGGACAAGACCCCATATGAGTACTGGTATGGGAGAGCACCTGATGTTAGCTATTTTAAGATATTTGGAAGAAAATGTTTTATTAAAAGAGGTGATTGCATAAGCAAGTTCAAAGCTAAGAGTGATGAAGGCATATTTCTTGGCTATTCCACTAAGAGTAAGGCCTACACATGCTTCAACAACTGGACACAGAAAATTGTTGAGAGTGCTAATGTTCATGTAGATGAATGTCCTGAAATTTCAAAAGGAGCTAGTTCTAAGAAGAAGGATGAAGATCCTTGCATTTTGCTTTTGGAACCTGAAACTGCTAAATCAGAAACCGGTAAAGCAAATCCTTATGTACTTGTTCAATCGGAACAAATAAATTCAGAGGAAGATGATAAAGAAGAAGTTGAACCTGAAGAGAATGATCATGTTATTCCTAGGTATGTGAGACTGAATCACAGTCCTAAACAGATAATTGGGGATAAGGATGTCGGTGTACTAACTAGAAGGAGAATAAGAGAGAACTCTTGCATGATCTCCACCTTTGAACCTCGAAGTGCTAAGGAGCCATTTGGTGATGATCATTGGGTGAAAGCTATGGAGGAGGATTTGAATCAAATTGAGAAGAACAACACTTGGACCTTGGTACCTCGACTGGTAAACAAGAATGTTATAGGTACTAGTTGGGTATTCAAAAATAAATTAAATGAAGATGGTGTTGTAGTTCGCAATAAGGCAAGATTAGTATGTGAAGGATATGCGCAAGAAGAAGGAGAGGATTATGGAGAAACTTTTGCACCAGTAGAAAGACTAGAAGGTGTCAGAACATTGCTTGCATTTGCATCTCATAAGAAGTTCAAGGTATACCAGATGGATGTTAAGTCTGCATTCTTGAATGGGATACTAGAAGAAGAGGTTTATATAGAGCAGCCTGATGGTTATGGATTGACAGATAAGGAACACATGGTATGCAAATTGCATAAATCCTTGTATGGATTAAAGCAGGTACCCAGAGCATGGTATGAATGGCTTCATACTCATTTGATGAAGATGGGCTTTGCTAGAACTAGTGATGACAACAACATTTATCTCAAGTCTGAAGGAGATGAAATACTGGTCAGTGAACTATTTGTAGATGACATTATATTTGGAGGTAATGATGACATTAGTAATTTTTTTGTAGATGAAATAAAGAATGAATATGAGATGTCATTAGTAGGGGAAATAAAATTTTCATAGGCTTACAGATACAGCAGATGAAGAATGGTATTTTCATTACTCAATCTAAGTATGTGAAAGAGGTTTTGAAGACTTTCGGTATGAGTGACTGTAAACCAGTTGGAACCCCAATGGTTACAGGTTGTAAATTATCCAAGGAAGATGCATCTAAGTCTGTAGATGAAAAGGAATATAGGTCAATGATTGGCAAATTACACTATGTTGTTCACAGTCGACCGGATATTTCCCATGCAGTTGGTATTGTTGCTAGATTTCAGAAGAATCCAAAGGAGGGACATCTGATGGCAACCAAGAGAATTTTTATATATCTGAAAGGTACTGTTGACTATGGGTTATGCCATCCATATGCTGGAAATTTTGATTTGAAAGCATACACAGATGTTGATTGGGTAGGAAATATTGATGACCGAAAGAGTACTACCGGTGGAGCATTCTTTCTAGGAGGAAAGCTAGTCTCATGGAGTAGTAAAAAGCAGAGTTGCACTTCACAATCTACTGTTGAAGCTGAGTATGTAGCAGCGTATATGAATTGCACACAAGCTATGTGGATGAGGCACATTTTGAAAGGTTTGAAGATAGAAATATTAGAACCAATAAATATTTTGTGTGATAATACAAGTGCAATAAACATTTCTAAAAATCTTGTTTTGCACGCAAGTACTAAGCACATTGAATTGAAATATCACTTCTTGAGGGAAAAATTTCAAAGTAAAGATGCTATCTTGGAGCATGTTTCTACCAAGGAGCATCTTGCAGATATCGTTACCAAACCTCTCCCTAAGACCACTTTCGAGTATCTTAGAAGTCAATTGGGGGTTGTCCCTCTTCGTGAAGTTTGTTGAGAATGGTGTTGATTGCATCAGTCCCTAAACCACTTGCAGAATTTTACATGGATTGATGAAGAAGTGGATGTATTCCATAGGGGGAGCATCAAGTTGCAGAATGATGTTGGTGCACAGTGAGAGCAAAATTACATGTTTTACTTTCACTTTGGCATTTCTTTAAAAGGGGGAGAAGAATTATGTGATTGAGAAGAAGAATTATGTGTCTGATTAGAGGAACCAGCGACAAGCTGAAGATAGACAGAGAAAGGTGAATACTTGGTAATATAAACCAGGATTCCTATTCACCAATCTCAACAGCAACTAGAGGCGTTGATATTTGTATTGCCAGCAATGCCAAAGGGGGATATTGTTGGCATTTTGAGTTTGTTGGTATTTTGCATAGAGCTTGCATTAATGATATGTTGTCATTGATGCCAATTAAACCGGTAATGGTATTCATGTTATTGTTGATATTGTTGTTTTTGATATTGGCTAGTAATCGGTAAGAAGAGCTTTGTGGAAGATGTTGTAAACCGGTATGTAAAGTTTGTGAGTTGAACCGGTGTAAAGGGTTAAACCTTTCTATGTAATGTAACCAGTAAAGCCTATCAGTTGTTAAACCCTAACCAATTGTTAAACCCTAACCAATCAAGTTTGATGGTGTATTATCTAATAAGCGATAATGAAGGAGACATGTGTGATCATTGAATGAGGATATGTTCAAATTGTTTTGGCGCATTTTTTTTTTTTTAGGGAAGGAGCAAAGTGGATTCAATCTAATGCACAATGCATGATGAGTTACAAAGTCCGATGAAGCGCTGATCATGGAGCGGTTGGAAGTTTCTTGAAGAATGTGAAGAGATTGTCATGATTTCTAACGATCAAGATTGTATTGACTTGTTTGTAATCTCGATGATGAGAATTAGGTTTTTGTTGTGTTACCGACCTAATTGATTTCTATTTAAGGTCAATGAAGTTATTTGTAAAGTTTGTTGGCAAGATTGATAGAATCTTGTTGAGTGTGTAGTTGCCTAACCAGTGAGTGGATCTGCACTTTGAGTGAGGGCAGATTGAAGCTTAGAAGGATTTGATCAAGCAAATGTAGTGCTACTCAGACAGATCAAGAAAACCTATTGTTTTCTAACAATTACAATAGAAGTGAAATCCCTTAACCGGGTAAGCTCTAACAAGCTTGGTTACTCATTAAATCCTCTAACAAGGTGGTCCATTAGCTTGGATTCTTAAATCCTCCAGTGAGGTTACTCCTAATAGGGTATTATGCTTTTCATCAAGGCATATTTGTAAATCCCTTAACTGGGTGATTCCTAACCGGAATTAGTTCTTAACAGGGACTTATTGTAAAGCGTTAACATGCTTGGCTTCTAACAGGGCAAACTTTAGAAGAGTTTAGATAGCTATCCTTGTGAGTCTCATCTCACCATGGTTTTTACCTATTTGGGTTTTCCACATATAAACATTTGTGTCAAGTGGTGAATGCTTTTGTTTTTGTAATCTTAATTGTTGATGTGGTTAATTTCTGATAAGACATGTTAAGTAGAAGCATCGAGAGATGAATATGTTGAGTTACGATTAAACATTGTTGATGTTTACAAGATTGAAGTTGTTTATTGTTAAAGTTGTCATAACAGTTAAACCGGTTGATGTCAAGTATTCTTATGAATATTGATCTTGACTGAGATATGTTTACTTTGTTTGACTGAGTTTGAGTTTGGGATCTTTGTATCATTTTTTCAATATATTGATTCACCCCCCCTCTCAGTATTCTACCAAATACTTATTCTTTCATCATACCATCCTCTCCTTCTAGAGAAAATCTCTTCTTTGGTTATACTTTCCCAATAATGGATAGAAACCATTCAAACCCTTATTATGAAGACTCTGTCCAGGCCAAAGCAAGGTAAGATCAGTTGTATGTAGAATTTGAGAAAGTTTGACTCCAGAGAAAAAATGAAGCAAGGTATGTTGAACAATCAGTTAATGCATAGGCTGGGTTTTTTGAAAATATGTCCAATCCTAAAGTAATAAGTGCTACTCCTATATCTATGAGTTTTCCCCCACTTCAAACCTAGTTTCAAGCCCATTTTACTGATGCAAATGTCTGTTCTACCTCTAGTAACCCATCTGGTGAGTCAATAAAAGATTTACAACAACAAGTTGACCAAATAAAAGCCCAAATAGATAAGATGAGACTCATGAGGAAAAGAGAGTTGATGGCCCAAGAAATTCTTAACTTAGCTTCTCAACCTACCTTAGCTTTTCCTCCTTTGGCTGGTCAATGTGGTAATGATGCATGTCAGACACTTGTTGCATCTGCAGTTGGAAATGTTAATCTTTCATCTTCTTCCACTCTTATATCATGTGAACCAGTTATCAGTAGTTCATCAATGTCTTTTATTTCAAATGTTGGCACTCAAACCACTGTGACAAGTGTTGTAACATCGCAATTTGCAGGCCACACCCAAGCCAATGTTAATGCTCAGACAAATGCATTTAGTGTTGCAATGAGTTCCATGCCTATGTCTCTTCCCTAGACCATTGGAATGCTTAGTATGTCCTCTACTCTTGCGAGTATGAGTCAACCCCCTATGATTATCCAATGTGGCAATACCAACCAAGCAGTAACTAGCCAACAACAAAATCAACATCGACAACAATATATGGAATTAAACCAGCTTAACAGGCCAAGACCTCAGTATAATACCCTTCCTCCACAATTCCCTTTTCCTCCACCACATGTTTCTTTACCCCAATATCCTCCATATAACCCCATGGAAGGAAACAATGCCTATCAGCAATATTTGCATTTTTTGCAATATCAGCAGCATCTCATGAATCAACATCGGCAACACAACCTGTAGACATCTAAAAATGGTCAACGCTTGCGGAGTCATACTTTAACATTTGCGCATTACCTTATTTTAGGGTTCTTGTGTCGCATTAACATTTCTTCTATGTTGCGCACTTGGTCTTTATCATTTGTGAGCATTGAGTCCTTCTTCTGCATTCTTCATTTTTCTCGGTTTCGAATTAGGTCTTGTCGATAGCAAATTTCAGTCATGATTTTGGTTGATCTTATCCTGTCGCATCAATTTGCGTGCTCATTTATCATCATTTTGGACATCGTCAATCCTAATCGAAGATAGAATTAGGGTTTTTTCCTCTTGTCAGTCTCGTCATTTTGCAATCGATTCATCATCGATCCTTGTCCTCTCCTCAATCTTGTCATTTTTGCAATCGATTCGTCATCGATCCTTGTCTTTGCCAATCTTGTCAATTTGTGATCGATTCATCATCGATCCTTGTTCTCTTTAATCATGTCAATTGGCACTTTTCAATTTGATCTCCTTGTCAATCTTGGTCAATTTGTCATTTATTTTTGTCAACCAATCTCAATCATTTATCAACACTAGTCCTTTGTCAGTTAGAATCATGATCAAATCGACTCTACATTAATTATCTTTTGTCAAGACCTAATTGTCGTCCTTGCATTTCTAATTCATCTTCTAGGGTTTTATGATTTATTTATTTAATCTTGTTTGTCATTTTCCCTCTAGGTTAAATTATTTATTTATTTATCCTAAGTCTTCTTGTCACAATTAAATATTTATTTAATTGGCTAATTAATTCCCCCTCTTTTTGTGAATTAATTAATGAATGAAAAATTGTTAATTAATTCACCTAATTTTCTAATTTCCTAATTTCCAATTCATCATTTCTAACCTAATTTTCTAATTTTCCTAATTCCTAATTTCCACCTCATTTTCTAATTTGCTAAATTCAATTTCCACCTAATCAATTCCTCTCTAGTCTCTCCCTATTTTTGTGCTTCGATGGAAGCATGAATTTCTCATGCGTCATACCATTGGCATAGCAAGATGTCATAGGCTTTTAGTCTTCTAACCTTTACATTGGCAATATGTCATAATTCATGACATAGAAGGTGTCATAACCTTCTTCCTTCAACTCAATTTTGCCATTTTTGAAATCAATTGCCTCTAATATCAATTTCATGCTAATTTTGTCCTCTCTCCAATTTGTCTATAAATTGGATGAGTTTCATCAATCAAAGGATCAATCAATTACGTTTTCAGATCGAATAAATCAATCACATTTTCGAGTAACCTTATGGTACAGATTTCATCAACAACTTGCTTTCCACTTGCAAATGCACTTTGTAGGTGAGAACAACATCAAATTGGAAGGTGAAAGAAGAACAATGGAGCCACATGAAGGAGATATCTACATTTGGTTTCCTTTGATTTCATTTTGAATATCTTGTCTTCATGTTTTCATTGATTAGATTAGGATTGTTTTCATTGTAGTTTTAGGTTTTGTGATTGTCCTAATTTCTATTTGCTTTGATGAATCCTCAATTTCCTAGTCTACATTTTGGTGAACCCGACGTGAACTAACCATTTAACCATGTTTTGAGTGCCTTTTGAGTTGTTTGTAGGTGAAAAACTCAAGAAACAGGGCAACTCAGAGCTTTCTGGACACTTGTGCGCCTGTGTTGAGGCATTTTGCACCTATGTAGAAGGGATCTGCGCCTATGTTAAGGAAATATGCACCTATGTAGGAGGGATCTACGCCTGTGTTAAGCAGATCTGCGCCTGTGTTGATGAGATCTGCGCCTGTGTAAGGCCAGAAATAGGGGTAAAAATTAGTTGTTTTTCTTGCAAGTTTGTTTGTTTGCAATTTGTTTCTTGCATTAGGGTTTTTCCTTGGTACTAATTCTCTATGCAGCATCTTGGCGTTACGTATGACGAAGACAAAAATGCAACTACTAACGAATCTTATGCAGGACGCGGTCAAAGACTCATATTAAAACATCTTGCTTGCAAATTTTTTAAGTAGTTGCACATTTCATTTCTTAAAGGATAATGAACACCATGCATGCTTTGTTTGTTTTCAATTTGATTGTATGTTTTAAGCCTTAGAGTTGGGCCTACCTCCTGATTTGCCTGGCACTTCACACAGGCATTGGTGAGAGGGAACGACCCAAAGTGGTGATGGGCTAAAGCCAAGCTCTTCCGAACCACTCTAAATAATTGTCGATGCAACGAAAGTTGTAGACAACGAGTGCTAGAATGGTATTGCGATGATTTATTCGCCGGATCAATACCCACCCAAATGGATGCCCTTACTAGAATCTCTTGTTTTTAGAGGCCAAAATCCTTCTATCTGTTGGCTCAAGCGTTGTGATACGCGCATGCCGAAGACACCTCTCATGTACTCCTTAGTTAGAGATAGAAAGTTCTTGGGAAGTGATGCCCCTTGAACTTGAAGCTTGGTATGCCCGAGAAGTGAGTGCACTGTAAGGGGGAGCCAGTGCTACCAAGCATCTAGCTATCCAACTAAGTGTTGTATTTTATGGTTAGAGGATTCAATAGATATTTCCATTGCCAGCCATAGGATTTGTTGTGAATGAGCATGATTGTCTTGGGTCTAAGTCCAAACACCTTGTCTTTTGTGATTGTCAAAAGTTAAATTATACAATTGTCACAAAACATCATTTGTCAAACAAGTCCAAACATTGTCCAAACAAGGTTTTAAAAAAAGAGAACATTCATCCAACAAAGTTCAAAACATTTTCAAAACATGGCTTTCAAACACATTGAAAAACTTTGTCTCGACATTCATGTCACTTTAGGTTAGGTTTTGCATAGTCCAACTTAGGTCCTAGGGCATATTGTCATCTCCCTTCATTTTAGTCCTTTTCATTGCAAGCGTCCTCATTTTGCACTTAGGTTTTAAAATCATTTCCCTAAGTTTGCATTTCATTGTCATATCCAAGATAGATTTCCATTAGGTCTTGCCTAGGTTGCATTTTGCATATTCCAAGTCATTGATCTTCACATATCCTTATCATTATATTGTCATCTTGTCTTGGCTTCATCCTGCCATATCATATCCTTAGATCATTTTCATGTCATATCCTAAGTCATTGTCATAATCATTGCCTTCTTGCATTTAGTCTCAAAAATTTGGTTTGTCAAACTTAAAAAAATCAAACACTTTGGATGATACCCTAAGTTGTTGTTAGGAAGTCTTGACCTTGTCTAAATTTTGTCTTTTCATTAATGTCACTTTTGTCAAAGATAGCTTAGTATCCAAGCATATAGGTGAGACATTGCCAATTTGTCCTATTGTCATTTGGTCCTTTGTCCTTTAAGGTCTTGGCTTCATTTCAACTTCCCAAGGTTGAGTCTTTAGGTTTGCATTCCAAAAGTTTGTCCAAATCTTGAAAAAACAACAAAAACATAGGTTGCATCCTTTCCATAGACTGCATTTTCATCTATTCAGGTTGCATTTAGTTGCATATCATACATCATCCTTTTAAAAATCAAAAAAATCCCATTAGTTGCATTGCATAGTGACATGTTTGTTGAAATGAGGTCTCAACCTTCTTACGAAGCCATGTCATCACAATTGAGAAATCAATCATGTCAATCCAATCTCTACATGTCTCAGAACTTGGATCAAACTTTTTATGATGAAACAAGTCTCAAAATACAAAAACTAGAGGAGAAACTAGCTCAAGAAAAGGAGATATTGGAACAAAAAGTGAAAAACATTGAGAAGAATAGATCACAAATGTCCAAAATGTTTCGAAAATTTCCAGGTTGAAATCCAAATATTGAGCCAATTGATGTAAGAACTCTTATCAAATGATCAGACATACCAGCTCTCCTCTCACAAATAGAGATGATGAAACAATTTCAAGAAAAGAGACAACAACATTATGTGCCTCCACAACAAGAACAAGAAGATGTTTACTATCAATCAGATTTTCAACCATCACAACCAATTGTTCAACAGTTCGAACATTTCTAATAGACACAACCAATGGTCCAACATATACAACCAATGGTCCAATTTCAACAATATGTCCAACCAACTATACAATGTCCACAAATAGTTCAACCAATGGTGGAATATCAACAAGTTCAATCAACATATCAATGTCAACAACCACAACCAAACATTCAAAAACAAAGGTTGCAACATGCACGAAGCCAAATTTTGAACATGTCAAACCAATTTGAGCAACATCTAGTTCGAAATCAAAACATGACATCAAACCAAGACCAAATTCTTGCCAAACAAATTCAAATTCCAGATACAACTATGTCAAAACCTCGAAAGAAAGGTGGCTTTATTGCAAGGATCTTAAGGAAATTACCAAGTGAGTTCTTTGAGGAAGATCAAGATAATACACTTATGTCTAGCAATGCCTCATCCGCCCACAAACAAATTGACTCTCCAATGGCATCTATCCCTACACCTTTAGAAGTTTCCCAAGAACCTTCCATATTGTCCTCATCAAACAATACACCCAAGGATGAAATTATCCAAGGGCTATCCATTATTGATTGCCAAGATAATCCAATTCATGATGCACATCCTTGTCATGTTTCAGAAATACAAGACCCAATGAAACCATGCACTTTATTGCCATTACCTATTTTAGAAGACCCCATTCGAAGTCCCTCTTCCTCATGTTCAAGCATTGATTCCTTGCCAGAATCCATCACAAATGTTCAAAGTGCATTTCCTTCATGCCAAAACATTGATCCCTTGTCAGAATACCCCATGCATATTCAAAGTCCAACCCCATGTCAAGAGGATAATTTAGAGCATGAAGAAACGTGTCTTGAAATAGATCAAGATCAAGATCTTGAAACCTTATCATCCCATCCAATTGTTGACCAAGATCCCATTTCCCCAGACACTCGCAATGATTCACTTATTCCTATCAATTCTATCCAAGAACACAATGTCCTTTCAAATCCCATTGACATTCCAAATATCCCTTCCATCCTTTCCGATGATCCCATTAAAAGTCTAGAGAAAAGCACCTTTAAAGAGGATTCCAATGATCTTCCTCCTTGTCAAGATCAAATTATTCCTTTAAATCCTCCACAAGATCCTTTTGTTCCTCCATCTCCTTGTCTTAATGCTCCATATACACTCCAAGATCACATTTCTTTTGATGATCCCATTATTTCTCCCATTCCATCTCTTGAAGAGCCTGTCATTGAACCATGTCCATTACACAATCCTAGTCCCCCTCATGATCCTAATCCCCCTCATGATTCTAACGTGTCAGTACAAGATGTTCATGAACCCTCGACATGCATAATGGGTTCTTCCACTTTGGTGCAATCTGATCCACTTCAAGATCTCATTATTTCTCTCATATCATATCCACCTCATAATGGACTCGCGTCTTCTTCCCAAAGAAAAGAGTATCCTGCAAGTCAAGATATTCATAAAGGCCAAAGGGTAGACCTTCACAAGAAAGAACTCCTCAATATGAAAGAAAATGTTAAGGGTCATGTCTACAAAACTCACTCTCAAGACATTGGTATCCCTCCATCAAAACCAAAACATACACCTTCCCCATCATACTTTCCATCCATCTTAGGTCCTTATATTCCTCCATCCTCTATGCAAGGTCAGCAAAGGCACACATCCTTGAGTAAATTTCATCAATCCAAAAGAACTCCATTTCATTCATATCCATCCATGCATTCCTTTCCCCCTCCAAGCAATTTGGATGCCAAGTATAAAAGCCATAAGTCTAGAAATCCACATGTATTCAAGGATCAACATGTCCAATATAATCGACATGTCAAAGCAAAGAAAAATATGATCCAAAAAGAAAAGGAAAAATCCAAAAGGTCACAAAGGCCCACTGAGCAAAATAAAGGAAAGTCAAAATATATATAGGTTCCTAAATCCCTTGTGTTAGCAATGCACTCCAAGGAACCACAAAAGCATGAAAAATCAAAAACCATGTGGATCCCTAAGCGGCTCCTTGAAGCACAAAATCCTAAAGAAACATCCAACTTGGCATCCAAAGTTGCTATTCCTCCATCCAACCCTCTCAAATTTTTTCCTCCATCACCGTCTTCATCCATTTTGGGCCCTTATGTCCCAAAATCCCAAGCTATTCCTCCATCCAATTCTCACAATCTGAGACCCACTCTTCCTCCATCAGTCCATCACCCCTCAAGGTGTGTGCCAATGTTGATCTTGCCATCATTTTCATCCACTAAAGCCCAATTCTTCCAATACCCTATCCATTATCCAATGCATATTTTCCATCCTTCGATCCCTTTGATCCAATCCTTTGCATAAATCCTCGACTTAGTTTCATCTTATTTTCCATGTCCTTATCCTACTAACATCTTTGAGCATACTTTTAAAGGTCATGGTCCTTTTTTTTTTTTAAGGCTACTATCCAAACAAAAAGATGTTTGAGTCCTTCCACCCCTATCATGTGTCCATTTTCGACTAAAATGTCAAAATCCAAAAAAAAAAAGACAAAAAAGACAAAAGACAAAAGAAAAAAGTAAAGAAAAAATAATTCGTCCACTGGTGAAAACCTGGCAAATAGGCGTCATGCGTAATTTTTGAACTTCTTGCACACCACACTTGGGGGCAGGTTTTCCTCCTTCATATCCTATTGCCCTTCATTATCCTATCGAACCCATGTCATTACCCTTCATTATCCTATTGTCCCTCATGTCCATTTCCTCTTTCCACCTTTGATCTTGACAAGGCTGAGGATCGTCATGAGCATCGTGCATCTTGTTTGCAGCTTTTAGTCCATCATAGCTTTTGGTCTTTATCCATTTGCTTATTAAAACCTTTCATCCATATTCCCTAGCTTATTGCAACTTTCTACCACTATCCCTTAGCCTATCCCAACCTTCAGTCCATGTCCCTTATTCATTCTTGGTCTTGCTTACCCTATCCATATCTTATCACTATCCATACACTCTTTTTCATTCCTTGATCTTGATCTGACATAAGGACACAAAATTTAAACATGGTTTCAAAAACCTCTTGACATGTCCCTCATGCCATGATCTTGCTTTACATAGTCATATCCAGTCTCTTGTCCCATTGTCTCCATAATAAAAGACCTTTGTCTCCCCTCTATCCACCATCATTTTAGAAAGCCTATTTATTCACCTGTCATATTCCTTGCCTTGCTAGACACTGGGGGCAAAATCATAAAAATTGAAAAATGTCCTAAAATAATAATCAAAAAAATTGAAAAAAAATACTAAAAACATTCAAAAACATCAAAACAATCATGTGTTCATTTTCAGCTAAAATGTCAAAAATCCAAAAAAAAAATCAAATAATGTCCTGAAACAAATCCAAAAAAATCACATAATGTCCTGAAAAAATCCCTAAAAAGTCAAATAAAGTTCTGAAAAAACAAACAAAAAAAATGTAAAAACTCGAAAAAACAAAACAAATTTTTTTTCAAAACATTCAAATCCAGAAACAAGCATTTTGCATTTTGTCAATAAATATCCCCTTTGTGCATAGACCGATCGTTGAGCATACATCCAATGACAATCAATCACACACTGTGCTTTACTAAAAATCACGCATTAACAGATGAACTTTTCAATCAAACCAGATATTCAAACTGATTAAAATTGTCATATCAATCAATCAACATCAATATCATTTGTCCTTGTCACTACTATCATGGGTCTTATACAAGGTGTGGTATACTCGAAACCAGACTGTGTCCTGTCTTAGACGGGGTACCGCGTTCCCTGAAACTAGATAGCATGATCATTCCTATTTTCCACTTTTGACAATGACAATCAGACTGTTTGTTTGACTTGGTCGAATTTGTGAGTCTTATTTTTTTATTGATTTATCTTTGGCTTTGATCATGTTCCTATGTTGCTCGATGATGTCACTAGGTGATTTAGAGTGACCAGGATGGTTCATGGTCCCTTTCCTTTTTTGTTGTGTTTGTTGTTTGTGGAATGTTTGTCACAAACTGGGGCAACTATATCATTGGGTGTCTGTGATAAGTACGTTCGCTTTGTGAACGCTGCACATACCTCAACCCTTGATGTATGCACCCTAGGATGCTTCACTCATTCCTTGTGTGCGATGTGTCTGTCTTTTGCAAAAGGGGTTGTGTTTCAACTCTAACCTTTAATGCCATGATGCTCTGCATCCGCTTTGCTACATTAAATAAAAGTTCTCACCTACTTTTGTGCATTGGTAAAAGTAATTTTTCCTTCATCTCTAACTGTCCTCTGTCTAATTTCTTCTTACTAACATTTCTTCCATCAGTCTTGGCAGTTCGTTCGAACCTATCATCTTCTGTCATTCTTATCGATCACTTGGCCTCTTTTCTAGATTTTTCCGGCCAATTCCTCGAGGGGGCATGCATATGTCATTGTTATCGTCTGGGGCATTTTCATTATTGTTCTTTGAAACAACGCTTAGAATCGCATTGTCTCAAAGAGGGGCAAAATGTAGACATCTAAAAATGGTCAACGCTTGCGGAGTCATACTTTAACATTTGCGCATTGCCTTATTTTAGGGTTCTTGCGTTGCATTAACATTTCTTCTATGTTGCGCACTTGGTCTTTATCATTTGTGAGCATTGAGTCCTTCTTCTGCATTCTTTATTTTTCTCGCTTTCGAATTAGGTCTTGTCGATAGCAAATTTCAGTCATGATTTTGGTTGATCTTATCCTGTCGCATCAATGTGCGTGCTCATTTATCATCATTTTGGACATCGTCAATCCTAATCGATGATAGAATTAGGGTTTTGTCCTCTTGTCAGTCTCATCATTTTGTGATCGAT
Source organism: Cryptomeria japonica (assembly GCF_030272615.1). NCBI lineage: Eukaryota > Viridiplantae > Streptophyta > Pinopsida > Cupressales > Cupressaceae > Cryptomeria > Cryptomeria japonica. Next base: position 357,711,388 of record NC_081408.1, on the reverse strand, counting down.
TCATCATCGATCCTTGTCCTCTCCTCAATCTTGTCATTTTTGCGATTGATTCGTCATCGATCCTTGTCTTTGCCAATCTTGTCATTTTGCGATCGATTCGTCATCGATCCTTGTCCTCTTTAATCATGTCCATTGGCGCTTTTCAATTTGATCTCCTTGTCAATCTTGGTCAATTTGTCATTGATTTTTGTCAACCAATATCAATCATTTATCAACACCAGTCCTTTGTCAGTCAGAATCATGATCAAATCGACTCTACATTAATTATCTTTTGTCAAGACCTAATTGTCGTCCTTGCATTTCTAATTCATCTTCTAGGGTTTTATGATTTATTCATTTAATCTTGTTTTTCATTTTCCCTCTAGGTTAAATAATTTATTTATTTATCCTAAGTCTTCTTGTCACAATTAAATATTTATTTAATTGGCTAATTAATTCCCCCTCTTTTTGTGAATTAATTAATGAATGAAAAATTGTTAATTAATTCACCTAATTTTCTAATTTCCTAATTTCCAATTCATCATTTCTAACCTAATTTTCTAATTTTCCTAATTCCTAATTTCCACCTCATTTTCTAATTTGCTAAATTCAATTTCCACCTAATCAATTCCTCTCTAGTCTCTCCCTATTTTTGTGCTTCGGTGGAAGCATGAATTTCTCATGCGTCATACTGTTGGCATAGCAAGATGTCATAGGCTTTTAGTCTTCTAACCTTTGCATTGGCAATATGTCATAATTCATGACATAGAAGGTGTCATAACCTTCTTCCTTCAACTCAATTTTGCCATTTTTGAAATCAATTGTCTCTAATATCAATTTCATGCTAATCTTGTCCTCTCTCCAATTTGTCTATAAATTGGATGAGTTTCATCAATCAAAGGATCAATCAATCACATTTTCGGATCGAATAAATCAATCACATTTTTGAGTAACCTTGTGCTACAGATTTCATCAACAACTTGCTTTCCACTTGCAAATGCACTTTGTAGGTGAGAACAACATCAAATTGGAAGGTGAAAGAAGAACAATGGAGCCACATGAAGGAGATATCTGCATTTGGTTTGCTTTGATTTCATTTTGAATATCTTGTCTTCATGTTTTCATTGATTAGATTAGGATTGTTTTCATTGCAGTTTTAGGTTTTGTGATTGTCCTAATTGCTATTTGCTTTGATGAATCCTCAATTTCCTAGTCTACACAACCAAATACCACAATATCAGTTCAACCAAGGGAATGTGCAACATTAGCAACAGCAACAAATGCATCAACACTTCATAATAAAATTTTTATAAGGCCTATGCAATTGGATAGGTCTAGGAAAATTGATTTTACTAGACTCCAAGGTTACCCCAACGCTATTAGCAATGAATTGAGGAATGTCATACCAAAATTCTCACGAAACAATGCAATCACTGGTGAGGATCACATTAGAGCTTTCCAAAATGTATGGATAACTTCAAAGTTGAGCATGAGGATGTCTTCATGAAAATTTTTATGCAATCACTCATTGATGATGTAAGGGAATGGTATAAAAGTTTACCTGATCTATCAAATGTTTTGTTGACTTCAAAAGGATGTTTAAAGACCAATATGGAGATCATTTAGATCCTAATATTTCCTTGCATGAGATTGCCAACATCAAGAAAGAGCAAAATGAGGAAGTGTCATGCTTCAATAACATATTCATTAAGTTATTTAATAAGATCCCTCACCAATTCAAGCCTACTGACCACATGTATTTGGGTTTTTACTATGATGCTTTTGGTTTGAAAGTTGGATATGAGTTGAGGTCTAAAAATCCTCCTACTCTTAGTGAGGCATTCAAGGTTTCCCTTACGATAGAAAACAATAGAAAGGCTTCTAATAAAGTAGTTAAAAAGGATGATGTTAGAATTCTGCAGAACCCTAGAGGGCATCATAACAAGCAACCCCAGGAAGAAGACAAAATGGATAAGGTCATGAGTGCCCTTAAAGATTTAAATTACAAGAGTGAACAAAATGAGAAGGGCTTGCCTCATGATAGGCCTAATTATCAGAGGCATGACAAGCCAAGGCTCCATGATATGCCTTATAATACTAATTGGAAGGATGGCAAACCACAAAATAATCATCAGAGACCAACAAATAACAAGGAAACTCTTGATCCCTTGAAGAAGCCAAGAGTGCATTTTGTAGAGGAAAATATTTGGTGTACTATGTGCAGCCTACCACATTCCCAAACTCAGTGTCCCATTTCCAGAGCAATAGATGAAGATGAAGTTTATGCTAGTTGCAGGGAGGATGGTTTCGAACCTGATCATATGGTTAATATGGTGTCACTTTATAAAAATGATGTAGAATATGCTTCCTCTGAGCAGGATGGATCAAAAATTGATGTGGACAATTAGAGGCAATGGAGTAAAGGAGAGCATCAAGAGGTCTTCTCTGATAATGATGACATAGGTGAGTACAAGGTGAATTATTCTCATGATCAACCTATGGATGTAAACTTGAGGAGGTCGACTAAAGAATAAATTAAAGAACCCACTATGGCTACCATTTCTCCGGTCAAGAGTGATTATAATCTGAGGTCAAAAGGTGTTGCACCTGGTCAAGGAAGACTAGGAGGAGTTTTTATGAAGGAAAAACAATCAGAACCAAAAGTTTAATCAACTGCACCAAATGTTGAAGATGGGGGTAAGATTCCAAAGACCCATCTAGTGCAGCAATATGTCCGTAAAGTTAATCCTAGAGGGAAGAAGTTGGACAAAGGAGTTACTACAGAAGCCCCTCAAATCCAGCCTGCAGCCATTGATAAAGAAACACAACCAAGAGAAATGTCCTACAAGGATGCTATTCCAGTTATTCCTCATACTCTTTTATTTCATATGGTGCATACTTTATCTCAAATGAAAGTATCAGTCCCTTTATTAGAAATGATGAAAATACAAGAACATAGGGATAATGCTTTAGCTTTAATTTCAAGTTCTACCAATGCATTTGAAGATGTTAAAAATAAGGAAAATGTTGCACAAGTAAATGACATTGAGTCAGAGACTATGCAAATTCTAGAAGTATATTTGGGAAATACCATAACTAAAATTCCTTCTCAGGTGGACCCTTTTTATTTAACGTTGTTAATTATCAACAAATTTATGAAAAAATATATGATTGATTCTGGAGATGCCATTAATGTCATGCCCCTAGGAGTCATGAAGGAGTTAGGGTTGTTGGTTGATAATAATTATGGGAGATGTTATGCCATGGATAATAGAGTCATCCCAATTATAGGGGTCCTAAAGAACCTTGAAGTCAAATTAGATAATTTTTCTGAGGCCACATATAAAGTTGATGTCATTGTGGTAGATGTACTACCCAACTATGGCATGCTCTTATCAAGACAATGGACAAAAGTAGTGGGGGGTAATGTGCAATTAGATTTATCTTATGCAATTATCTCAGTGAATGGGACTGAGGTTAAATTAGAAAGAGAGTCAAGAGTTGATACCACGGTTGAAACTATAGACCCAAATAATGTAATATGTTTTTGTGACATAGATATAGAAAATTTCATAGCAGAGTCTTCACAGCCTCAGCTTTAGAACACAGACCCAATCGACAATGGGGTACAAAGAAATCAGGATAATTTATGGTAGATGTTTTTTGATGGGGCTTGTAGTAAGGAAGGATCAGGAGTAGGGGTGGTTTTTATTGCTCCTAGTGGGAAGAATTTCAAGTATTCCTTTCAGTTGTTATTTGAATGGACCAATAATGTGGACGAGTATGAAGCTTTGCTTCTAGGACTTGATCTTGCCACAAAACATGAAATTAAAATGCTAACTATTTGGGGTGATTTTGAGCTAGTGGTCTCTCAGATCAGGGAAAAATATTGCTCAAAAAATAAAAGGTTCAAGCAGTATAAATGTGATGTGTGGGATTCTATTGAAATGTTTGAAGCCTTTTTCATTGGATGGATTGAGAGGTCAAATAATATCATGGTTGTTTTTTTAGCTAATGTTGCTTTGAAGAGTGATGATATTACCCTTGTTGGAGTTTCAAAGGTGGACGTAAAGATCACGCCATCTATCCCTAACAATGTTTGCAGTTGGCAAGTATTTGATGATGACAATGATTAACTCAAATTTTTGCATTGTATAGATGAGTATGAAAGCCATGAGATTGACTTCAATGCTTTTGTTGAAATAACTGATGGAAACAGACAATATTTGGAAATGAAATTGTTCGACTAAAGACAAACAAGATCCCAAAGGGTCTCGTGGCGTTGGAGAGGGTATTTGATGGGAATGATAGTAGTGCCAAGAAGCCAGTTGCGGCTAATGAGGATGAGTTAGAGGAGATAAATTTAGGGACTAAGTTGTCGCCTAAGAAGGTATACATTAGCAAAAAGATTAGCCTGTAAATTAGATCAATGATGATAGCCCTACTAAAAAAAAATAAGCATGTATTTGCTTGGTCATATGATGACCTAAGAGGACCTATTCTAGCATGAAATACCACTAGATCCTAATGCCAAGCTTTTCAGATAGAAGAAAAGGCCAATAAATCCAATGCTCAAGCCTAAAATGTAGGAGGAGATAATGAAACTCAAAGAGGGGGGAATCATAAAATCTATTAGACACTCCTCTTGGGTATCTAATATGGTGCTAGTAATAAAAAAGAATGGTGATTGATGGTTGTGTGTGGACTTTAGAAACTTGAATACATCATCCCTCAAAGTTAACTATCCACTCCCAAACATGGAAGCCATGTTGTAGAAGGTAACTAGCTGTGAGCTTCTCTCTATGATGGATGGATTTTTAGGTTACAACAAAGTGAAGGTGATGGAGGACGAACAATATAAGACTACCTCACAACTCCATGGGGAACATATGTATATGTGAGAATTCCTTTTGGTTTAATAAACGTTGGAGCAACATTTCAAAGGGCCATGGATGTGGCATTTTCAGACTTAATTGACATTGTCATGGTTGTATATCAAGATGATTTGACAACATTCTCAATGAAGAACAAGGATCATTGTTTTCACCTTGAAAAGGTATTTACCAAAGCCTTAGAGTTTGGGATTTATCTGAATCCAAAAAAGTGCAACTTTGTTGTAGAAGAAGGGAAGCTATTGGGTCACAATGTATCAAAAGGAGTCAGAATAGATCTTGAAAGAGTTGCAGTAATAGATAGAGTGCCCACCCCCAAGAATGTTAAGTCTATACAATAATTTTTTGGTCAAATAAATTTTTTTTGGAGATTTATCCCTAATTTTGCAGAAATTGTAAAACCTATCTCCAAGATGTTGAAAAAAGGAGCCAAGATTGAGTGGACTATTGAAGCCTTGGGTGCTTTCATAGCCATTAAGAAAGCCATCAAGGAAGAACCTGTGTTAAAGTGTCCATATTTAAATAGGCCCTTTCAGATTTTTTCATTTGCTTCATTCCATATGGTAGCAGCTGTGATGCTTTAGAAAAATGATGAGGGGGATGAGAAACCTATTACCTTTTATAGCAAATCCCTCCAAGTAGATGAGTTGAAGTATGATATGATGGAAAATCAAGTGTATGCATTGGTCAAGACTATCAAAAATTTCAAGCCTTATCTAGTAGGGGCTAAAATAGTTACTTATGTCCCTATGTTGTAGTTAAGGACATTTTTGTTCAGTTTGAGGTAACTGGTCGAAGATGTAGATGGATCAATAAGATCCAGGAATTTAATATTGATATCCAAATTACCAAGTTGGTGAGAGGACAAGGTTTGGCCAAGCTAATGGCAAGGGAGAATCCAGAAGCAAGTCAAGTGAACACTTTGTCCACTTCAAACAACAACATATGCAACTTGCAACATACCCCATGCTATGCAGATATTATATATTTTTTAAAGAATTTGAAGTGTCCTGAAGACTTTACCGATTCTTAAAAAAGAACTTTGAAACTACAGGCTCAAAAATATGTTTTTATTTTTGGAGATTTATATTACAAAGATAGAGACGGTATGTTGTTGTTATGCTTGGATGAACACCATACTCTCATAATTCTTAGGGATATGTGGAGGCCATTATACACTGAAGACTAATACCCATAAATTATTTAGAGCAAGGTACTATTGGCCCATATTATTCAAATATGCCCATACATTTGTTAGGAAATGTGAGCCTTGCTAGAAATTCTCTGGTAAACTAAAGTATTTGGGAGCTCTGCCTCTCAGGCCCATGCAAGTTGAAGCCCCTTTCCATCAGCGGGGTATTGATTTTATCGAAGAAATGACATAAAGATCCAGTGGAGGACATAAGTGGATTCTTATAGCCACCGATTATTTCACAAAATGGGTAGAGGCTATCCCCACTAGGCAGGCAACTAGTAAAGTTGTGATTAATTTTTTTACGAGCAACATTATCACTAGGTTTGGGGTCCCAGTAATATTGATAATGGAAAATTCTATGTGTTTTAGATCTGAAGAATTTACTAAATTTTGTAGTACATATGGCATCGACATCTCATATTCATCTCCATATCATCCACAGGGAAACGGGCAGGTTGAGTCCATCAATAAGAGTCTTTTGAAGATCATCAAGAATACCCTTGAAAAGAATAAGAAGGCCTAGGATTCAAAGTAAAAAACAACATTATAGGCCGATAGGATCACTGTTAAGAAAGCTACAGGAAAATCCCCATTTGATTTGGTGTATGGAACACGGGTCAGATTTCCTATGAATAACTTTCTACATGTATACAAGTTCATTCAGGAGAATAAATGAATGTGCCTGAGCCAATGGAAGAAAGGATGGAGCAGTTTGCAGAGCTTGATGAGGTCAGAGATAATCTCAAAAGAGGAACATGAAGTTATAGAAGAAGAGTAAATATTTGTTTGACAAAAAGGCTTCTGATAGGAAATTCAACACAGGTGACCTAGTCTTGATGTGGAATGCAAGGGCTCAAGACAAGGGAAAACATGGAAAATTTGAGGCCATATGATTAGGACCATATGTAGTAGAAGAAAATAATAATGAGGATTCATATTTCCTCATGGAAAAATGCAGGAATTTCCAATGCATGGACAGTTCCTAAAGCATTTCTTTGCTTAAAAATTTTCCTCCATGCACAGTAGATTAGGGTTTGTATATATGTATATATTCCTCATTTTTTTTGGATTGGTCTTCTCTCCCAGGGATCTAGATCCTCGCTTTGATCCTCCACATCAAATGTCCCCAACTAGAGCCACTATTGGGAGTGCCTTTTTTTTTACTTTTTAAAAGGCCATGGTATTAGGGTTTTAGTAGGGATGTCTAGTATGGCCTTTTCTTTGTCCTTGGCTCTGTTCTAATTTTGTGTTAACTACTGGTAGCTGGTTTATGTTTTTTAAGTTGCTCTCGGAAGGGTCTCAAGTCATGTCTCTACCAGTCCCACATATTAGGTTTTATTTGTCTAACCAGTTGCTTTATTAAAATTCCCAAGTTCTCGTGTTTTGCCTATATGTCTTTAAAATTGCAAGGTTAAGTGCTCTAGGTATGCCCCGCACCATGACCCTCTTACCCTTTGTAAGTATCCATATGCTAAAAATAAGTCACTTAAGTTCCACTCCCATGTGACTGGTTCATCACGGGATGGCGAGATCATGATTCAAGAGCCTTCATCTCTTTCCCCAGAGGTTCTAACAGTTATTCAAACAATGTCGGATGGCAGGGAAGCCCACGTGATAGAGGAACATTGCCCCACAGAGTGATTATGATAAAAAAAAATTAGTTTGTTGGATGGTGATATGTGCATTAGTGTTGAAGGATCTTTACCCTGCAAGCAGTGCATAGAAGGGCCAATGCCCATGCAGGTCAGCAAGATGTGTGTTATTAACCGTGATCTATTTCCCTACGAGCTCTTTCTTTTCCCAAAGAAGACCATCCGAGATAGTGGGAAGTGCATAAAGAACAAAGGAATAACTTGCCCTGATGGCACAGAGAGGATATATAAATGGTGATGAGGGACAATGGGATGAAGGGAAGATAAAGGCCCACCACCCCACGGGGTTACAATCGGAAGCAGTTTTTCTTTGCGGGATAGCGGGACGTGGCTAGCAAATAAGAAAACCTTACCCCACAAAGACTCAATGGATAAATAAAGTAGGAAGCAAGATAGAAGAGGAGTATATAACAAGCTAAGGTGATGACCCTTCCATCCCACAACAAGGAAAGCAAATAACTAATGACCTTGTAGGATAGTCGTGGTAGGTGAAGACTTGAAGCCCCGCCACCCCACAAGGAAAAAAGGTAGAAGAATGAAGGGCGGTGAAGAGATATGTCTGTGCAAAAGGAATGAACTCTACGAGCTAGCTGGGGACTATTAGAATGTGAAGGAAGGTTTCCCCGTGTGAGAAGGGGAGTTCCTAGAAGGATGTTGTGGGGTAGTGGGGTGAGTGTACATGTCCTCCCCACCATCCTGCATATGAATTGAAGATGTAATAGAGACCTTGCAAGGTAACAAAGGCTTACAGAAATAGTGAAGCCCCTCCATCCCGCAACATATAGAGTAACATGATGAAGATCATGAGGGATTGAAAATAACAAGTGGCCCCATTATCCCACAAGGGGCAATGATCTCGTGAAAGGTAGAAAAATTAAAACTTTAGAGATCAATGTGATATCAAAAGTGATGGAGAAATAAATTAGGGGATTCCATGTCAGCAGTCAAGGGTGTCAACGTGTGATCTAAGACATTCATTTGCAGATCAATTGTGGTGTTTGAATCTGTGAGCCACCAACTGGCCGAAGCTTGCATGTATGAAGTAATGGCGCTAATCTGTGAGTAATAAAAGGGAAATTTGATGCATAATCATTCACCCTGTGATTACAGAGTGAGCACAGAGCGATTGAAGGCGATCAAAGCACTCCCAAAGTTCCAATGGAAACCATTCGCATTCAAAACTAGTAAATTGAGGATCTCAAACTTCTCTTTGTGCTTTCCTAGATAATTTGCAAGTGTTAGTGTCTGTTTGTGTGCAAAATTTGTGTAGTCTTGCCCTAGGTCTAAAGGAAGGGTTTGTTTGCATACGAATTTGAAAGCTTGCTAGCCCTATATCAAAATGGCCTTCCATGTTGAAGATACCACACCTCCTATTTCCCAAAAGACTCCTAAAGCGGGAGCAAGATTTTTGGGGCTTGAGATTACTCATGCAATCCCGCTTTCAGTCATCTAGCCAATCCCCGCAATCGTGGATAAACCCTTTGTTGAGATAAATCATCTTGTTGCTGCTCAAACCTCCCAAATTAGTGAATCAAGTGCACCATCTCAAGATAAGCTCACCTAGCAAAAGAGAAAAGGAGCTCCTAAGAATGTTGTTGTAGTTCCTTTTGACAATGAACTATCTGGTGAGCTAAGCCCTTCCCCAAAAGCCATAAAATCCACACCTAAAAGGAGGAAACATGCACCCAAGAATCCATCTGCATAATTTCCTACACAAGATCCTCCAACTGCAAAAAATCCTTGAGAAGAGTCCAATCCCCAAGAAGATAAGGGCTCCTATAAAAAAGACAACACCCTCAACTCCAAAATCATCAAGCCAAGTCCCATAAAGAGAACGAATAGCTCTCACTATAGAGAATACATCTCCTACCCAACAAGAGAAGACATGCAAGTCCCATCTTCATTAGCTCTAGCCAAGAGTGATGAGGAAATTGTAAAGGAAACTGAGAAGAAATTGAAGGAAATGGACCAAATGAAGAAAAGAGAGCAAGAAGCCTCAGTCGGGATCTCCTAGAGCTATTCAAAGGCTCCATTATGCATAAAAACCTCAAGTCTACCTTCAATGATCATAGCTTCCATTGCAGAAATGGATTCACTAATGAGAGAGGATGGGATATTTTTCATTTTTTTATAGAAATAAAGATAAGGTTGTTATGGTCTCCAGCCCTTGCAATCCTGATTCGGGGAAACTTGTAGTCTCTAATGTTTTTGTTAAACATTTATTGATAAGAGAAATAGCAAAGTGTTATCATCCTCAAAGCATGATTGTGAGGAAATCCAGTGGATATATCTTGTTGGATGTGACAAGAGAATCTATAATTGAGTAATTTGATTTGGATAAGAGTTATCTTAAGAGAATCAATAGGAAAATATTGGAAGCAAAATATTATGCAAAGAGAAAGGTTTATAGGGGACAAATATTGCCCCTCTATATGAAAAAGTTGTATAAGGGATCAAAGAGCTACCTTTTTTACTCTAGGAGGGAGCCATTTGAGCTAAAGATTTTTTAAGATTACTTTGTAAGAACCTACTATGCACTTTGCCAAATTTCGGGAGAGGACTGCAGGTTAACCCAAATGCCAATTGACCTTATGATGATGGCAATTAAAATTCAACACATTGAAAAAAGTGAATTGTGTGACTTTTCCATATATCTCCAAGAGAAGTTGCATGAGGGATTAATGGAGGCCAGGAATGGTAAAAAAAATTTAAAATTCAAACATTATTCCTTACTCTGTCACATTATTCTTTTCTGAAATAGGGCAGAAGGATTATGCTTTACAGGTGAAGAAATTTGACCCTAAGACAAGGCAGAAGTGGCTAATCCAAAGGTGGATTCAAGTATGGGATAAAGGGTCTAGTTTTTCAGATTACAGGGCATTCTCTGACCACTTTGTGATGAAGGTATTGGAGATGTGTGGAGTCAAAATGCCAAGGCCCCCAATGCACATAGTGACAGTCCTGAGAATGAAAAGTGCTAGAGCAAAAAATATTGAATATCCAAAGGGCGCCTTCGCTCATAACTTTGGAGATTTGTTTCTTCTATTAAAGATACATAATAATCAAGGTTTATGGGTGCCCTCAACCACCTCATATTTTTCCAATCACAATCCTCACAAGACTTGCATTCATTGAATTCATGTGGCAATTGATGTGGATGGAGAAGGAAATTGTCCGAACAAAAAAGAAGGGGCAACACCTTCCCAAGTCAACATTTTTTGAAGATTTTCATGTGGGTTGTGATAAAAGGTACAAAGCTTCTTAGTAAGCACCTATAGGCTCAAAGTCAACCAAGCCCAGAATTTTGACCCTGAGGGATACATCAATGAGTTGAGAACCCAAAGGCTCTGAGTGAGTGGTCATTCCCATTAATTTAATGAAAGGGAGGACCTGGTCAGAAATGTTAGCCCTCCAAAGGCTATTCAAAGGAGGAAAAAATGGGACTATTTACAAAAATTGGAGGTGAAGTGGAAGGAAAAGGATCCTAGTTTCCATGGATTTTGCTCCAATATTCAGAATGACCTTGCTAGGATGATGTGCAAGGTAACAACCTTTGATAGTATAATTGCCTCTAAATTGAAGAGGAGGGAGGTAGAACTACGCGATGAGAAGTTGGAAGAAAGGACAACCTACGAGCCTTCAAAATAAAAAGGGAAGACAATTTTGACTATGGAATCTTCTCAATAATTTCTGTCACAATCTAAACCACAAAAGGAAACCCCTGTAATAGGCACTACAAGGAGAGTGGAGAAGGGTAAGGTAAAGCTCTCTGATTTAGTGGAGGTCATTGAGCCTGATTTTGACACAAGTGTCCAGCCACCTTCCCCACCAAGGGACACTTTCAATGATGATGAAGCAACTGAAGTACTCATGGACTTGGACAAGTTACTCATCCCAAGTGTCACCCCATTGGAGAAGGCTAATGATGAAAGGATAATTACCTCTATGCAATTTATGTCTCGTGACAATTTTGTCAATACTCTTGAAATAAAATCATTTTGGATGAGGGAGAAATTAAAGAATTTATCTGAAGAGGAAATTCAAAATTTTGATAGAGACAGTATTAAGATTACCCTCGAAGAGGCAAGGGAAATGGTAAGGAAGAGTGACATATTGCTTATCCTGAGATGGGATCTAGAGAAAATTTCTATACTAGATCAAGTAATAAGGCAAAAGGACCCAATTTATGCATAGAAATTTGGTGACAATGGGTTAGGAATCAATTCGAGTGTGATGGCTTTAGCATCATGGGCAAGGGTCCCACACACAAATAAGATAGTTGTCTTGCATGGGGTTGAATACAAGGTAGGAGATGTAGTGGTAAGGACTGTTTTTGATACTTCATTTGTTGAGGCATCAACAATAATAATGCATGTTTCACATTTTGCTAAGTTGGCAGCTAAGGAAGAGGAAAAGAGGCATGAAATTCTTAGGAACATTCATGGTTCCCTCACACATGATCACAATAAGTTGTACATTGAGAATGTGAGGCTAACAAAGGAGCTGGAAAAGAGGGATACACAGTCCTTGACAGGACCTAACCTAGAAGAAATGCAAAACTTAAAGAAGATTACAAAGGCCAAAGGATGAGACACAAAAAAATTATTTTAAGATAAAGACAACAATTTTGCAGATTCCTAATAGGGTTATTAACAAATTAGATGAGTTCCATGCTTCTTATTCTTTAATGTCGCAGCTATGCAGCCAATTGGAGGAAATTCTTTCATTCTTTCAACGTATTAGGATCACTTAGTTCCCTAAGGCTCAAATGCTAAAGGAAATTCTTTTGGCAATTAAAAGTGTGCCTACTACAACCCAAATTGTGGGGACATTGTGGAAAAATTATAATTTATTGATAAAGGAGCTCCCCCTTGTTGAAAATGAAAAGAAAGCATTAGGTGAAAGAATTGATTCTTTCAAGGGCCTCCAAGAGTGGAATTTCCCCACTATTTTGACTGGAGAGGGACAGATCAAAGATTTGAATGAATGAAAGTAGGGGTTCAGAGATGCAATCAATGCAGTTTTGAATTCATTGGTCGAGGACTCTGCCCAAGAGGATACATTTCACTTAATTATTGATAAAATCATGGATGTTGATTCTATGTATCATTTTTTTACTTTGGATGTTGCAACCGTTCCTCCTCATAGAACAAAAGAGGCAATGAGTAAGCTGGAAGGTTTAAAAACTTTTATTTTGCCAGTTGATGACATGGGCATGTGGCACAAGAAGTACTATTTTTTGGAGGAGTATTATCCCAAGGAAGAAGACTATTCAAAGTTTGTTTCCAATTTTGCACCTCCTATATTTTTGTAGCAGGTTTCCAATTTTTGATGGGGTGATATGAGCACTCAACTTTCACTTATTATCCCTCAATGTACCTGACAAAGCCAACGCCAGGGTTAAGATTTGATTTTGATATTACAGCTACAGAAGGACATCCTTGCACCAGTCATATCAGAATTGTAGCTCCAACTTCTAGAAGTCATCATCTTCGTTGCCCTCTTTAATGCTCCTAAGAAGATTTTGAAATGTACATGTAAATGATGCCTTAGGGCATGATTCATCTTGTAGGAACTCATAGAAGCTTTTTTTTTCTCCCTTGTCTTATAAAAGGGAAATCGGGGCCAGTAAGAAGGATTCTGAAATTTTTTGTAAAATTGTGTATTAGGAGCTAGGAGTAATAGAAAAGCAAGATTTCTCTCTTCAAATCTTGTGAAAATAATTTCATGAAATGTATCTCATATTTTTTTCAATATCAATAAAAGAAATCTATTTTGTTTGCTCCTACCTTTTGTGTGTATGTTGTATGGATTGTAGTGTTAATAATGTTATAGTTTGTCTTCTCTAATGGAGAATGTATGTTCTTGGTGATAGGTTTCATTTCAAGTAAATGAATTAAATTCTCTTAGGAATATTGTAGCATATGTGTGAGTTGGTATGAGGGAATACTTTGTGATTTCTATTGAATGTTGTATGCAAGGCATATAAGGTTCACTAAATAAACACAACGTTGAGATACTGCATTTGTTATTCAAAATAAGTTTGTGGTCTGACTCTGTTTTCCCAAGAGAGGCGATGATCATATTTTCACATTTACGATCATTCTTATTTCACCTTTTATATTTATGCAATATGAGTAGTTATTAGTGTAGAGAACCAGTCTCAATGTATGCATGATTGATATAAACTAAGGTTGTAGCCATAACCAAGAGTTTATCCATCTTTCTTTGGTATATTTTCATAGAGATAATATTCTTTAGAATACAATGTCTGAGTATAAAACTATTGTAGGCCATTAGGACATTGTAAGGGAGACCCACCTTGGTTTTGCAGAGCCTAAAGTGTAGAAGATCTCAGTCTTTGGTTGAATCTTGTTCGTTGGCCAAGTCCTTTTCTAAGTTTGTTAATAAGTTAGTGGCTCTTTCTTTAGAACTTAGAATCTATTGATTTGGGAACCAACACCAACATTAATAAGTGAGGATTTCTTCAAGATAATAGGATAAATCCTTAGCCAGTTTCAATGGTAGTCAAGCCCCAAAAGAAGAGAATAATATTGCATACATAAATATTGATATAGCAGTGTAATGTCTGAATGTAAATATTTCTTCAAGATCCCTTGGATTGGATTAGTCTTTGAGTGATTTTGTGATCTCTTAAAAGTTCATACTAACCCAAGGAATGTTCTTAAATCAATGCTCGCAATCACAAAAAAAAAATCAGCACACAAAATAGTGGCTAGTTTTTTTAAGGATTGGCTTAGGACAAGATTTTTACATTTCAAATTAGGTGTACTAGATTGTTCCACAAGGCATAATCAAATATCAAAATTGGATGTTAATATGGATTTTTCAAACAAAAATAGTCAATAATTTAGTTGTTGGGTTCTAGATAGGAGTCAATTTGTATACCAAATAGTCAAACAAATTACTACAATTGTGTAATTTATATCATGCTTACACAACAATAAAAAATAATGGTTTAAAACTATAGCGTGTACACTTTAAATTCTTAATTTTTCCCCACTTTAGTTTGAATATTAATCTACATGGATTGTCCATGTCAAAACAAATATATAGTAAAAGAAAACAATCATGAAAAAAATTTGAATTGAATCTTTGGACTACACCTCTCTATCTTTGTGTACCTATAAAGCATGTCATCTTTGTATTTGCACACAAGTCATTAGTTATACCTACATTAAAATGTATTAATAAAAATTTGTAGTCATTGTCCAAAGCATGTGAGAGGTTTAAAATAAATCTATAATAAAATGCAAATTTAAGAACATATGTTTTTTGATTGGATAGGGTAAACTAGGTTTTGAAGGGACCCTAAAACCCTTTACAAATAGTAAAGATACATCAAAACCTTAGCAAATTAATACTAAAACAAATGTCATATTATAAGATAAACCATAAAATAATCAAAAACAAACACCACTAGACACCATAATTTTTCAAGACTTTAGAGGCCTCCAACTCTTATTGATAAACATTTTAATGCAATTACACAAAGTCTTAAAATAATTCTCCTCCTCATGACTTTTCTTCCTATTGCTTCTTGTTTTAACATTAGATTCAATTTTCACAACTTTGCCTTCCTCATTAGGTGCTTTCGAGCCTTCAACACTATATTTAAATTTTTCAATAAGAATTTGATATCCATAACACTAGTTTGTATATCATTTTTACTAACTTGGATAACCTTACTCAAATTATCCTTAATACCATCTATTTGAACTCTTTTTCCAACACCACCAACTTGAAACTATGTTCCTTCTCCCACTACTCCAATTTTGCAACTGTGGTAACACATTTTTCTCTTAGTTTAATAAAGTCATTATCCATATTTTTTATATGAGGTAAAGCCTCCCAATTATAAAAATTGAAGCATCCTCCTCCTTCCATAATTGAGATTTCTCACCCCTATTTTTCTCCATTAATGCAACCTTCATATTATGTTTATTTATTATAATAAATAGCTACTTAGCAAGGGAGTGTTGAGCTCACTACTTCTTGCATTGTCTCAAAGATTTAAAAAAACTTCTATAATGATTATGGGTTTTACATTAAGAAAGAAAAATCCTTGTCCTTGGCAAAGTAGGACAAGGATCTAAAATGGTTGGGAATGATTCTTCCATTGAGGTCTTTGGAAAGCATTTAGCCCTCTTTTAATATTTAACCACCAATCCCTCCATCTACTAAGGAATATCCTCCACATCATTAGATTGTGTGTTTTACTTATTAAGAGGAACCCTTATACCATAGGTTTTCCCCTTAACGTAGTATTCTTTCTTTATAATTCTCTCTAAAGTTGTCAATACTAACCCTACGATTTTAGTATAGATTATTATTATGTTGAACTCTCTTCCTCTTACCCCATTGATGCTTGTCATCTCTACCCAATCCAGCTCTCCTAATTTCCTCCTAAGCCTCAAGACTACTTTCACTAGAAAGGGAATCCTCAATGTAAAACTCATTTGCATCCCTTTTATCCATATTATGCTACATGAATTCTCTAGTATTGTTGATGGAAGAGTTAGAGTATTCAATAATATTTTTCAATTTCTTCTCCTTACTTTTGAAACCATGGGTAGGAGTATGATTCTTAATTCTCATATAGTTCACAATAAATATAATAAGCCTCACATGATGGGGGGGTATTAGGAATTTTTTTACATTCCTTAACAAAAATATCAAGGGAAGAGAGAATGAAAAATGGATAAAAGACTAGATTCTTGTGTCTAAAATGGTTCAATAAAATAAAGCAATAAACATGCACGCATTTGAACCATCCTTCTTACATGACATACCTCATAATGTAGTGGAGAAATTCACTCCATGAAGGCTTTAAGGATATCCTCAATCATGACCTAAGAAAAGCTTATATAGTTCCTCTCCAAGCTTCAAAAAGCTAGAAATAACATCTTCCCCTAAATGTCTATCCTTGAATCATTAGCTCCCATCATTAAAATGCTCATTATATATGCTAATAACTCCTTGGTGATTGAAAAATCAAGCCCTTGCATAATCACCTTCCTATTATCTCACCCCTTAGCAAATTTTACAACCAAAGAAGTATCATGCCCATGAAGTCTTGTTGATGAGTGTTTTGGCACACAATACAAATGCAAATTTAGATGAAATCGCATCTCCCTTGGAAGGAAATTGAGGTTTTAGACAAAAGATGATTGCCCTAAGAATCTTGTTATTAGGTCATGATGATTTGATTCACCTATTTCATTGTTTTACTACTTTCACAATGGTTTTGATATGGTTATAGTGTAGAATCTACACTTTTAGGTGGGTTTTGATTTCAAGAAATTGAATATCCTAAATTTTTGTTCCTTGATCTTGAATTTGATGTACTATGAGTTCTAGAAACACTATTAAGATATTTGATTTTCAATCTTTGCTATTATTTTCCTAATTCTAAATATTTTATAAAACAAAGATAAAAATAGATAGGGATAGAAAAAAATACTAATTTTAAAATTATGTTGGAATGACCACATGCATGATTGATCAAATCAATTTGAAAATGAACAAAATTTTGTTTAACCAGATTACATCAAAATATCACTAAGTCAATGCAATCTCTTCAAGAATTTGAATAATTTATTGTAAAATTTCATTAAACCACCCAATTCTAGCATAGCCCTAAAAATCATTTCATCATAAATGTACAAAAATTATAGATCAACAAACATGCATGCACATTTGTAACATTAATTTCACTACAAAAAAGAGAAACCATGAACATATATAGAAATTTTCATTACAAAATTTCTATAAAAAATCACCAATAATTCCCCCCACCCCCTCATCATAGCATAGTGAAGTACCTTTTATAGGAGAGAGCACAAATTTTTAAATAAAATTAATGGCAAGTATTAATTTTCCATCTACAATCCAAATTGACATGCATTTTATAAATTAACACTTTTTTGAATTTGCATGTTGAAATAAACTAAAAACTTTAAAATTAAAACTCCATTTTGCATTATCTATCAAAAAAAAAACTCCATTTTGCATTAAAAAATAAAATGAACAATTAACTTTTGAAAACTCATTAGAATGCTCCACTTCTAGTTCATCTTTAAGCTTTGCTTCTTGCACCATGCAAAAAAACATCTCCTTCACAACATCTTTTCCTTGTATTGCATGTGCAACCTATATATAGATTAAAAATTCCATTAAAACGTCCTCTTAATTAACCTTAATTTTTCCTACATCATCAAGTGGATCCATTATTCAATTTTTCATTATAATTTTTCATAATATTCACTTCTCACTATTCCATTCTTCATCACATTATATATTCTCCATTATTCATCTTCATTAGCTTATAATGTTCATTCATTAATATTCATTATTCTATTATTATTCAATTAATTTATTAATATATTCTATTAATCCATTTTCCTAAATCTCCTACATATCAACTTCAACCTCTATTTATCATCTTCCACTCCTACCCATTTCATCCATTTAGTTAATGTGGGATAAACACTTACACCTCCAAACCAACCCTTCATCCGACATTCATCTTGCAACCTAGATCTACCCCGATGACAACTATTTAAACCCAACCCCCTCTCATTTAAATCATCTAGCAATTTAGTTCTATGCATTCTCACATTGTTGTTTTCTCACGCTTTTACTTTCTCTTGCTTTCATATCATTTGCATTCATCTCAAATCTTCATTCACCATGGCCACTTGTGCATATGCTTATGAGAACATCATTCTCGAACATAAGATCTTGGTTGATATGAAAACAATGGAGTAGGTTTTTGAAGCATGCATGAGTGTTTAGTTTAAACATTTGTTTTGCATGTATTTTTCTCGAAGAATCTTCATTGTTGGATGTTGGAATAAGTCTAAATCTTTGATTCAAATGCCCATTTCCTCCATCTACATTTGGCACATCTCGTGGGACTAATCCATGTTTAGTACTTAATCAACTTATCAACCTGGCTATACTAAGTGTTTCCACCAATTGTTGAATTACATCGGTCAGCTGTGCATTTTCATCAAATGTACATCTCAGCTTAATCACTCGCGCAATATCAAGCATTCAATCTTTTCCTGTAATCTATCGAGAGATCAATCTTCTCACAATCTGCTTGATCAATCTCTCCAGAGGACATATCATATCAATCATCATCCTTACCTAGATATATTTGGGGTATATATCAGTTGATCATTTTTTGTTTTAAATAACACGACTAGCTACATTGTCTCAAAGTGGGGCAAAATGTAGACACAAAATTTTTCATTAATATTGTCCTCCTAATCAACTTCGATCTTTCTAATCATTAAGTGGATCCAAATGAAATAATATTCTTATTATCCTATTCTCCATATTATTCATTACTTTAATATCTATATTTATTCTATTTTTCCATTAATTTATTAAATAAATATCACATTATATCCCATTTTATTCATATTATTCCTAAACTTTCTTCCATACCCAATCCATCCTCTGTTTATCTTTTTTTACCCCCGCCTATTACATGTTGCACCTAATGAATATGGGATAAAAACTTACACCTCCAAATCAATATTTTATCCCCTCCCCCCGAGGACAACTATTTAAGCCTTGCTTCCTCTCATTTCTCAGCTTGGCAAGTTAATCCATCATTTGCATCTTTCAATATTTCTCATTTCCAAGAATATTTAGTTCATTCTTGCATTCATCTCATAATATTTGTTCTTCATAGCCTCTTGTGTAATGCTTCTAAGAGCATCCATTTTAAACACAAGATCTTGATAAATAGGAGTGCAATGGAGGAAAATTCATATTAAGTGCATGTGTGTGCATGTTGTTTGTTTTGCTTTGCATGTATGTTTTCTTGCAGGTAATCATTGTCTGATGTTAAATCAATATGAATCTTGACTCCATAAGATCGCGTATCTGATTTCACCATCTACACAACCAAATACCAAAAAATTCCCTTTGATAAAAAGAATTTCATATTTGAATTTTTTTGTCAATATGCCATCTTTGTAAATTCATCAAATTATGATCATATGCCCCTTGAAGTTGCTTCATTAGGTGGGGCTCATAGGAAAATGTAAAATTAATTCACCTTATGCTATTGCGAAAAGGTTCTTATAAATAAAGAAAAACATATGATAATTCATAGAATTAATGAATTTTAAATATTTTAGGTTTGCGAAATTTTGAGTTC
The DNA here is from genome assembly GCF_030272615.1 of Cryptomeria japonica. Lineage (NCBI taxonomy): Eukaryota > Viridiplantae > Streptophyta > Pinopsida > Cupressales > Cupressaceae > Cryptomeria > Cryptomeria japonica. The sequence continues at coordinate 357,691,471 of NC_081408.1, read as the reverse complement.
CAAAAAGAAAGAGAAATATTGTATTTAGGTGTCCATATATTACAAAACCTTGAACCAAATAAACTTTATATCGGGGCCATGAGGTTTAGGAACCAAACAAAGAAATTTAAGACTTTAAATTTTATTTATAAATTTTGAAAAATATGTTACAAATCTATTTAAGTGTGGAACCTGTTTAAGATTTTTTTTCTTTTATATCATTGTTGCCCCCTACTTTGTTTTTAAAAATTGCCTATCCATAGGAAGTTCTTCCTTCCTTATCGCACTTGCCCTATCGATGAAATCCTAACATGTCGAAGCTATGTTTGATGTTCTCAAATTTCACTTTCACCCGATATCGCGATAGAATGAAGAGTTAAGGCTTATCAAGTGGCGACCAATAAATCCTCATAGTTCCCACTTCTTATTCCTCTCTGATACCCGATGCCCCTAATGAATTGATATCGAAGTATCGGAGGTTTTCGAGCTCTTTTCCTTTTGGTCTCTAAGTCAATCCACCGCCATGCACAATTTCCAAAAATTGAATCGAAAGATATTGGTGAAGTACCATCATTAATGACATTAAAGGGTTAAGAGCATGCAAAAGATAGCGGCTTGAGTGGTAATTCTTGATATTATTACTTTTCTACCAACAAAATTAAATGCACCACCTTTGAAGGCTGACTGAAGTAACGAATGCCATCATGATCTCCCTCTATCAAAATGGTTTTTCCTCATGATAACCAACTACCATTTGATAACCCATATCTGAATTGGTCGGAAAGCCAGGGAGGAAACATAATCCAAGGGTAGCATGCTCTTGCATGGAAACAACAAACAAATTTTGTCGGATATAGGAAAACTATTACCTTATTAAGAAAAATTGTCGAGCAAGCCGAAAATTACAAACGACATCTGCAAGAAGAAATCCTAGTGATTAGTCTGAGAAGATGGTGCTTAAGGGGAAAGGTCCCATGGTATAGCCAGATGTTGAACACATGCAGGATGACATCCTTTTCAACCTAACTGACCTTGCTTGAGAGCTTATAGAAGATGAAGATGAATTTTCAGCAGACCTTTAGGTACTTATAGAAGAGGAGACAAAGGCAGAGATGATCGAAAACCAGATTGTCGATCAGAATCTAGTTCCCGAAGGAGTGTGAAGTTGACAACTGTTTATAATATGATTTAGTGTTAGTTCTGGTAATTTTTGTTTTTATCTGAAATCATGTTTAAAAGGTCATTTTCAAGATAGTTATTTTGAAACGAACCATTTCTTGAAAACGAAAAAAGGGGATTTAGATATAAAAATGAGGTAATTAGTAGATAGAAAGGGGGGAGAAAGAGTAAAAAAATAGACTTTGTGTTGTTTTCAAAAAAGACAAGTTGATTTTACTATTTATCCTGGGATATGAAATTTTTGAACAGTTTATCTATATGATTAGACTTTGTGCTACAGTAGATTTTGCATTCTTCTTATGTGGATGCATCTTGTTTTAAGTTTTTCATATGATGAGTTATCTTAAGTCTTGTTTCTTTGAATTCATTTGTTGTTATATGGCACTCATCTTTGTGTGAGTACTATATGGCAATGGTTGGTGGATGATTTGAATTTGAATTTGTAGTAATTGATCTTTATACTTTGTTGTGGAGATCATGTATACTTGATTATTCGGTCTTTCTTTTACTTTATAGTTTTGCCTTTCCTGCTTTCTAGTCAAAAGCACACCCTGAAAAACCTCAAAACTTATATCATAAGAGGGAGTTCTACCTCTAAAATTCAAAGGAAAGTTGCATAGGTAATCGCAACTTATCCAACTATTGATTGATAGTTTGTTCTCTTGTGTGGGCATAGAGTCATATTGTTATATTTTTGAAGTGAACAATATGTGTTAACCAACAATCATCACTGTATCAAACTGTTATCACTATATCAAAAAGTGCCTTATTGCACAAATTACAACCTATAGACATTAATTTTTAAAGCTCTTGACTACACCCATTAAATAGATAAAAACCACCAAAATGTAGCTTTACTGTCATCCCTACACTACACGAAATCCATCCAAAAACCAAGCCCTGAGTCTTTAATCAGTAGGACGAATAGAAACAAAAACAAATTTACAACTTCTTTTTATCTAGTATGTTAAAGCAAAAGTCTTCCAGTTTAAACTTCCTTTTATTTTCAATATCTTTCTTCTTTTCCTCCCTCACCATCCTATGCTCCACTTCCTTTTCATGAACAAAATCATTCAGCGCCTCCCAACACACACACACCTCCTCCATCTGACAGCTTGGTCTGTACCATCATTCCACGAGATGAAGGGTCTAAATTTTGAGTCTTCCCCATCTTGCATCAAGCCCTCTCAAAAATGGCATCACGACCCTCTACCCACTTTAGCTCTCGTGAGAATGGATGTCATTCCAAATGTGTAATGATCTAGAACACAAGCTCGCACAACCCACAAAACTTCCTCCTTTGTGCAGATCTCCAACCCCCACACAAACAGCACGGAGATAATGTCCACATTTGTTCTATGACAAAGCTTTGATTTCATGTAATCTTCACCAAGAAGCACATCCAAAATATGAAGAAAGATGGGGTCATTGAATTTAAAAAGCCTCTCAAGTCTTTTCTTTGATGCTTTGCCAAAAAAGGTGAGTTATTATTTTGTCAAATCAAGCAAAAAGTTGGTCTCCATTCCAGCACTTTCGCTACACCCCAAAAACCACCTTCTATCATTTTCTCTACACCCTAACCTAGAGAATAAAGCTTGTCACACACACTTGTGATTTAACAACAATAAAGACACCCCTTGTCAAATCATCATTAAAGAATCATTAAAACTTCCTCCTTTGGTAATTTATGACTCACATGGAATCCAATTTAACATCTTGATAATAGATTCCCATGCTGCTTTTGTAATGCCCACCAAAATACTCTAGAGAAAATAAGCTAGCAAACATCTAATGGAACAACATTCTTTTTTTTTGTTTTGTTTAACAATTAATGTAATCTTAAATATCATTTATGCAATGTGAATAATAAACCATCAACTTACTATTAATATAATCATAACATTAAACCATAATCATTAAATTAAATACGCAAGCAGAATTACTAACTACATACACATTGCTCCAACTCCCTAGGGTATCTCAACGTCATTACTTAGTTTCCTCTAACCCAAGCAATAACATATATTCATCATTTCCTAATCTTAAAACCATTACTATTCCATCATGCCCACATGCAAATCATTTACTATCTCCATTAAGATGATATCCAACTACATGTTTATTGATGCATTCTATCCTAGCATTAATCTCCTACTAAATAATATACAATTATTGATACATTCTTTAATCATCTACATATATGCAATGCACTTAATATTTCTTTTCATATTACATGATCTTAAATGCTTTCCTACCTTATGATAGGCAAACCTTTAATTCCTTAACTTACATGATATCGATGCAAGATCAATCCTATAACTAAGGTTCATTTTAAGCTCCAATTCCATATGTTCCTACAATTCCTTAACCATCCATATCCCTAAGTTTATTATGCAACCAACATGATTATCTTTCACTAAATGCATAACATGGAATACATTCCTTTTAACACATATATTTCATTTATGAGATTTTTACATCCTAATATGATTCTTAATCCTTAATACATCCTATATGCTTAATGCAAGGTCCTAATGTCATTACCAATTAACTATTGATATGCTATGAAAGTATACCTATCATTTCAATGCACTAACATGAGTGAAAACCATATTTAAGAATGATATTATTTTTTCCATAATCATTACTTATGTTTATTCTACCATCTAAGTTTCATTATCACATTGGCATCTACTACAAGGCTCATTCTTCCATGTCTTTCCAAGTAACACTTAATACAAACATGAACAAGATCTATCCAATATGAAACCATTGCAAGAATATAAATCTACATGAATCACTTCCTCCTTCAAATCTGATTACATAACATCAATTATAAATGTCACAATTACATTACATTAGGTCTCAATCCAAGACATCATCTAGATTAGATACACCATTACAAATACATGAATTACATAACGAGAGAATAGCTCATCCATCTAATACATCTCCTATGATCATTACTAGGCTAATTTACATCTTGAATCATTATTTCTAAATACATAAATCTGCTGCATTAAAATCCATAATCCATCATGATGAAGAATCCACATCCATGCAGGAAAGAACACCAACAAGAGAAAAAACCCAATGGTAAAAATTACCAACTACCCAACCATGTGGAACCAAAGGAACCACCCCTCGTTCTAGGAGGTGACACAAGTTCCCAACACACACTCTACATATAGGTTGACACTTAATACCAAAAGACAAGACTACAACAACACTCTCAACATAAACTAAAACAACCATAATAAGAAACTCCTAGAGGCTTATCAATCAACAAGGCATAGTCATAAGAACATCAAAGGGGACACATGTAAGAGTGGAGTATCATCACATTCCATCCACATAACACATAACACATAACATAAGGCTCTTATCCTGATGGACATGTGGAGCCATCTCAACCTATGAGAGACTAAGGGAGATTAGCTTACCGTCTTCATGGCCTTCTCATGCTTATCCTACAACATCCTCCCTAGGAATAAGTCATGAGGCTCAAATAAATTAATTATCTTATTTAATGATCTATCTAGCCATCCCATGAGTTTATTATTAAGTTTCCACTTGATTACAATAACATGATAAACTCCCAATGTGCCCTGGTGATCTAGACTTCATGCATTCTTACAAGGAACCTCACACAAGACTATCTCTTGTGACCCCGGTCATCACAAGGAAGCCCACTCCCCCCTAACATGGTCTCAAACATGACAACACAAGAGGCTCTAGAATCATAATTAAATATGAGAACATACATAAATCTGAAATCATAAACAATCCATATGCAACCAACAATCTCATCTCATAATCATGAAACATGTGAAAGGTCACAACATGAGAACCATCAAGTCTTTGGAAGATTAAGGGGGCAATTTCCACAAAATGAAGGTCACAATGCTTCATTTTGTTGCAGGATTTCCTTCTAACTGGGCTCTCTTTGGAAGATTAAGGGGGCAATTTTCAGATGATAACTATTAAGTGCCATGTTTTTATTGCCGGTATAGCCTTACCGGTTCACCCCAGCTGGTATAGCATGTATTGCCTATCTAGTATAGCTTATCCAATATGGCTCAATCGGTATCCTTACCGATTTAGCATAACTGGTATAGCCTAACCGGTATTACCTAATCGGTCCATCCCAATAGGTTTAGCCTAACTGATAGCAAAGTTAGCTACATAGTGAATCGGCAATCGAGTTAGCTAACTAGTATACAAGAATAACGCGATGCTCAGTGACCGGTAAGGTCAATTGGTTGAAGTTTGAGATGTTGCAGTTTTGGATATATGTTTTAGTATTTTGGCATGAGTCCATGTTTGTAATCGTATCATCAGATCTGATGCATATAGCGACTTTTGATGTAATTATTTTCCACAGATGTATTGGGGGGGTGGCGGTTGGTGGGCGGGAGATGCTTTGTCTATTCCACCATTGTTATTTGTATTTTCGAGCTAGGATTGGAGGTTTTTCTTGTTGGTTCTTTCCTCCAGGAGCCCTTGAACCAGTTTTATTATCTATATTAATATTATATCAGTGGCTTGCCACTTTTGCCAAAAAAAATAATCAATAATTAATTAAATAATTCTTACAAAATTATTAATTAAATAAATACTATAATTCTAAAAAAATCATAAATCAAATAATCAAAAGCTCAGATAGCTTAAATGAAATAATTAAAAATAAAAATAAATAATACTAACTATCAAATCACTCAACAAATAGATAAATAATCTGCCACATAAATAACCATATGACAATCAAATCAACCACACATTTAATAATCCTCATACCAAAAGAGTCAATCAATATTAACATACTCACAAAACTAAAAGAGCCAAGCTAACAACTGACAAGACCAATTGTACCTAGTGACAACTTAAATCTAGAGTATGTGAATGAAACCCATGTCAACTCCAAAACCACATATTACCATTGGGATAAGGACACACTCGCACCTGTGAAGCCAGGGGAACTTGCACCTAGGGATTCCAAGAGAAATAGATGTCTGGTACCTGCAAGTCTTGCAACTATCAACAATGATACATGTATATATACATATATAATAGACAAGTGGTAGAATTATGCAACGACATATCCCACTTGCAATGAGTGATGTGATGTTGATTCTCCATGAAGACAGCCAAGCAATGGTCAACACATCATACAACATCTCATCAATTAAGTCCATGAAATAGGGTTAGAATATCAATAATAATATCAGATACTAAATCAACATAAATCATTCATAATATCATCCAATGTGTGATCCATGTAGTCCATCAACAAAATAGAACATGTAAGACATTCATTACATGAATACATATGAAGTCCATCAAATCACATATATATATCCAATCACGGAATCAATAAGGACAATACCATCATCTATATAAATCATCAAAGTAGCATAAGTCCACATAATCATAAAGCAACTGAAACACATGTCACAACATATTCATAATCCATTGCATCATCATCAAGAATCTAAATAGGTCTAATAGATCTAAATATGTCTATCACGTATGAAATAAAAGTTTAGTCGAGGAGGGGCACTACAGCTTCACCACTCACCTCCTACAATGATATAGTTGCCTTGGAAAGTACATCAGCTATATCATTACCTTTCCTCAATACATGAGTGACTCAAAATAATTGGAAAGTTCTAATTCAAATTTAATCATTTGAATAAACTTGTTGATTTTCTAAGAAATGGCCTCTCCTTTAATAATAGAATTAACTACTATTTGTGAGTCGAGTTCCAAAGACAAACAAGGTATCAACAAACGTTGCACCATCCTCACACCCCACAATGCCGCATGTGCGTTTGCTTCATTATTTGTGTCATCCAGTAATTTCCTTTCCCCAATAGCCAAGATATCACCTCACCAATCCCAGACAATGAATCTAGCACCAGAAGGTCTTGGGTTGCCCCTCGCTGCCCCATAAAAATTCACTTTCGTCAAACCTTCCTCAGGTCTCTATCATGTAATTCCTACCTCCCTTTCACCTCAAACCTTCTTCTTTTCCAGATCAACCTGGGAAAAACCATTAATGGGCGATGGGTAGTCGCGTATTACTATAAGTGTTAGGAATTGCATGCAAGAAATATCAATTAAATTTAAAAGGATAAAAAAGAAGAATGAAAAAAACACAAAAAATAATAACAGTGAAGAGACAATTTTTAACATGGTTCACCCAAACTCGGGCTACATCCATCAAATAGAGAGTCCAATATTATTATCCAACAAATCAAACCAATTACTATCAGCAATCCCTTGTAACTCAATACTGATGTAAAATGCTACAAAAATCTCCATAGAAAACCCTAACCCTTAAATGTTTTATCAAAACTTATGTCAGTTACAAAAATAGGGTTATAATATGTCAGCCAATAGAAAAATAACTCCTCATGCCTTTATAAAACGATGTCATTTGAGATTTTAGGGGTCTTGCCCATGAAACCTTCTATGGGGGCACTGCCCCAAAACCCTCGTTGAATAATTTGGGGGGAAAATGTGAAAATAAAAGGGAAAAAATTAACCTCTGAATCTAATTAGGCTCCATATAACAACAATCTCCCACTTGGAGACTGATCAAACTCCACAACATAGAATCTCCCACTTGGAGACTGGTCATAACACTACTGACCCTCTAGCTCCTACTGGAATGAAACACCCTAGACCTTGTTGTTTTGTTTTGTTGTTTTCAGTCTTGAAGAACAATTGAAGTTGAAGAGGAGCTCAGCTTCTCCCTTCTCATTACCTTTGTAAACATATCTGTTGAATTTTCATTTATATTTATCTTTTCCAGCCTTAATAGCCCATCATCCAACACTGACCAAATGAAGTGATACCTCAAATATATGTGTTTTCTCTTTGAATGCAAGGTAGAATTCTTTGCAAGATGTATGACACTCTAGCTATTTATAAACTAATAATTGTTAGTCTAGCGTTTGCCCAGTTCTTCCATGAAAGATTGTAGCCATATCATCTCCTCGATTGCCTCTATTGCAGCTATATACTTTGCCTTTGTGGTGGATAAAGTAACCACTTTTTGCAACATGGACATACAACTCATTGTTGTCCCACCTATAGTAAAGACATAACCTGTAGTATTATTTCTGGTATCAATATCCCCTACCAAAACTAAGTCTACAAACCTGCTAAATCACTAGTGGAGCCTCCAAAACATAAATGTTTACTAGGTGTACCTCTCAAATACCTGAGAACCCATTTGGTTGCATTCCAATGCTCCAATTCGGGATTACTCATATACCTGCTTACGACTCCAACAATATGTGTAATATCTGATCTCATGCATACCATGGCATACATTAATCTTCCTACAGCTGAAGCATATGGTACCTTGGACATTTTGTCTCCATCGTCTTGTGTCTTGGGACACATCTCCTTAGTCAATTTCAAATGACTAGGCAAAGATGTGTTGACAACTTTTGCATTCTCCATATGGAATCTCTACAACACCTTTTCAACATAATCAGACTAAGATAGATTCAATTTTTTGTTCTTCTTATCTCTACAAATTTTCATACCAAGGATTTGTTTTGTTGCCTCCAAATCCTTCATAGCAAATGATTTTGCTAACTATTGTTTTGACTCTCTAATGTGTTCCATGTTAGACCCCGCTACAAGAACGTTATCAACATATAAACATAAAATAATGTAGTTGTCATTATCCAACCTCTTAAAATAAACACAATGGTCAAAATTGCAACTGATGTAGCCTTGCTTAGCCATAAAACTATCAAATTTCAAGTACCATTTTTGAGGTGCTTGTTTCAAGCCATATAAACTTTTATTCAATCTGTACACCAATTTCTCCTTACTTTTGACCTCAAGTCCTTAGGGTTGTTCTATTATATATATATATATATATATATATATATATATATATATATATATATATATATATATATATATATATATATATATATATATATATATATATATATATATATATATATATATATATATATATATATATATATATATATATATATATATATATATATATATATATATATATATATATATATATATATATATATATATATATATATATATATATATATATCAGTTGCCTTGCTTAGCCATAAAACTATCAAATTTCAAGTACCATTTTTGAGGTGCTTGTTTCAAGCCATATAAACTTTTATTCAATCTGTACACCAATTTCTCCTTACTTTTGACCTCAAGTCCTTAGGGTTGTTCTATATATATATATATATATATATATATATATATATATATATATATATATATATATATATATATATATATATATATATATATATATATATATATATATATATATATATATATATATATATATATATCCTCCAAATCACCATGGAGAAAGGCGGTTTTCACATCTAGATGTTCCAAATACAAATCGTCAACAACCACAATACTTAAAATAGTATGAATGGAAGTCATCTTAACAATCGAAGAAACAAATTTAGCAAAATCAATTATCCTTTTACAACTAACCTGACTTTAAATATTTTCTTACCTCCATCTTCCTCTTTCAACCTATAAACCCATTTGTTTTGTAAATCCTTTTTACTTGCAAACAACTTATCCCAAATCTAATATTTTTGCAAGGAGTCAATTTCTTCTTTCATTGCAAGCTCCTATTGAACCTTTTTATCCACCTACATAGCTTCATCATATTCTTCTGGTTCACCAATATCTGTTAACAAAATAGAATACAAAGAGGGAGAGAACCTTTCAGAGGGTCTACTTAGCATTGTTGACCATCTAACATTCATTGGAGTTTGTGGTATTTTTGCTTGTTGTTGCAGAGCATGAGGAACCATTGGAAAATCACTTTCGGGAGTATCATCCAACACCACAAAATCCTTTTCTTTCTTCTCATGTTGTTGCAACTGATCTTTGTACAACACCTTCCCATTGAATACAACATCCCTGCTTTTGGCAATTTTCAGATTTTCAACATCTCAAATCCTATAACCAAATTCATCAATGCCATATCCAATGAAAATACACTTTTTTTTATTTTGCATCCATCTTAGTTCTGTTTTTAGAATCTACATGTGTAAATGCTTCACATCTGAAGGTTTTGAGAAAAGAATAACTCACCTTCTTACCTATACATGCTTCCTCTGGAATATCATGACCCAAATGAACTGAAGGGCCTCTATTAATTAAATATACAATAGTATTGACATTCTCTTCCCATATGTTTAAAGGCAGCCCAACATGCAATCTCATGCTCCTTGCACACTCCATTATTGTCCTATTCATGCGCTCAACCACTCCATTTTCTTTGGGATTCCCTAGAACCATTTTCTGCCTACGAATTCCATTAAAGGAACAATAACTCTCAAATTATTTGTTGCAATACTCACCACTGTTATCAAATCTAAGATATTTTAATCTTTTACCCATCTCATTCTCAACCAAGATTCTCTATTTCTTAAATGTTTTAAATACATCATATTTTTGCCTAAGGAAATAAACTCAAACCTTCCTAGTTGCATCATCTATGAATGTAACATAATATCGAGTGCCACCAAGAGAAGATACCTAAGCTGATCCCCATGCATCTGTATGCACAAGCTCCAACTTGTCACCTTTTGTTTGCTTCCCATCCTTGAGAAAACTAACTCTCTTTTGTTTGCCACACACATAAATTCCACAAAAATCCATATTAATACATTTTAGACCTTGTGAAACCTTTTTAGAATAAACTACCTTCATACCTTTTTCACTTATATGCCCAAGTTTGTTATGCCACAGTGTTGTCTCAGAACCTACAACAACTGTTTTAATCTCTTCCTGCAAACCCATAGCAACTATTCCTGAACCTGTTTGAATTTTCTTTGCAACAACTAAAGTAGAAGGAACGGTATGACCTGTACAAAGATAGAATGTGCCTACTTTCACACCTTTGCTACTATTAAGGCACCTCTTGAAACCTTCCAATTTTTATCATTAATAGTAACTGTACAACCTTCATCACCTAACTACCCTGCTGAAATTAAATTCCTACTCAGCCTTGGAACATGCCTTACCTCTTGTAGTATCCAATGATTCTCATTCTGCAAATAATCTTAATTCTTTCATTTCCAACAATTTGATAGGGTTCGTTATCTGTCAAATAAACTAGCCCAAAATCCCCTTGGACATAATCAAGAAAATAACTTCTATCAGGCGTAGCATGAAATGAGGCCCCTGAATCTTTAAAAACCCATGAATCATTAGCATTATCTAGGGAAAGAATCAAAGCATCGTCTTCAAATTTATTAATTTCCACATTTGTCTTCTTATTACCTTCTTGTTTGTATCCTTATTTATTCTTTTGAGACCAGTTTTCTTTCTTCAGATGACCTTGTTTCCCATAGTACCAACAATCTTTCAGTCCTTTGGATTGGGACCTCTTGTCCTTTTTTCTCGTGACTTCCCATGACCTCCAGAACCTTTTCCTCTCTCCTTTGATCTACCCCTACTTTCTACATTCAAAACACTACCTGATGTGGATCCACCTGAGCTTTTTATATGAATTTCCTCACTTAGAATAACACCAACAACAACATCAAATTTAAGGGTATTTGAACTAGAAAGAGATTTACTAACCGGCATTACCAAACTATTCCAGCTTTCAGGCAAAGAACATAATATCAGGAGAGCTCTAACTTCTTCATCGAAACTTACCTTTACAGAAGTCAATATAATGGTAATCCTATTAAACTCACTTAAATGATCTTTCATAGATCCTCCTTCAACCATTTTTAGATTAAATAGACACTTCATGGGAAATAACTTATTTGAGGCTAAGGGTTTTTCATACAATTTAGCCAAAGCTTTCATCAGTTGATATGTTGTCTTCGCTTCTATTATATTAAATGCCATAGATGATGTCAGGCCCAGTCGAATGGTTTCCAATGCCTTTTTGTCCAAAATATTCCAATCCTCATCACTCATTGTGCCTTTCTTGGTCATTCCTTCCAACAACCTCCATAAATCCTTTTGATAGAGATGATCCTCCATCTACATCTTTCATAACTGATAGTTCTACCCATTAAATTTATCTACCTTCAATTTACCCTCATCTACCATTGCTCCCACTTAACTGTGAGACTCCCACTCACCCATGAGACCTTCCTGCAAATGATAATCGAACACAACCTACTCTAATACCACTTGTTAGGAATTGCATGAAGAAAATATCAATTAAATGCAAAAGGATTAAACAGAGGAATGAAAAAAATATAAAAATTAATAACAGTGAAGAGACAATTTTTAATGTGGTTCACCCAAACTCAGGCTACATCCACCAAACAGAGAGTTCAATATTATTATCTAGCAAATCGAACTGATTACAATCAGTAATCCCTTGTAACTCAATACCGCTTCAACATGCTACAAAACTCTTCACGGAAAACCCTAACCCTTGGTCATTTTATCAAGGCTTATTTCGGTTATAAAAATAGGGTTAGAATATGTTAGCCAATAGAAAAATGACTCCCGATGCCTTTATAAAATAATAATTCATTTGAGTTTTCAGGGGCATTGTCCCCGAAAACCTCCGCAGAGGCATTGTCCTTGGACCCCGCCTTGTACCACGAGCCCTTGGACCCTGCAAGTGGTGTTTCCCCTTAACCCATCTTGGGGGCACTACCCCCAAACCCTCATTGAATAATTTGGGGGGAAACTACACTGATAAAAGTGGGGGAAAATTAACCTCTGAGTCTGATTAGGCTCCATATCACAACAATAAGTCATCTATAGACCCATATACAAATTGTCCGACATCATAGATTATAAAAAAAACTTTCTTTCTTTCTTTCACTCTGACATTTATTACATGACTGTAAGTTTGTTGAGGGAGAGATTGATGAATAAATGATGAATAGTTAATACCAAATCAGGGGGGGTGAATCAGTACAGGCAAAAATCACTTTTCCTGAACCGATTTGACTGCAAACAATGCACTTGACTGGCAATCACTAACACCGGTCTAAACCAGATTACTACCAATTAAACATAGTGAGACGATGAAGGACCTAAACCAGTAACACTTAGCTTTCCACACAATCTAACATCTTATTTCCATTTCACCCATACGCATACACTAGTACTCAACAATCAGAAATATAATACCTTGCTAGTTCAACATGATTTACCACTGGACATAAAATAACAAAGCATCACATGAAAAGGCATCACACATGACACACATATTTTTCATGTAGAAACCCAACTGGGAAAAACCATGGTGGGGATGAATACCCACAAGTTGTTCTTTGAACCCTTTTGAGGTCCGCTCTGTTAGGAGCCTGGTCCGGTTAAAGACTATTACAATAGTTTCTATTAGGAACCAATCCTGCTAGGGATCACCCGATTAAGGGATGGCTAAAAACTCGGTAAAGGGTTAAACCCTATTAAAGGTTACCTTGTTAGAGGATTATAAGAACTCAATGATTTTGAGTCACCCTGTTAAAGGATTTACAGCAAGCTGGTTAAAGCTACACTGTTAAGGGATTTTCCAATGTTGAAGTGGTTAGAGGTCAACAAGTTTTATAATGATCTAGTAACAGCACTTCAATGCCAATGCAGATCTGCTTTAGTTCCTTCCTTCTGCAACCACACTCTACAGGTATCTATTCTCTTATCTAGTCTCACAAGAATCACGTATCTCTACACTTAGATACACACACAACATTTACCAACAAACTCAACATTGAACATCAACATTGACCTTATAGGAAACAGATAAGTCAATAGCATAAACTCTAAACCCTAAACATTTAGGTTAAGCAATTCAGTTGGTTCAATCCTAACCGTTGAACATGTTGCATTGATTACAATAGTCTTGAACAGATCTCAAGACGTTCTCCATCGTTCATTCTTCACCGCTTCTTGGAGGTTGATAACCCATCATGCATTCTCCACCATTTATAGAGGGTACACACATTCCTGAGGTAGATAGGATCAATCTCCTTCATGCAAGATCCTTCACGTGCACAAGGTTGATGTGGCAACACAATCTGTTCTTTATAACAATGCTAACTCATCATACGATGTCGTCGGTTGAATCACACAAACTTGGAACACTTCAACCAGAAATCCTGAAGCTAAGACTACCAACCGGTAGTCATACCATATGAAACCTTGTTACAAAACATTTCATATACTGATTCACATTCCAACATACCAGTTCACTTGGATAGACATACCGCTTCACTTTTTCACATATACCGGTTCACAACATCATACCGGTTTTCTTGCAAGTTGCTTATTTCAATATACCGATGCACTCTTCAACATATTGACATCAATGACAACATACAATATCATCATGTCATCATATTCTGCACATATGCCAACAGAGATGGTTTTTGTCTCAGTAAGGTATGTGGCCTAAATTCTCAACCAAAGTAGTAATCATGGTTCCAAGAGTGATCGGGCCTTTGTTGATCTCCCTTACCTCCCTTGCTCTTAAAATTTCATGTTTATTGTTTGTGTATGTTATACAACACTGATATTTTTTGGATCTAACATAATAATTTTGTTGGAAATATGAAGGAATTGATTATGTGTTGCATTGATGTTTGGTATTGCTATCAACGCTAGCTTATTTGGTTGTCTACCGGTTTCCGATAGAATGGTTGTATTGTGATGATGATCTGGAGATTGGTCTCTGATATGTTCAGATTGGTGGAAATGGTTTGGTTCGATCATTCATGTGGTTTAGATGTGTGTCACATTCAGTTGGTTCAAGATTTGGTAATCTAGAAGCTATCATATGTTCTAGTAAGCCTTTTGGTTACCGGTAAGGGTTTTACCGGCAGAGCTTTATTGAAGATCTTTTGATGGATTTGATAAGTAGTGTTGGTGCGGCTTCTAGAAGGCTCTAAGGATGTTGATGGTTATCATGTTTGTGTTCTAGTTGATTGGTGGTGTTGCATTTGGCTTATGGCAACCTATTTTAGGTCTGGTGCTATTCTATTAGGTTATGGACCAGTTTGTGTAATGTGTTGGTGGTTGCTCCTGATGCGTTACCAATTGGATTTATTGATTAGATGATGTTGTTTCGGCCTCAAGCCAACTTGGTTTATCATTGGATTGTAGATTTATGTAATGGATTAATTGTATTATCTTTTAGGTGGCGCACCTAATTGTTTAGGTCTAGGGTTTGTATAAATATGATGTAAGATCTCTTTGTAGATCATGGTTGTGGTTATGGGCTATGGGATTATTTGTGTGCAAATAAAGTTGTAATCACATGCAGAGGTTTTGGTTGATCATAGGTGATCGAATTGGGTTTGTGTAAAGAGGTTTAAGACCTTCAGTATTGAGCTTAACCAGAACTATACTCAGGCATAGGAGATGCTATTATTGCAATTCAAATCTCTTTCCAGATTGTAGTCCAAAGATTTCTTGTAGTCAATGAGGCTCCTTAGTGATGAGCAATGCACTCTAGGCAGTGTACCTTCCTGCATGTGCAAGCCCCTTATTGTAATCACATACTTGCTGCAGAAGTATCATCTAACTATGGGTAGGGTTTCCCACCATGGTTTTTCCCTTTACCAGGTTTTCCACATACAAATCTTGGTGTTATGTGTTGTGGATGCATGGTAAATGTTTTATGATTTATGTTTGTGCTTAGTTGACATCTCTGTTATCCTGGTATTTGGTTTATGCATTCCAATAAAAGGTTTTAAGTGATTAAAGTTTCATAATCTATTGACAATTGATTCACCCCCCTCTCAATTATCAACCGGTTATCCTAACACATTTTTGTTGTAATATATTTAGGAGTGAATGAAACTCTTTTTCATGGAGTTGCTTCACTATTTAAAATGGATTTGCAATGAATGTGTCAAAATTTGGCACAAGAATGGAAGATATTTCTATAGCATGTCAAATGGCAAGCACATCTTCATATGGATAGAATCCAATGTCTTGTACCTATGATCCCTTTGTGAGCTAGTGTCTCAAATATTACTTATTCTACCTAGCTATTATCTCATCCTTCCTAACCCATATCCCACAACCAATAAGCTTCTTTGGTTGATTTATACACTTTTTGTATGACATGGATAGCTATATAGAGGTGAAAATTTTCTAAAATCCTAGACATGTAGTCTTTCATCATTGCATGTTATAACCATTTGATGCCCATGCAAATCAAATGCTAGTGTTGTAACAGGCATATGGCCTAAATCCTGGTATCTTGAGATCAAATGTCTTTCTTAATATTAAGAGATAAACCTCATGAACAATATTTTCCTATTTTAAGTTGCTAATCTTCTTTATGCCCTTTGTTTCCAAGTAACCTCCCTCACTTGAAGAAACCAATGTTCAACTTTAGCTGCATTTCTTGCTCATTTTCCATACAATGCTTCCTTAGTAGCCAATTGCCCTTTAAGATTATTATCTTTGATTTCCTTTAAGTGCACAACCTTTCCTCTCAAATATTTTTTGACCTGATACACATCCCCATTCTTAGTGTTTATTTTGTATCTATATTTTTCTCTCAATTCAACACAAATTGTGTCTCGTTGTCAATAATGCCCATGAGAAAAAAAGGCAGAGTTTGCAGGAATATCATGTTCAAACCCTACCAATACAGATTTTTCTTTTAATGAAATAAACCAAAACTAATCTCCCTACAACTTTTTCTTCAATCTACTCATAATAAATGAAAAGTAGATAAGAAAATATCAAGGTTTGAGCTTAGATTGAGCTCGACGCAAGATTTTTGTAGCCTTATATATGAAAATATTGGTTGTGAGTTATTGTTTATTTTTTCAATCATGTGGTGAAGTATATTTCACTTTTAAATGTTATTCTTTGATAGGTCCTTGGCCTTTCAAGGAACCCAAGACCATTCCTTCTTTATATGTGGGTTCCTTTTCATGGTGGGGACTTTAGGTGTTGAGGATTTTAGTTTCTCCAAGGCTTTTAAAGGTCTCGAGTCTTTCGAGGAACCTAATACCACTTCTTATATGCAAATTTATTTTCATCATGGGGACTTTTATATGTTGAGGACTTTAGTTTCCCCAAGACTTTTAGTTATGGTTGTAGTTTTATATTGCAGGTTTTGGCTAGTCAAACTAAGGACTTTGAACCTAGGTTTTAGGTTATTGTCAAAACCCAATTCTTAAAAAAGAATCTTTATTATTATTATTATTTGGAATGGGTCATGGGAATCAAATGAAACTCAAGACTCTGAAGTGAGGCTTGATTTTTGGCAATTTTTTTATTTTATTTTTTTAATTTTTAAATCTTTTTTAATTTTTTAATTTAGATTTTTTTTAATTTTTTTAAAATCTTTGTCTAAAATTATGGGTTTTCCAAACCCAAAATATTACGTTATTATTAATGTGAATTTATGTGTCAAGGTACATTAAACCTTGGCATTACAATTTACACATAAGAAACACAAAATTTGTTATAACAAAGCACAAACAAAAACCTACAATCCAAAAAACAAATAAAGGTTCCAGGAAATCTCAATATCTCGAAAATACCATGGGTATTGGGGTTTGCAAGGACCTCATAACCAAAACATAAAAACCCATGAAAAAAAATATTAAAATAAACCTAGGCAATAAACGATGAAATATGTAACATGACTAGGAACAAAAAATGATATAAAAAGAGGAAATAATGATGAACAAAGGAAGTCCTCACTTGGAGAAATGAAAAATGTAGGGAGTGTATCCATGGCATAACAAGTCTCTCCAAATAAGGGATCAAATCCCTTATGAGAAAATTTAAAAAAAAAATTATTATGTCTAATACCACTACAACTTAAGGTCACCACATGATTCTTATTGCCTCAAATAGTATGAAATGCCCTATCTCTTTCTTCATAGCCACATCGAATCTGAATATTGATGAAGCCCAATATGATTGATAAAATATATGAATGGAAGCTACTAGACAGATTTCTCATGCACTCCTTATCATTGTGAGTGAAGTCTCTTCACTCATATAGGCAATAAGTTCCATCCTCCAAATACTTTTTCCCTTCGTCCGCCAATTACGTCATTGTTGTCGAAACCCTATATTGGAAAGGTCTTGATGGAACTCTCTGATGTCTCGATTCAACAAAAGTGCAAATGAATTTAAGAGAAGTACACAAAGGTATCTGTGGGGCTCACTCTAGTAGTCCTTATTTAACTAAAAAGCTCATGCAAATCAGGTACTATTAGCTGACTATAGAAAATGAAGCATACAAGTTTGTTCAGAGATGTCGACAATGTTAGATGCACGGGCATCTTATACATGCACTAGTGCATAAGATCTCTAGCCCATAACATCTCCATGGCCCAGACTCAATCTCGTGGGGAAGATTAACTCGACATCCTTAAATGGACATAAGTTCATACTAACTGCCACTGAATACTTCACCAAGTGTGTGGAAGCAATTCCACTTACTTGCATAACTGATAAACAAATAGCCAAGTTCCTACTTAATTACATCATATGTTAGTATGGAGTACCCCAATCCATCGTCACAAATAATGATTGTCCTTTCAAAAACCAAGACATTTATGAAATTTGTGAGCAATTACATATCCAACATCACTTTGCCATACCATATTACCCTCACAGTAATGGTCAAGCTGAGGCAACCAATAAGACCATCCTTGGAATCCTTAAGAAAGTTGTCAATGAAATTCGTCATGATTGGAATATTCAACTCAATCTTGCCTTTTAGGCCTATCAAACTTGTGTTTGTACTCTCATGGGTGCCACAACATTTTTCCTTGTTTATGGATCAGAAGCCATACTTCCCATCGAGGTTGACTTACCTTCACTTTGAGTTTCATTGCAACATCTCATCCCAAATGAAGAGTATTGGGTCACAAGATTGGATGAGCTAGAACTGCTTGATGAGAAACATTGGAATACCCTCAATCATCTTCAAGCATATTAGAATGGAGCTCTAACAAGAGGGTGAGAGTCCACTTCTTTAACATAGGGGCCCTGGTCTTGAAAGAAAATTAGAGGAATCTAGCAAAGAGATAAATGCAAAGAAATATTAAGTCTAACTAGTTGGGGTTGTATGTCATCACAAGGGCCTATGGAAACAAGGCTTATCAGTTTTCAACTACAGAAGGTGACCCATTGCTTGATCAGATCAACAACATGCACCTAAAGAAGTATTACATTTAATGCTCAGAGATGTTGTAAAACAAGGTGAAGAAAGCTTGTAATATGAACTTTGAATGAATACTATTGCAAACCTGAAACTAAAGCCAAAACCTTGACAAAGTGATTGTAGAATCAAAAAAAGGAGAATAAAACCATAACACACAAAACACCAAATTTATGTGGAGAAAACCTTTTGGGAATAAACTCCACCACAAAAAGAGAGGCAAGTAAATTACAAATCAAATGAATATTACAACAACAATACACTTCTCTTGTAGACCTCTATAATATCCTATCTTGGAAACTAAACAAGACTGAATGAAAAACTCTTTCTTAAGGCCACAATTTATAGATATTTGTGAGGATAAATATCACTATGGTATCACCAAACAATAAGCTACAAAAACACTTAGAAAAATTCATGTGTATCTCCTTTAAATGAGTCAAAAACACCCAAAATAGGCTCTTACAGATGTTGTTATAGCTATCATAAGGCATATCTCATGTATAGGCACTTGCATAAGGATTCATGTCATAGATATTGTCATAAAATCAATAATGACTTTCACAACCATCATACATGCTCTTACAACTTCTTAAAAGTGTCCAATCACCTCAAAATAGAAGTTTCCAAAAAGGGTCATTGAGCTATTTTTTCCTTTTCCTCAACAACAAATGGTAAAAGTAACTTTGCCTTTACATGGTCTCTTTCATTATCATTGGTTAAATGGTATAACCTCTTATGGATAAATTACAAAGTATATATTAGCAAAATAATAATTCATGGCACCTAAATCCTGACATTCTCCCACTTAACATCATACATTACAAATTACCCCGTAGAGATACAAAATATGAATCAAGTATAGTGATCAAGGCCCATGGCCTTCCTACACCAAGATAACTTATTTGTGGTCACTAGATTTGTGAGAGAATCTACAATATTATCCAAACTATCAACCTTCTTAATCAAGACTTGTCCACTCTAAACCATCTCTCGCACAAAGTGATATTGAAAATCAACATGTTTAGAACGGGAATGATACATTGGATTTTTAGCCAAACATATGACACTCTAATTGCCACATCCAATTCTCATTGTCCTGCAACCAAAACCAATACCCTTACCAAGTCTTTGCAACCAAACTGCCTCTTTTGATGCATGTGTAGAAGCCATATACTTACTTGAATGGTGGATAATGCAATTGTAGATTGTCTTTTACTCATTTAGTTCTCACTACTCCTTCAAACAAAGTAAACACATAGCAACTAGTGGACCTTTGACTATCCAAATCATTGGCCCAATATGCATCAACAAAACCCTATATGTCCAATGACTTATCCACACCATTAGTACCATGATAAACCAAATAGTAATCAAAAATACCTTGCAAGTATCTTAATACCCCTTTAACAAAAGTCCAATATTGTTTACATGGGTGAGACATAAACTTTCTTGGAACTCCTACTACTTGAGTTGATCTTGGTCTAGTACAAACCATTGCATACATTAAACTACCAACTACACTAGTATAAGGAACAGTAGACATCTCTTCAATATCATCATTAGAATTGGGGCACAATTCTAAACTCAACTTAGCACCAACTGGAAATGGAATAATTACTGGCTTATAGTCCTGCATTTTAAATCTCTGCAAAATGGTGTCAACATATTTACTCTGACTTAACCAAATCATTTTGTCAACTCGATCCCTATTGATTTCAATCCCAAGAATGTATCTAGTAGCCCCCAAACCTTCATATCAAATATGTCAGAAAGTTGAGTTTTGAGCTCTCTAATCATCGCCTACCTGTTACCAATAAACAACATGTCATCAACATACAAGACAATAATTAATAACTAGTCATCAATAAGATTAATATAAACATAGTGATCCTCTTCGCTTCTAAAATAACCCAACTTTAAAATGAAAAATCATCAAACTTCTGGTATCCCAAATTGAGTGATTGTTTCAAACCATACAATGACCCTTTTAACCTGCAAACCAATTTTTCTTTTCCTTTCTCAACAAAACCGTTAGGCTATCGCATATAAATCTCTTCTTCAAGATCCCCATGCAATAAACTAGTTTTAACATCCATTTTCTCTATCTCAAAATCACAAGAAGAAACAATATATAATAAGAATCTAATAGAAGTTAGCTTAGAAATAGGAGATAATATTTCACCAAATCAACTCCAATTATCTAGGAGCAGCCCTTGGCCATTACTCTGGCCTTCTACCTCTCTAACTACCTATTTGCTCCAAATTTCTTAAATATCCACTTGAATTTAATGGGCTTTCTTTCTTTGGGCATACTAACAAGATCTCAGGTGTCACAACTATCCAAAGTTGTCGTCTCCTCCTGCATGGCCTACATCTAAGACATAGTTTCCTCGACAAAGAGTGCTTCATTGTAAGATCTAGGTTCATCATCAATACCCAATAAAGCAAACTTACAAAAAGAATATGGTGGGCTATACCTATCAAATAGATTTCATTGTCTTGTGGACCTTCTCAAAGGTGGAGTAAGAGGTTCTTCTTCATTATTTTCAACTTATTTTATCACAACTGAATCTTCAAAACTTTCACTCAAAATCTCTCCTTCTTCTCCATCTTCTTGTCCATCTCTCTATTCTTCCACATGTGCATCTTCCTTCTTAGTTTCAAAATAAATTATTTTGTACTTTTCCTTTGGTTATTCTTCACCTGAGTTAGCTCTAAATTCCTTGAAAAATGACATCTCTAGAAAAGGTCATTTTATGAGTTAGGGGATTCCAAAGCTTTTAACCTTTTGCATTCTCAACATATCTCGCAAAAATGTGTTTATGAGCTTTTGGATCCAATTTATATTTCTTATCTTGAGGCACATGAGCAAAATCTTCACAACCAAAGACCCTTAAGTGTGCAACTAAAGACTTTTTACCCAACCATATTTCATAAGGTGTTTTATCAACAAGAGTTTTACAACGAGATCTATTAATTAAATACAAGAAGTACCAAAAATTTCTGCCCAAAAATATTTATCAAGATTAGGACTACTTAACATACTCCTAGCTCTTTACATTAATGTACAATTCATTCTTTCCACTACCCCATTTTGTTGGGGAGCGTAAGGTGTAGTCTTTTGCCTAAAAATTCTTGCATGTTTGCACAACTCATCAAATTCCTAAGAGCAATACTCATCTCCAGTGTTAGATCTCAATACTTTTATCTCATAATCTAATTGTGTTTCAACAAATAATTACTTAAACTTGATGAAAGCTTCAGATTTTGTTTTTCTCATAATCTAATTGTGTTTTAACAAATAATCTTTAAATGTCTCTTACCTTTACTAACTCCTTTAGGAAATGAAGATCTATTTTATTTATCAAACATGAAGTGCTCACAGAAATTACTTTTAGTAATAAAATAATTAGAAATGCCCTCAACTAGTTTCTTATCGAGAATGGTCTTAAGACCTTTTTCACCAATGTGACCCAATCTATGGTGCCAGAACATACATGCACTTCTAGTCCTAGTTACAAAAGGTGAATTACAAAGAGTAGAAGCATGTAGATTAAACAAAGTCCTTGTTCGAGATCCTTTAGAAATTACCAAACTTCCCTTTACCAACTTGCAACTAGACTTATCAAATGTTACATGCATTCCAAAATCATTCAACTTGGAAACAAAAAGTAAACTTCTTGCAAGATTAAAAATATGTAAAACATTATCAATGGAAACAATCCTCCCATTACTAAAACACAACTTTACCTTTCCTTTTCTAGCAATATTCACCAAGTAGTTATCAACAAGAAAAACTTTTCCTCCATCATATCCTTTATACTAAAAAAACTACTCCTTGTGAGGAGTGATATGGTAGGAATCACCCGAATCAACAAACCAAAAATTATTACTAATAGAGTTAGTTGAAATAAATAAAGCATCAAAATCACCATCATCTAGGGATTTATCTGTGGAAGCTTTGATACTATTTTTCTTGTTTCTACAATCCTTCTTCACATGCCCTCTTTTACCACAGTTCCAAAACTTCACTCTACTCCTTCCAAGGGTCTTAGAACGTCCTTTTGACTTATCCTTCTTTTTATCCCCTTTAGGCCCTTTTTCCTTCGGCCTTCCTCGAACATGCAAGGCATCTTGGGAGCTAACATTCGTGGTCTTTCTCCTCATCTCTTTTGAAATAAGTATGGGAATCACATTGTCCATCTTAGGCTCTACACCACCACTACTTATTGCAACAATTATATTTTCCCAAGAATCAAGCAAAAGAAAAGTAGAAGAATAAATTTATCTTCATATTCAATACTCACCCTATCCCTGCCCATTGTCTGAATAGTTGCAGTTAACACAGTAGAAAAGAGCACACAAAACATAGACTCAACCTTTTTTTTACCCAACTAGCTAATAACAACCACAATATAATGCAATAAGGCACTATTGAAAAGGTTGGAATGCTTGCCAATGAGGTGATACTATTTTTTTTTGCATCCACAATAAATGTCGAGCATGCCAACCTCTTCTTGTAGTACTTAGGAAAAGATTTAGCAAGGTTTTCCTTGCATAAAGACATCAAACACCAAACAAACCCAATTAAGTAATTATTAAAAATATTGTTTCGGGTCATGTCAATGGAAATAAGACTACGCAAAAAATAATGACATGGCATCATCACTAAGTGATCCTTGGTAGCGACCACATGGGCATACCATGCATGAAGGGGCCACATCAACACCCCATTCCTATGATTAGTCCTACCAGAGTGAGGGCCCCACCTTTTAGTCCACCAAATCTTTTTTCACTCCAGCGTGTTATAGGGTATTTTGTAGTCAAGTCTATTTAGTAAGACATTATGATATTTAGCCTACCAAAAAAATTTTTAAATATGGTGATTGCCTCCTAAACTCTTCTCTAAGGAGATCAAGCAAAAAAGGGTCCAAATAATTTAAACTCCCTAGGTATTCAACATCTTGTGTGTTGGTTGGACTTGATCTCCTTTGAAATGAGTCTTTGAATGTTTATAGGTAGGTAGTCCCTCTTCCTCCAACATTTGAGATTCCCAATTCTTAGCCCCAAAGCGGCCATGACATCTACTAGTATGTTTCCTTCCTTGTTAGTGTGTCTAATCTAAAAAATATCCAACTCCAAGAGGAGTTTACGGATATCAATAACTATACTTTCAATAAACCAGCCCGCTACGTTGAGGCCTTTGATGGCGTCAAATATTATCTTGGAATCCCCTTCAATTGAAAGGATCCTAATCCCAATTGAGAGAGAAATGTTTAAACCCCAAAGCAAGGCCATACCCTCAACCTAATTGTTAGTGCCCCCATTAAATCTAATTGTATAAGAAAGCAGAAAAACAACAGTGCTAGATCTTATAACTCCTCTAGTAGCAGACATGCCCCAGTTTCCCCTTATTGCCCTATCGAAGTTGAGTTTGTGCCATCTAGATAGTGGGGTGATGCCACCTTGTATTAAGCCTTTTCATCCTCTTTGAGTTGTCAAAACTAGCATAGGAACTGGGGAGATTCCAATTCTTTGCCACCTTGTCATCAAAAGACACAGGAGAGGGGGTGGGGGGGGGGTGTAAGAAGGGTGTTCCCATCTAGAAATCGATAGGTTATCCATCAAAAGTTTGGTAAATCTTAGGAACGCCTTCTTCACAAGTTTGTTTGCATCCCTAAAGATTCAATTGTTTGTTTCCTTCCAAAGACTCTAGCATAGGTGGGGAGGAATTTGCCTCTGTAGCTCTTTGATAAGTGGGTGTTGCAAAGGGATAGCCCAATAAAAGGTGAGGGGTGAGAGAGCTTTATTCATTATCCAATTAATTTTCAGCTTCTACAAAACTCGACTCTAAAGATTATGAGTGAATTGGTAGTGTATCGGGAATTGGGGGATAGAGTCCTCCTCTTGCTTGAAAAGGATACACTTGTTGGGTATTTGAAACCTAAACTTAATAAGGTTATCATGTGTAAGGATTTTTTTACGCATCACTTTCCACCAAAAAAAAAAAGAAAAAATTGGGGAGGAGTTGAGGATTACAAACTTTCTACCAAATTCCAAAAGAATTACTCTCCTTTAACAATAGATTGTAAGCCAATCTATCTGAGAAGTTTCCTTTAGGGTTTTTGGTCTAGACAAATTTGTCATCTCTTGGGAATAGGGGGATTTTAATTTATTGAATGAGTTGCTACAACAAAGAAGTCTTATGTAATAAGTGTGGATAATTTTGATATCATTGTGTTATATCCCTCCATGAGTTGTGAGGTGATATGTAGTGGGTCCAAAGAAGGCTTGAGCCCTTTCACTAATATCTTTGCAAGTGGGGTGCATTGCAAGGGTCATATCCCCCAATCATTTGTCCTCCTAGAAGCATATAAGAAGCCTATTTCCAACTTGTCACTGTAGACCCATAGAAATTAAACCCCAAATTTTGAGGATATTGTTCTAGATTCTAGAGCCATTTGGAAATCCAAAGGTGGAGAGGACTTTGTATAAATTTTTAGAATTAAGTTACTTGGAACTCATAATACTACTCCAATTAGTGTTATGTAATGAGATGTTTCATCCCATTTTAGACATGAGGTCTTTGTTGAGAAGATTAATTTTTCTTATGGCCAATCCACCAAACTTTTTAGGACAACAAACCATATCCCGGTTGACCAAAGACTTCCATGATTGTTAAATCCACGAGTTATATAAAATTAGTGGTTTATTTTTTTTGTTAAAAATTTGTGAAATTCATTAGTGTCGAGGTTTATTAAATTTATTAAATAATTGTGGGCTTAAATTTAGAGAAGTTCAAACCTAATTGAATCTATCATTTATTGAAGTTTCGATCTATTTGAATCTGTCATCCATTCAATAAAAGGTAAATTTGGTTTAAATCCACGAGTTTCGATCCATGGAGTAGAGGTTTTAATCTAGCTCACACTTGTAGGCTTAAATTTTCTATATAAAGCTTTAGGTCTGGTTTAAATTTGTGGGCTAAAGGTATAGGTCTAGTTTATATTTATGGGATGAAGGTAATATTGCTCCTAATTTGATATGTGGTCCCATGACCATTAAGCCCGTGGTCCTTCCCAAGTAGTGGAGACTTAACTCCAACATCTTATTGTCTTAAAGAACCTAGTGCCAAACAAAAGGTCACATGGGTGACCACGAGCCATTCCATAGAGGGCTACAACATTGTCCTCTTCTTTACAATTTTCTAAAATAACATAGTTTATTTAAATTGACCATACATTTTTTACTTTTAATTAATTTTTTGATTTATTGTAGGTGTTTGAAAGTTGACTCAAATATTTACACTATGGATCGGGTAACTATTGTAGATTTTATACTAGAAAGTAAGTGTGGCCATTTGAAACTTTTATTTTATATTTTTGATATTAAAAGCAGCCAAAACTAGTGGGCTGACCTAGATACAGTCAAGATAATAGCAGATAAACAACTATTAGCAGAGAAACAGCAAAGTCACAGCCTCCTAAACTTTCCTCTATAAAAAACCTTAAACATACTACGCATATTAATAGAGTATATAAAAGTCTTTGTTAAAATATGCCACGCAGAGAAAAAGATAACTAAGTCCAAGATTAACTAGCAACCATAACTATAAGCCGTAAGGCCATGAGGGCCATTCAAAAAATAAAAAAACCACCCCATAGCTAACAAAGTTACTTCTTTTTTTCATGGCTCCTCTTGGGAAGGAGCTTCCTTGCCCATTCTTTAGTGAGGAATTTAAAGAGGTCTTTATAGTCCTCATCCTCCTTTCCTTTTCCTTTGAGGGTGCTTTCCTGCAAGAGACAGAGAGTGGTTGCAGAGTTGTGCATGAAATTCAACACGAACCTGGAGACATCATGGAGCTTATTCTCAATGACATCCACTCTGCTAGTGATTTCCTGTAATTTATCGATCATGTTTTCTACTTTCTTCTACAAATCCGCTAGCTTGCCTTCCACTTCCTCCTTGATGCTTCTCACTTCCTCGACCACCACCAAGTTTTCAAAACTGAGAGTAGGGAATGAAGAGTTTTCCCGGGATTTGGGTCTAGCATCTAGGCTCATGGAATTTTTAGGGCTCTCAGACACATGGGTGGAGCTCGTAGAATGAGGGCCCGAGGTGGATTTAAATGGGGCCGCATTACTAGAGGGGTTGGTATCCCCAGTATTATGGGATGAGGAGGGGTCCTTCAAGGGTTTCTCTTGGGTTTTGGATGCCAGTCTCATAGAGCGACGGGGAGTGTTATCTTCATCAGTAATTTCCACATCGGAGTCAATTTGCTAGATTCTCACTTTCTTGGGGGGTTTTAAATCCTCCAAGTGGAAAGCACGCTTTTTATTTTTCTTACTGGAGGAGCCAAGTTTGAGCAAACGAGAAGGGCTTATGTTTGGGTTGGCAGTGGCTATGGTCAGAGAGCGACTTTCAAGCACATTTTGGACCGAAATCATGGAAGGAGGACAGAGGGCCAAGTGGAAATTGTAAAGGCAGAGGATAAGGCCTTGGTGGAGAATTGGTAAAGTCATTGCCTTTCTTCTTGGCTTCAGCAATATCTCTCACATTAGAATCCATAGAATGCAGTAGATAAAATGGGATGGAAATAAGATCCTTATTCATAAGATGGTTAAGGAAAGGGAGGTGATAGTAATAGATACCCCATACTGTCCTTCCAGAGTAAAATACTTCATGATGATGTAGCAGACCTCATCCCATGGTGACGGAAGCTCTTCGCAGTTGAAACCACCAACCCGCTTCACGGGATTCTCCCCATCGCGGAAAAAATGATTTAGGCTGGTGTTGTCCGATATGCGGCTCTGTTTCTTCCATTTTCTTCCCTCCATGGACAAGATCGTCGCCTGAGCAATCACATCTTTGTTAAATTCAAGCGAGATTCCACCCATAGTGACCCTTTTGTCCTCCCAAGAAGCCACAAACTACTTCGACAGTCTCTCATCATTTCCTTTCATGCTCTCCATGAATTTATCAATGCCTCCTTCCATGCACACAAACCAAACCACCAGCTTTGAATTCATCCATTTTATCAGGTTCAAGTCTCAGTCCATCACCCCCCAATGATCATTTCCTCCATCTTAGAAGTAGTAATAAAAATAGGGCAGAGAGAATACAGATCCGTTAGAGAGCAGAAGCAGAGTCGAGAAGCAAGCTCAACAAATTCTAAAATAAAACCATGCAATAATGACCGCAATTATTACAAGTCGTGCTTAAACAGATTTCTCCATCACGAAATCTATTTTGCTTGTGTGAGCCATCAATCCATCCAATATAATTTAGTCGAGACCAGCTATTGCCTTCATCACCACCAATGCCATTCGTCTGGATGATTAATAAAATATTGGCCTTTCTCGATATTAGTACTTCACCAATAGGTACCATCATTATTTAAACCCCTTTGGGACTGATGACTAGGCCATATGCAGCTACATGGCATACCCATCCCATAATCGGCGGGTTCCCACTCCAAATTCAAATTTTGATAATTAATATCTTCATTGGATTACAACTAGTTAGAATCATCATTAAGACTTAGTTTTTTTCTTTTTCCAAGATCTCCTTGGTGATCACTAGCAACAGATCGGTGCTCCTCCAACACCGTAAGCCATCTTGTAGCCTACCAACAACAGCCGTAGAATCAACAGTCGCATTCCCTTCTCTAAAAATGTGACGGATAGTGAAACTGTCAAGGTTAGCCAGAAACATTCTTGCATCCCTCAAAATAGATTCCATTTTCCATCCCACTATAGATCTACCACTGACAGCTTCCACAATTACTTTTGAATCACCTTCAATTTCCAGTTATCTAATACCTATAGAAGTGGCAAACTTCAGACCCCATAGGAGGGCCATTCCTTCAGCTTGAGTGACAATATAATTCTTTAGGCTACCCGCATAGGCAGCAATAGTAACCCCCTAATGATCATGAATAACTCCACCTCCCACTTGCCAAATATTTTGGGCTAACCCATCAAAATTTAGTTTATGCCATGAGGGACTTGGGGCTATCCATTTGGTCCTTTTTCTGTTGATCTTTGAAGTGTTGTTGAAGATCTTAAACTCCGAGGGGAGCTTCTAGTGTTCTGCAATTCTCCAATCAGTCGGGATAGGTGGATTGGAGGGGGTCTTTCATCTAGTCACATAGATATTCTCCTTAAGCATTTTGAAGCAACTAATAAAAACATTATCTGGGGAGGTTTTAGCATCTCTGAATATTCTATTATTTCTTTCTTTCCAAACACTCCAGCAAATATGAGGAGGGATATGCTTCCATAGCTAAATAATCAGGGGGTGGTGGGTAGGAGGTGACCATCCATTAACGATCTGGTGTATTTTATCATGGAAAACCCATTATATACCACATTTTTCAAGGGTAATGGTCCACAAGTGCCTAGCAAAAGGGCAGTGGATAAAAATATGATTGATAGATTCCTCCTCAGAATTACATTAGACACATCTGTTAGGAAGTTGGAATCCCCTCCTTCTCAAATTGTCCTGAGTCAAAAAAAAATCATGCATAAGGGACCACCAGAAGAAATTAATTTTTGGAATAAGTTGCAAGTTCTAGATCTTTTTCCAGCATTCAACATCTTCAATGGGTCTCAAGAGTTGTCTGTAAGCAGACTTGACCGAGAAATCCCCCGAATGGGTCCCTTTCCAGATGAATTTGTCCTCATGGGGAGATAGAGGTATCTGACACGCAAGCATGAGATCCTAGAGTTCAAGGATAGTAGGAAAAAGGTTAGGTCAATCAGTAAAGACCAGGGAGATGTTTTTCCACCTTCCTCTTCCCGACACAATGTAGTTAGCAATATAACCACCCAAGTGAACCTTCTGGGAGTTCATTAATTGGTAGAAACTAGTTTCAACCAGAGGTTTATCATCTAGCCAAGAGTCCTCCCATAACCTAATCTTTCTTCCATTTCCAATATGCCACTTCAGTCCCTCTCTGATAACAGGTCTAAGCTTCAGGTCGTTGTTCCATAATTTTGACCTAGGAGGTAAGCCACCGGAACTCAAATTGAAGCAAAATTGTTCTCCAAATACTTATCCATGATAATGCTACACCAATCCACCTCACCTTTAGCTAGGATCCAACCCACTTTGGTAATTAAGGTCATGTTCAAGACGTTTATCTTTCTGATACCAAGACCATCCATGGTCTTGGGTAAGCAAACAATATCCCAGTTAACCAGAGAGAGGCATTTCTTTTCCTCCATACCCATCTAAAGGAAAGTTATTTGGATCTTCTCAAGCTTCTCCCCCATAGCTCCATAGATTTTGAACAGGGAAAGGAAGTACACAGGGATGCCCTAGAAAGAAGCAACAAGGAGTTGAAGCTTCCCCGCACTACTAAGGAATTTGCCCTTCCATCCAACAAGTTTCTTTTGTATTCTCTCAAGGATAGTATTCCAAAATGCAAGGGTAACCTCTTTGACAGTGAGGGGGAGACCCAAGTAAGTCCCAAGTGGAATGGCAGACTTACACCCAATGATATTAAGGATTATAGTCTGTAGGTCCAATGGGGTGTTAAAAAAGAAGAGATTACTTTTATTGTAGTTGATGCATTTCCCTAAAGCAGAGGCATAGTCAACAAGCAAATTCTTCCAATGTTTAGCCTCTATTATGGAGGATCTACCAAAAAGAAAGGTGTCATCCATAAACTGTTGAATCACAGAGGGGGGAATAGTAGAAGCCACTTTGACACCCTGCAATCTCCCATTGACCATCAAATCCACAACATTCCTACCCAAAACTTCAACAATCATAATAAAAAGATAAGGGGATAGGGGATCCCCCTGTCCTATACCTTTTCTAGCTTTAAAGTGGCCCCTAGGAATCCCATTGATCAAGACGGAAAACTGAACTGGAGACACACATTCCCGTATCATATCAACAATTATTTTATTAAAGCCCAATTTTGAGAGAGTTTTCAATAGGAAGCACTAGTTGACTTTATCATAAGCTCTTGAGATGTCGAATTTAAAGTTCATACTTGGGGTTCTGCTATTGTCCATGGAATGAATAATTTCATGAGTGGCAATGGCCGCATCCAAAATTTGATGACCTGGGACAAAGCCTTTTTTGGGAGGGGCTTATAAACTTAGATAGCAGTTTCTTAATTATGTTCACCAAGACCTTAGAGATGATCTTGTAAATAGAATTGTAGAGGCTTATAGGCCAAAAATACGTCATACAATTGGGGTCCAAAGACTTGGGGATGAGAACAATGTAGGT
Source organism: Cryptomeria japonica (assembly GCF_030272615.1). Classification (NCBI taxonomy): domain Eukaryota; kingdom Viridiplantae; phylum Streptophyta; class Pinopsida; order Cupressales; family Cupressaceae; genus Cryptomeria; species Cryptomeria japonica. The sequence continues at coordinate 357,659,898 of NC_081408.1, read as the reverse complement.
GCTATTCATCTTTTTTAGTAATTTACCAGTCCTAAAGAAATCCTTCACCGCTTTAGTGACATCATAACTGACAATATCCTATAATTCCTGGAAGAAAACTGGGGGGAAGCCATCTAGGCCCGGGGTCTTGTAATCACCCATCGCAAAGATATCCAAACAGACCTCCTCCGAGGAAATGGGTAAAAGAAGCTGAAAGTTATCCTCCTCCCCAATGGCATTAGGAAGTTTACTCAGAAGCCTGTCCTAGAGGGCCTCATTTCCTCTTCCAGACTCAGTATACATATGGATGAAGAAGTCAGTAGCAGTTTGACCAATTTGGTCTTCATCAGTGATCTCCTGACCATTGTAATCTTGTAGAAATTTGATCAAGTTTCTCTTTTTATGGATGCTAGCTAAGTGGTGAAAGAAAGCTGAGTTTCTATCACCCTCCTTCGGCCACTAAATTTTGGATCTTTGCTTCCAATAGATTTCCTCCTTAGAAAGAATTTACTTCCAGTTCTTTCTGCAGTTTTCTTCCTCATTAAGGAGAGAGTGAGGGGGGTCACCAGAGGCCATGATGCTTTGGATCTATTCCACTATGGAGCACAGGTCCTTCTTTTTGAAAATGTCACCAAAAGTCGCTTTATTCCATCCTTTCACTTCCCTTCGGATGAGGTTCAGTTTCTAAGCTATTCTGAACATTGTTATCCCTTGGACTAGGGTGGCCCACCAGCCCCTACCCCTAAACAGATCTCTAAAATTTGGGTGGGAGGCCCACATGATCTCATAATGGAAAGGGGGAGGACCCAAGGGGGGTCTATCAGCCCAATGGAGGAGGAGAGGGCTATGATCAGAAGCGGTCCTTGGGAGGGTCCTTAGATAGGAGTTGTGACCAATATTCTATTTAGCAGAGACTAAAAATTAATCCAATCTGACTTGAGTTTTATGTTTAAATTCTGTACATTCATAAATTTTGAATACAAAGTCCTTTTTCCATATATGTTTTATAAATTTATTAAATAATCATAAATAATCTATTAGTGATGTTTATTTTTCCATTGGATTGACTTAATTTGTATTTCATGACTGACCTTTTGAATGCAATATTTCTTGGTAGTCCAAGACACACTCCTTTAATCTATGAACTTTATGGTTTTATAAGACATTTATGGAATACTTGATTAGTGATCTTCCTTATTTTAAATTTATTTGTGTTATTTTATTATTGATTGTATTAGAAATTAGGACTAAAATTTACCTTCACATTTCGATTTAGAATAATTAATTACTAGTGTATTTTGATCTTAATGTGATATTTTGTGTATGTTCTCCTTTTGTTATTTTGGATGATTTTAAAGATAAAAAATAAATATAATCCTTTCAAGTTTCTATTTAGGAGGTGTTATTTTGATTTCATCACAGAGGAGATGACCTCGACTCCAATATTCTTGTGGAGTATAAATAATGGGGTGTAAATTGAAAGAAACGCCTCTTGTAAGGAAAATTTAACATTCAGGCTAAGTCCCCAAGAACTTTATATCTTGGGGAAGTTAAGGATATGAGTAGGTTACCCTCTCCTCCTAGATGTTTGACGTCTTTCAGTTTGATTGCATAGATTAAGCCTCGTGATCTCACACCACTTAGTGGATTAATTTCATAGTGTACCCTTATGGTATATCAAAGATACCTCGATAGAAAGCCTTTTGTAGCTAATATTAAGACCTTTATTCATCCTTCCTTTAGTGCATTGAATACCAATAAATCCTATCAAGTTACCAACACTGTACTTTTAAGTTGTGAAGATAAAGCTAACTTTGGGCAAGTCTTTAGCCTCCAAGGTAAGAGATGCATAGGTGGTCCATGTCCTTGCATTCCCTAGTTATACATCACTTGATAAATAATATATTTATGGGCCTATAAGGATTGATACTCCTTACTTGATCAATTTAAGCTTGTTGTTGTGTCTTATTGATTGGGTGTTGTGAATACCAAGTGCTTGTTTAAAAACCTTCAAACTAAGTTAAGTTTTTAAAACTAAATTTATTGTTTGAAAATATCATCCAAATTGGTAATTCTTAAAATAAAAGTTAATGCTACAGATGGTACAACCATCATCGAACACCTTAGTCTTGAAAATCATTTCACCATGTCTCGGTCCAAAAATAGAACTCCATTATGCATAGTAAAAACAAATACAACCTCATTCCAACCACAATGTCTATAATACATATTCATTACCTTTATAACCCCTATTCCATTTCCAAAACCTTAATACTTGTCCATAATCCATATCCTTCTTCCATTATCTGTAACACCTACCTATTATCTTTTCCACAATAATCCTCATATGTCTATCAATGGCTAAATTGACACATGCAAAACATGCTAAATGTATTCACCTCACCTCTCCTGAAAAGGATAGTAAGCCCAAGATCTATTGTCTTCCAAGGTCCTGGGAGTCAGTTCCTGACGATGTTGTAAGAACTAATGGACATTATAGTTGTTTGTTAAAGATTCAAATAGATTTATTAATATTTAATTGAAACCCGTTCCTAATTACTATATTTCACATGTAATTAAAAAATAAATAAAAATATATATTTTAGCACACTTATCTCTTAAGCAACTAGAAAATAGAAATCTAAGGTTTAGATATCACATCACGTGCATGAAGATAAAGCTTGGTGAAACAAAAAAATACATTGTGATTAGATTCTAATTCTTTTTTCGATCTCAAATGTAATCCAATAGCTAAACATACTGGGATTTCTAATTTTGTTTGTAGAGCTATCTTTAGCTAATCTAAAATGATGCAAAATTAATCTAAAACATAGAATGGCTAGCAACTAAATTCTACAACCTCCCTAATTCCTAATTCTCTAACTTATAACTTTTTAACCCCCTTAGAATGAGTCCAATTTTGTATATATTACGAGAAAAGATATTTCTCACCAAAAAAACATGCTAAAATTGAAGTTCTTTCTTGCATACAAGTGGTCCATTTAGAAACATTCTATTTTTGTCTACAATTCAACTTCAGTTAACCCTTTAAACTTCAATTGATAAATTCCATCTCTAGTTTGACTCTAAATTCAACTTGCCATTCTAATTTTCCTTCCAATTTGCACACCATTGAAATATTCATGTCAACTTACCATTCTATTTATCCTTCTAATTTGCACACCATTGAAATATTCATGCTAGTAGTTTGAACATTGAGTCAATGAGCACCAATTGCTTGGGTCCATTTAATACCATTAACCTTTTCCAAAAAAAATACCTTTGCATCACAAGAAGAAAAATTAATACAAATAATTAATTAATGCATTTATATTTATGAAATCTTAAACATTTTTAATTCATTCTAAATGCATAAATACAAAATAAATTTCAAAGTCATGTCAATATGAATGAATTAATTTCCTTTTTTCCTTTTTTTTTTTGCGAAATGCTACCTAAGGGGTAGCTCCCTATATTGTTATAGAAAACAAAAGAAAAAAGTACGTAGCAGGTTTAGAGTTGATGGAAGAGGAAAGTAAGTCCCTTAGTCAGAAGAACCCCTCATTCTGAGACAGTAGGTTATTAAAACCTTCCATGTCTCATTTTACAATTCACTTTTTGAAAAGGGTCCACGCTTTTCCCATTTTCACCTTCTTCCCTGCTACTTCCAGATCAAAGATCTTTGCCAACTCTCCAGTGTGTGGCTTGCCTTGTATTTCTGCAATCTTTGGCATTGCAGCCACACAATCCTCTTTTGTTATTGTCATCCTTGCCACTCCTTGCCCTTTAATATTCCAATTAATTGTCTAATCCTTATGCTGTGTATTTTAGTATTGGTTAATAGTTGCTAAATACTCCTTTGTTCGTGGTCAATCTTCTATAATTCTCCCTAATGTTTTGAGCTTGTTTAATTCTTTTTTAACATTTTTGGAATTCGATGCACCCGTGGTACTCATTGAGTAATCGTGATGTTTGGGCGATTTGAAATTTGTATACATGACTAGCATAATATCAATTTTCTTTTGATTTTCATGTATCAGATCTTGGACAATGATTCATTGCTTATAAATTTTTATGTTGTACTCTCCTTCGAATTTTTAATTTTTCAGGATTCATTTATGATTTTCTATCTACATGGGATATGACTAATGAATGCTATTTTTCTACGAAGGTCACTTTAGACTAGTCTGACTCCTTATCTGAAATGATTGAATTTTGGTTTTGATCAGTGGCTCTATTTACTAATGCACCTGCTAATCCATTTGCCTCACAGTATATGTGGGTTACGGTGAAGTTTTAAATTTGACTAAGCAGAATTATGATTCTTTCCACTTGGGTCGAGGCTTTCCGACTCAATGTTTTGCATTTGGAGACTACATTAATCACTATCTGTGAGTTTCTTTCTATGTCTATTTTCGTTAACAAAATCATTGTTTTCGATCTTGATTTATGTTATTTTGTTGTGACTTTATCTAATTTTGGATGTGTTGTGAAAGAATATAGTGTTTGAATCTCCTTCTTCAAACCATAGTTCTCTAGATTTGGTTATCCAATAGGTTTCCTCTCTTGCTAGGATCTCACTGTATTCTTTCATCAATTTTATTTTTTTCGTATTTTGATTGAGACATGCCTATTTGGATTACTACGTTGCCGAGATCTGCAATTTGTTCTTCTAATTTTATCTTGTTCTCAAATATGTTGCCAAAGGTGGTTCTATTCCATATTTCAATTTTCCTTTAAGATTTTTCAATTTCATGTAGATGATCTTTCTCTAATAGGTTCTTGCCACCATTGTTTTATATTGTCTATTAGTTTTGGGTCTAGTAGCCACATTTTTTTCAAAATGAAATTGGGTTTTTGGTCTATTTGAGTCCTCCATAATGTCTAATTCCACAGGGAATTGATCTAATATTGGGTTGGGATGTATTAATGAGGCGGTGAAATTTGGATAGTTAGTCTAATTTTGTGATAACAAAACTTAACGATCTATCCTTTCAGGTATATATGTAAATCTTGTTCTTCTATTATTCCATGTGCAATTGCCATTTTGAGTTTGTTGTTTTGCACAAAAATGTAAATCTTGTTCTTTTGTTCTTCTATTATTCTATTTTGAGTTTATTGTTTTACACAAAATGTTTGAAGTCTTTTTGCACTTGTGTTGTACATCCGATGTCACCAAATTTTCTCTTGGATTTAGTATAGCGTTGAAATCTCCTCCTAATATTATGTAGTTATGTGTTGTTGACATAGTTTTGGTTATGTCATCCCATAAATTTTACTTATAGGTTGTGTTTTTGTTGGGCTATAAACATTTATTAAAGTATAATTCAAAGAAAAATAACTTCTATTACTTGCCATGAATTAAAAATTTGAACAACATTACAGTGTACTTGTATGAGTATGATGTCTATTGTTGTAATGTCTAGTTGACGTTTTACCAAGCGTCTTTTGTCAGGGGCATTCAGGCCCCTGACGTTCCATGTAAGGATCTTCATTGTTTCCCAAGAGAGGGATTTCCTCCCTTGGTATTTGATCTAAGCAAGTAAGTTTTGATGGATGATTGATCTCCTTTGAGTGCTTCCTCCTCCCTTTTCTTCTTGTTTGGCTTTCTTCCTCTACTTTTCCTATATGGACCACCTTTTTGGATCTTTGTTGTTGTCTAGGATGTACTTCTAGGTTCTAGGATGTCTAACTCTTCTATATTTTCCTCTTCTACTTCTTTTGTTTCATTATCTGAATATTCGAAATCTGAATTCCCTTTTTCGAATGTTGCTTCTAGTGTTTTGTTTCCTTTCAAAAAATATTTTCTTGATAAATCTTGTGCCTCCCCTATTTTTTCTATTTTCATCGTTATTGGACTTATCTCTTGGTCTTCCAATCCAGGGCAATTTTCCGAGTCTTCCATTTTGTTCATTGTTCCTTCTATGATTTCTATCTGCATGTCCATTTTTTTTTTTGCCATAGAGCCATACTAAGTTATCTCTCCCTTATCTCCTCCATGAGGTTTCTCCCTATGGCATCTTCTTTGTTTTGTGCCTCTAATTCTCTCTGAGTATGCATATTTGTTAATTGGACTATATTTCTACATTCTATGTGTTCCCTGTATTTACAACGTTATTCACATCCTTTATCTTCAGTTACGGTAGAATATTCTGATGTTGTCGGAGTAACTAGTTCAACTCTCTGTTCTGGTAAAGGTTCTACCGGTTTAGATGTAATTTTGTTGTTGTCGTGTTAGGGCTAGTTTTTCCTGGTTCTTTGCATATCTTGGTGTTGTTGTCCATATTTAATTTTTTATCTTCTTTGAATCTCCATATTTTGACAACACACGAATGCATTCAACATCTAGCTGTTGAATGCATTCGTGTGTTGTAGTTGAGACAATAAAATCTAGGTTCCTCAACTTCCACAGTCTATCTCCATATATCTGCAACCGATTTAAGGAGGATTTGACTAGGGATCTCTTAAATAGAGATTAATTTGATGCTCACAAACAAGGTCAAGTCACTTCTTTTCAATTCCTATCTGTTTAATTTCCCTATTTTTGGATCCAATCAATCATAGACATTCCCTTGACCAATATTCCAAAGGTAGACCATTGAGACAAATCTAGAAATCCCTTTCTATAATTGTTGCCTTACGAGGATTGAAATTCCTCTTCCATTTTTGTACGTATACCAAGCGATCCTCAAACCACCATGGTAATGTGTCAACGATTTCATTTTCGTAGCTTTCAATCTCCAATGTGACTGTGAAGAAACTTTTCGGCAATTTTTTTATCTCCAAGCCTGAGCCCCAATGTTCTTTTATCTAGTTTCTCATTTCATTCTTGCTTGTGTGAGATCCTATGATCCTTGTGATTACTGTATGTGTTTATAAGTATCCGCCTATGGATCAGCCAATTCCATAATGTTAATCTTGATGGTTTTTAGGGTTTTTTCAAAAGGCTTTGGTATCTCTTGTTGCTCAAATTTATTTTTTTCTGAATTTTTTAGGGTTTGTTCGGTTAGATTTTCCCTCTTCTACTTTTTTCGGAATTCGATATCCGCCCAATGGTATATAGTTAACACCAGTTACAAAATCTAGTGGATAAACTTTAGTGGGAGATGAGTGAACTTTCCCCTTGTTATTTTTAATTGCTATGGTTCTATAATAATTTCTTTCGATAATTCGTCTTTGTGAGAAGAGCAAAGCATTTTTTTTAGTTGTACAAATTATTAATTTTTTAATTAGAGTTTTCCCAAGTATTATGACTTATAAAATTCATTTTTAGTTTAAGCATTGACTTGAGTTTTTTAAGATTGGGATGCTATTGAATAATAAATCAAGTAATGTCATTTCATGCCTTCTGCATATGCAAAAATCAAATTAAACTTCACGAAGAAATAAAACATGAAATGTGCATTAACCAAGTATTACAACGTGAAGGTTGAAAGTGACGAGAATGCACCAAGGAATTGAACCATAGTCTAAAGATTATTTTGGAGTGCGACCCTCCCCCTACTTAGTATTTTGGGCATGGAAGTTGGAAATAGAAGAGAAATCACAATTTTTCATTGCACAAATACTTTCAAATAGATAGAGATAAAACTATAGCACAAATTTTTCTTTCATTTGATTCACTTTCTCTTCTTTTAATCTTGCCCCCAACACCTCTCTTCACTTTTCATTATAGGAGTTTTGAAGTGTAGAAGATTTGGTGAGGCAAAGATCTTTTAACAAAGAACAACTAGTTACACATTTCCATCCTCCACAACTAATTTCTCTAAAATACATGAGATAAATCCAAAGGCAAATATCTCTTATCCACAACATTCATCCTTGCATTCGTTTAGATTCCCACTTGGCCAAGTAATCTACTACTCTATTCCACTCCCTAGGAATGTGAAAAAAGGTAATAGATTCTAAAGATATACTCAACCAATTATTAATATGAGAATATTTTTTGTCTACAATGTGGTTAGTAACACCCATATTATTCCTCGTAAGGACCCAAGCATCAAATCATTTTGGGTGAGTTTATGAGAGTTGAACCAACTTTTGTCACAATGATTTTCCATCATGTTAAAATCACCTTTACATAACCATTCAGCCATTTAGAGATTATTAACCATTCATTCCCATAATTTGATTTGAGATGAGGAATCGTTGGGAGCATAGATGGAACAAAGACTAACTGATCTTCCTTGGAACAACAATATGCACCATACACAATTATTATTGGGGTCTACTCTCGAAGAAATAATAAATTCAACTAATTCCTAGCACTACACCCCCACTTCCCTTACTACAAAGAGTAGTTTTAAACCAATCATCCTTCCATAAGGATTGAAGAGAAGGTTGGAGGTGAGTTTCTCCGATTTTGACTTCTTGTAGGAAAATTCTATCTGGCTTATGGTTTTTCAATGTCTTCTTGATGTGAAATTTTCTCAAGGGGATAGATAAACCCTTTACATTCCATGACATGATAGAGAACTTCATTGTAATTTTGAAAGGGAATCCATATCCTCTTAGTCTAGAACTTTAAATGGATTATCCCATAATGATTCTTGTTGTTGAAGTACAATAATTGCTCTAAAGAGGTCTTTAATAGAAGATCTAGATCTTTATCTAAAAGGGTCCAAAGAGGGAGATCTAGCTCTAGTATCAGTAAGATGAATCCCACTATTTTGATCATTCAACTATTGATTTCAATTTTTCTTTCTTTTCTTAATCACCCTCCATCCATCCTCAAGGATGGCTTCCTTTTAAGAAGTAGGTTTAGTAGAAGAATAATTAAGAGATGAGAGGTGAGGTGGGTTATGCAATGGATTTTCCACTGAAGAGGGAAGACAAGCAAGAACATTATTGGCAAGTGTTGAATGAGAAGGGATAAGGGGTGGTGATAGTTAAATGGAGGGGGGGAGAAGGGGTAACATTGTCTTGTGGAGGGTCATCTCGAGAGTGAGAGGCATGATCGTCTAAAGGAGTAGAGTTAGATGAAGGGGTTAAAGATGAGGTGGTGGAATTGGCTTTGGGTTTACAAATAAGGCAAGATTAAATGACCTTCTTTGCAACAATAAAAGTAGGCATTAGGTTTGTTAAAATAGGAGATGGGTTTAGAAAAATAGACGCCTGAACTAACAATTTGGAGGGTGTCAAATAGTGTGTTGGTTCCCAAATCAATGGATCCTAAATCCTAGAGAAATAGCCAGTGACTCATGAAAAAATCTAGGATAGGGTTTGGCCAACGAACAAGTTTTAGCACTAAGGTTGCAATCTTCTGCTCTTTAGGCTCTGCAAGACCTAGGTGGGTATCCTTATAGCAATGTTATCAGCATTTTAGTTTTATATAAACAAACATTGCATTGTATAACAAATGCTTTCAATGAAAATATACCAAGGGAAGTATAATGAACTACAAATTTTGGCTTGAACCTTAGCTTGTATCACTTTGCTTGCATTGAAATCTAGCTCTAATCTATTCTACTCCTAATGCAGAAAAACTAAAAAATGAAATATAAAAGGTGAAATAAGAATGTGAAAATGATCCTAAAACTTAGAAACGTATGACCAATGCTTGTTCAAGGGGAATACAGAGTTAAATAACAAGCCTAAAGACAAGCAATGTCATAGTATCAACATTAAAATCCAATACTAAACATTCAAGACGCTTAAAATCCTTAGATTGAGAATACATCCACAATTTCCTCACAATACCTCTCACACAGATGTTGCAATATTCAAGACATAATTTAATGCATTTTACTTGAAATGAAACCTATCAAGACATACACATTCTCCATTACACAATACAAGAGATATGAGAAAGAAAAATGAATGTTCTCATTATTGATTTTCAGAATAAAATTGATACATTCATGATAGATTTATATGCTCAATAAACCTGCAAAAGACTAAATGTCATTATATTTCTTCAAAGCTATCCTAGTACACACTAAGAAAAATTTTGAAATCCTTCTTCTTGGCCTAGAATTCCCTTTTATAACACAAGGGAGAAAAACTAGCCTCAGGCCAAGAAGACAAGTCAGAATTACATTGCAATATAACTCGCCCTAAGGCCATTTGTCCTTGTCATCTTGTGTGCACACTTCTTTGATTGCAGATCTAAGAGGGCGTCATCTTGGAAGCTTTAGACTGCAGGTTTGCAAAACTGTCCCTTCACTGGTACTTTAACAAATGCCCCCTATCAGGATCTAAAGTACACCTTGGTGTCTGGTAGCAGGTAACCTGGAGAATGGTCTTTGGCAATTAAGTACAACCTACACAAAATTCAAAGTAACAAAATAGAAGGAATAGGAATAGTATTCTCCCTCAAGTTTCTCTTCTTCCAAGCAGCAGTACTTTCCATGCAGAGCTTCTATCTCATCCAATGGCCAAGAGAAATCCCTCAAACTCTACAACTTATTTATTGCTTCTCTTGTTTTGTGAGTTGGCAAAGTTTCGGCCTCCAAAGTAAATCTATGGTACATAAAATCTATCTCCATGACCTTATCAATGATATTATAATATGAATCACTTTGGGCTAGATCAGTAACCAAGGAAGTTGAAATTGCATTTATGGCGTCTTGGAAGCCCTACTTCCACTCTTCTAGGCTCCTGATTTGTCTTTCACCTATCAAAATTGTGGAGATATCCCACTTTTTCAATCCTTGGAAATAATCAATCATTTTAACCAATGCTTTCTTTTCATCCTATATGTTAGGCAATTCTTTAATCAATAAATTGTAATTCTTCCAAGTCACCCCTATAAGTTGGGTTGGAGAGGCTACATTTTTTACTATCGGCATGACCTCTTTTAAATATTGACATCTTGGCATCTAGGTAGTCCTAATAGGCTGAAAAAATGAAAGAATTTCATCTAGCTAATTTAGGAGTTGTGAAGTCAAAGAATATGAGGTGTGCACCTCGCTCAATTTTTCAATAACTTTGCCTGACAACTGCAAAATTGAAGCCTTCCTGATTTCAAAATAATTGTTTTTGGCCTCATCTTTGACCCTCTGTAGTTCTTTATTCATTTTTTCTAACTCTTTAGGTCTAATTCCCCCTGAAGAATATGTTGTCGCCTTCTTTATTTTCTCCTTTGATGCAATGCTTTCAATGAATAATTTATTATAATTTGTATTAAGTGTCACATGCACGTCCCTCAGCATTACATGTTCTTGCTCAAGGTCCTCTACTACTAGTTGCACAAATTGGACTGCATGAGATGTGATTCTTACAACCTCATATGTAGTAGTGTCTTCAAGTGTCCTTACTACTGCATCCCCTATTTTTTGTTGTCCACCCTGCAAAACTATAGGTTTCTGAGCATTTGGGGCTTTAGACCATAGAGAAAAATCCTTTATGCTTATGTTAACCCCTAACCCATGCTCTCTGAACTCTCTAGCAAAATTGGTGTCCTTCTACTGCATGATTTGATCTAACAAGAAAATCTTCTCAAAATCCCAGTCGGGAACAAGAAGCATGCCACTATTTTAAATCATCTCCCTGCCTTCTTCAGGGGTGCATCTGAAACTATTCCTATCAAAACTTCTAATCTCTTCATCAGATAAATCCTTTAACTTTTCCCTAAGCTAAAAGGATTTGAACTCGATAGAGTTGACAAAACTATCATCTGCTATGAAGTTCTTTGAAGCAATGATTCTTTCATCATCTGCTTCCTCTATAGGAATTGTACTTGGGATGATGGCTCTATCTAAGTCATTTAGGACTTCAACAACCTTATCTTCATGGAAAATTTTCCAAGGGGGAGAAGGTGGTGGAACATTTGTATCAAAATCATCTTGGATATCTACAAAGTCAAACATCTTTGCCTTTCCCTTTTCAATCTTTCTGACTTGTTCAACAGCTTTCCGAGAGGTGCCAGGAGACATTTCTTTAACTGTTATTGTATGCCCCTTCACCTTGTACATTATAAGGGCAGGGTCAATAGGCCTTCGTTCAAATTTAACTCCTTTACGCCTAGCATCCATCCTCTCTATTTCCATCTTTATTATGTCGTCTTCCTTTCTCATCATGAAAGACATCCTAGCAAAATTATTCTGAAATTCTCTATAAAAACCTTCAAAATTGGGATCCTCTTGTCTCCTTTCCCTCTCAAGCTTCTTCATGAACTCCCATTTCTTCTTATTTTGATCTACCTTAGCAGGGTAAGCATTTCTGATCAGATCCTCTCTTTCATCAAAAGAATTAAAATAACTCTTTTCATTTAGCTTATGTATCCTAAGGTCATTTATACATCCCTTGGGGTCAAAATGCCTAGCTTGAGCAACCTTTAATCTATAATTCTTTACCAAAAAGTCTTGTACCTTCTCCAAGGTATCACAACCCACAGTGAACTCTCCACAAACAATCACCTTAGGGAGGATCCTCTCTTTTTTTATCTATTTTAATTTGTCCCCTCTTCATCCACATCAATTGCCAAATTAACTCAAGGAATGCTAGCCTGGGAGAGACAAAAAGTGGCAAAACATGAGGTGCTTGCTCACACCCGTATACCCTGATGATAGTGCAGTTTCCATACAAAAAGAAATCCCCAAAATTATGGATGAATGCCCCCTCTGGATATATCATCCCATTAACTCTACAACTTCTTATCCTCAGAATTTTAATGAGTGTCTTGGGCAGCCTTGGCAGCCTAACTCCGAGCCTTAACAAAACTCTCATGACAAAATGATCAAAGAAAACACAATAATTTCCAAACCTGGATCCTTTATCCCACACTTGAGTCCATCTATGTACTAGCCATGGAAGACCTGTGTGGGGGTCATTTGTCCTTATACTCAATTTTTGACCCCAGTAAGCCCTATTCTGATAAAGAATCATATGACACAATAAATAATAATTTTTGAATTCCAACTTCTTATTTTTATTTTGTGCTCCTCTTAAACCCCCATGAAGCTTGTCATGGATAATGGCTGCAAAATCATATAGCTCATTTATTGAGGGGTGTTGGATATTGATGGCAATCATCATGAAATCTATGAGCATCTGAGTAAGCCCACAATCCACTCCAAGGACCTATCCTAATGCATATTAGATCTTAACCAAATAGGGTTCAAAGCATTCTAATCTAAAAGGCTCCTTTTTAGATGGTAGAACATAATTCTATGAATTCTTATAAAGTTTCCTCATAAAATGAGGAACAAGGTCCTTTCTATACATGTCTCTCTTATATGGGTAATTCCTTTGCATATTGCCTTTGTTGATGCCCTTGAGGGCGGACCCATCTAGACCAAAACATTCAACAATGGCCCTATGTGAGATGTCCAATAAGACATAGCCTTTTGTATTTCTTACAGTCTAACTTGGGGAATCATAAGCACTGGCTAGCTCTCTTATCAACATAGTCACAACAAAAACATTTGGCACTACTAACTTTCCCAAATTTAGTGTCCAAAGATTGGACACTGGGACAGGCTTATCTCTATTGCCATGAAAGGAATAAAATGTATCCCACCCCCTTTCCTTTGTGAATGCATCTCTGTATCCCGCCTCCTTATCATTAAAAGTCATTCTGATGCTATCATTCATGGAGGACCTCTCAAACAATTCTAACAAGTCCTGATGAAGGTTTCTTGTTTGTCTAGTTTGCCTCTTTGCAACCTCTTCTAATCTCTATTCAACTTCATGCTACAATTCTTTTGCAGTTATTGCAGGAGTAAGAGGGGTAGTAGGCATTGTTGTTGGTTGCTTTGCCTGGGCTGATGATTCTCTTTTAGATGTTTTTCTAGGCCGCTTGGGGGTTTTAGGAGCAAGCCTTTTGGCAGGAGCAGTCTGTTTAGTCTACTCTTGAGGATTTAATTTATGTATATTTTGCTCTTGAGGAATTGGGGTTTCCTCAATGGGAGGGTTATCTGCGGCAGGGGCATTTTCTGCAAGAGGAGGGGCTTCAGTGATGGGTTTATCAATAGGTTCCTTTTGGGCAACTCTTCTCCTCTTCTGCATTGGTTTCCTATCTTTAGGAGGGGGGTAGATTCATCCAAAGACACACTATCAAAGATAATAGTGACAGTCTTTTGAATTGTCTTTCTTTTTCTCTTTACGACCTTTTCCTTCAGAGGGGAGCTTACTTCGGCCTCCTCGGACATTTGCGGGGAAATTTGAGGGTTTGGTTCAATAGCAAGATCACTCTCAATCAATAGCATGAGCAAAACTACATCAAGAGGGACAACATGGGTAATCTCTAGCATCACAAAACTAGTGCCAGTTTCAGGGACACTCTCAGCAGTGGGAGTAGTAGAGTCTTTAGCAGGGGAAGCCATTTTAATACTTAAAGCATAAGAGATCTTGGAAATTTAGACGTAGACACAAACCCTACATACTTCTAGGGCACACACCAAGAGCTCTGTGTATTCGTAACTAGAGCAACCTAACAAATGCACAAGGGTGGTGAAATGATTAACTTACTGGTTTCCTTTGCTTGGCTGAATTTGTTAGAGGGCGTTGATTTGCTAAAACTCACACTTCTTCTCACTCTGGAACGCTCCGAATTCTCTTTCGGATGCAAGGTATGGGAGAAAACCAACAAATTTCTCTTTTATGGCGTTGCCATTAATTGATCCATGTCGGATAGAGCTAGTCGTTGGCACCAAATTTAAATTTCATCCATTGATCAGGAGATAAACGGTCAAGATTTCCCTTTGACAACTCTTTAATGATGACATGAAATTAATAAGACTCTCTCGACCACCTTAGACTTTTCAAAATTTATAACATTTGAACTGCTTTTATCATCTTATGATTTTTACCATTTCTGCGGGATAATCCTTCCTTGGATCCCTCTTTGTTTCCTTATCCTGCACCATCTTTTGCTACCTTGACTATCCCCGTGAGATAAGGTTCCTATGTATTTACTTTTCTTTTTTATCCTGCAACACTCATAAGCATCCTTTTCACCTTCACGGGATAAGGCCTTGCTATCTTTTCTTTATCGACACTTGTCTCTCCTTATCCTGTTGCACAACTATCATCATTGTTTTTCCTCGCGGGATAAGGTTTTGAGTATATCTTCTAAGAATCTCCTTATCTTGTGTTTCTCATAACTCCCTGTTGTCTCTCACTTGAAGGCGCTTTTCTTTGTGTGTTTACTTCATGCAAGATAAGCCTCTTAAGCTTATTTTCTCTTATCTCGTGATCCATCTCTTATCTCCGCAGGAACGCGCGGGATAAGAGATCCTCTTGTCTTTGGCTTGCAATCCTTATCCGTGTCCACTTTTGAATGGACAAAATTCCTTGCGGGATAAGGCTTCTGTGAGAATTCTTTGTTACCCCTTATCCCGTGGGACGAATCCTAGCAAACCTTCATACTTCTTATTTCTTCCGCCACCTCTTATCCCACACTACCCTTTTGTTGGCTTGGAAACCTCGCGAGAGAAATTTTAGCTTGTAATTTTGAGTTATTTCTTATCCCACAATCTCATATCAGTGTCTTAAAACCACCGCGGGATAAAAATTTCCTCTCTGGTCCTTATCTTCACTTATCCCATGTTGTCACAGTGCACATTGAAAACTATTGCCTCTCTTGTGAACACTCCTTATCTCACATGATCCTTTTATTTTCATGAAGTGATTGCATGATAATAATTTCCTCTCTGGTCCTTATCTTCACTTATCCCACTCTGTCACGGTGCACACTGAAAATCTCTTGTGAACATTCCTTATCCCGCACGATCCTTTTATTTTCATGAAGTGATTGCAAGATAAGGATCCCTTTGTTAATCATGTCTCCTTCTTATCCCGCGGGGCTAAGACCCTTTTCTAAAATGCCCATGATGTAAGCTTCTTTCTTTGAGCTTTGCCATTTCCTTATCCCGTGGGGTCAAGACCTCTTGCCAAAAAGCCTGTAGGATAACATTTCTTTGTGTTCCCTTTGAAACACTTATCCTACACAACAATGACACTAAGGCGGGCACTTAAGTGGATATTTTTGAGTATGTGGAAACTTGTCAAGGGTAACATGACCATGTGAAGTGGCCTTCCTAGGGAAGTTTAAAAGGTTAAGCTACGAGGATTTTGCAACTCTTAAGAATATATGAAAAAATTAAAAGGACCTCTATGAGAGGTAACCTTCTAACACGCAGGGCCTGTACTCCAATGATAAAGAACCCTTCTAATCACAACTTAAAACATAGACACCGACAAACACGGGTCAACTGTGTAACATAACATGACCTGAGAGAACAAAGGAAAAATGTAGCAAGGCAAAAACCCTTTTAAAACCTAAACCCTGTGGAAAGAGAGAACACATAGGGCACAATAAAAAGCCAATTTTTAAACACTTCCAACATAGTGTTAAGTTCATGTCAAATTCAATGCAATCCCTAGGGTGGACACAAAGACTTGAGTACATATTTGCATTATTAAACTTTGGCTTAGGGAAAGCTAAGATTGGATTTTTAAGTGAGTCTGAACCATTTTCTAGTGATTTGGAAAGAGAAGTAGGTTGAAAATATTCTAGACATGCGAATAACATTTCTCTTGAGCCTTCTTCATGGCCATGTTAATTGCTTTGTAGGGTTTACAAAAAAACAACTGTTAACTTCTACAAATGACTTCAATGATCTTTGCAAGGGCGCAAACCAATGATCATTGGTTTGATCCTCTACATAAAAGCTTTCATTGAAAGAAAGATGCACCCGCCTTAGGGAAGCTTGGCTTTGTTAGATGTCAGTCACTTTTCCCACTTTTTCACAAGACAACAAGTCACCACAAATCAAAGAAATCAACACAAAACTCAAAAAAATGAAGGTTACTGTTGGTGGTTAAAGGAAAGCACAAGTTTGGGGAGAAAACAAGGATTAGGGTAAATTTCTTCTGGAAACCCTTGACACAAGCCTTTTTCCATACTGATTGAAGTGCTTCTTGCCCTTGGTTTGTTGATGAATTCGAATAGTTCTAAATGAACCCACTAAGGATCAAGTCTTATCGACGGCACAACCTTGGCATCATAAGGGATGAGGTTGGGATTGACTTTGATAGAATGGATATCCTTAATCCCTGACTATCAGCTAAAGGAGTATCAACTTAAATTCATGCTCCTATATTAAAATACCAAATTAAACTCATACTTTTATATTAGATAACATCTTTAATTTGTAAAACAATAAATGTATTCAAATAATCTATAATAATATTTATTTATCATTTTCAACTATTATTAATTTAATATAAATTAATATATCTTAATTACTTATATTCATTGAATTAACCAAATTAACAATAAAAAAATATGCTTCTGTAATATGAATGATGAGATATAGTAATAAGATTAATAAATACCAATGTCTTACAGTTGTCATTCATCCTCATCAAATTCAGAGCTTTCTTGATTCTTGTCTGTGGTTTCTTCACTCTGAGTCTGCATACCTTTGTTGAACTGCATCTCAATGCTGCTAGTAGGTCCAGTACATGAGTCAATAGTCCCACTGGCACTTTGGTTTGAAGTGTTTCCCAAACCTCTTCTTTCACATTTGGACCTCTGAATTTGCAGTGCCCTATCGTAAGGAAAAGTGTGGACATCATACCTAGATGTATAGAGCCTCAAGCAATTTTCCAAATTTTTGTCTAGTTTATTTCTTAGCTTTGATTTTAGGAACCCCAAAGCACTGAAAACTCTCTCATATTCCATTGAACCCAATATCATGGTAAGACATAAATCAACAAGCTTCACATATTCTGGCGTTGAATCATACAACGTTGAGTTCTCAGCTATAGTTTTCCAAAGCCTTGTTACTGATCCCTCTTCACGGGGGTTCTCCATTTTGCCATATTGTTCTCTCATAGTTTATGCAAAATGAGATGATTGCTCTCGAAGATGAGTTTCGTCTAATACTCCATTTATATTTACTCCATTCAATTCTCTAGATGTGCAAAATTGTTTTCTCAAAATCAGTAGCTTACTTCGAAAATCAGATGCAATATTGAGGCTCCAATAATGAGGAAACACAATAAACATGGCTTCGAGAAGGTTGTCAGGAGGGAACCTGCTTCTAATTTGTGAGGAAAGATCATACACAATTTTCTTCACAGAAGTAGTTACAGTTTCAACAATCTTGTCGAAATCTTCCCTTGTAACTCTTGCTAGTTGCTTCCTGGGGTGCTTTCTTGGTTCCTCAAGGTCGATCATGGCATAGAAGTGCATTGGTATCTCAACTCCCCGTACATTGTCACATACCTCCCCATCAGCATCGATTTGTAAAAAGTTATCAGGATTGTTCAAATCTATGAGTGTCTGCCACTTAACAAATTTTTCATCAGATAGTGTTGGTTGATTTCGATAGTGATTGTCAAGGGTCATGCATGTCATCTTACGCAGCGTAGCATATTCTGCAATATATAGAGCTCTTTTTTGGGTAGCCTTCATAATATTCCTCATTTCCTCTAGCATGGGCAGAAAAGCTGCTAAAGTTAAGAGTGTCTCTAAATCACTTAACCTCCGAAGAAGGTCAGGAAATTTCGGTTGATTTGATTTGTCACAACTTGTGTGAAATATTCCAATCAAGGATGGATATTCTGAAAACACTCGATGAGCTAGACCATCCAAAGAGATCCATCTAGTATCATTATCCTTGAGAAGCTTGTTCCCATCAGTTATTCCATCAACAAAGTGTTGAAACTCCAAAAATCGCTTGGGACTTCAACAGAAGTGTGAGTAGAGCTCTCTGATTAAAATTTTAATTTTTTTAACCGAAGCAAACATGCTCACAACTTCAAAAGCTAGATTCATTTTGTGAGCCATGTAGTGAATTGCAGTAATGTACGGTGCAAATGAAGTTTCAATCTTTGTACAAAGACCGTTCCTGTGACCTTGCATTACTGAAGCTCCATCTGCTCCAACACAAACCAATTTTTTGGCTACCATCATGTCATCCATGCCTCCATATTCAATTAAACTTCTCTTTACTAGCTGAAATAAATTTTCCGTTGTTGCACTCTCCTTCATTTTAGCAACAGATAGTAGATGAGGTTGGCGAGTACGATTCTCTATAGTATAAGCATGCATGCATACCCATGAAGTATTGTCTACTACCGTAACTTCGTCTAAAGAAAATGCAATAAAGTTTGACTCTCTTATTTTTTCCTTTACATATTCTTTTTCAACCTCAGCAAGACAACTTGCCCATTCCCATCCACTGTTTACTGACCAGTGTCTATTAGGATAGTTAGGAAATTTCAAAAAGTGTAATAAACCACTAACTGATGGGAAATCTATCATAGCATGCCCTCTGCTCAAAATATAAAAAACAACGCTTAACTGAATAACTTTTCCCAGTTGTTCTATTTGCATTGCTTTTCTAAAACTAGCTTCAATAGAACCTTTAACTTCAGCAGGCTTCGTCTGTATTTTCTCATGAAAATAATACTCTTTGACATTCCTCACATGCTTACATTCCTCCTTTGTTTTCCATCTTATCACTAATTTTTCAACCTCATCTATCATTTATTTTTCATAAACTTTACCCATATGCTTTTCTATGGTGTCAAATTTTAGCTGCAACCTAATTTCCTTGTTATGTTTCCAAGTGCAAATCTTACACCTGCATTCTATTGGAGGCTCGTCTTCAATTGGATTCTCCACTGGTTCAATGAATGGATACTTTGATGCCCAATTAATATAAAAATTCCTCGCTGACATATCCCACTCCCGATCCTTTTTTGATCGTGGTTCACCCTTTTTGGATTTGGCTTTTCTTTTCCCCTTCCATGCATTATCATCAATGGCACTATCACCCAAGTCGATTATATCAGGCTAACTTGGGCATCTACCAGATAATCTTCTTCAAGATCATCCTGATCTAAGATATCAAGTTCGCCGTCGTCTTCAACATGCGGTGTAGGTGGCGAATTTTGTACTTGTACTTGTGATGATGTACCTTCCTAATTTTCACCATGATCTTTTCCAATGCCAAAGTACGAAGACAACGTTCTTCTTTTTGTTGGCCTCTCATGGCCTTCCCCACATTCAGGTTTCCTACCCCTCTTCCTGTTCAACATCTCCAATGAAATAAAGGCTGGCAAAAAAATATCAATTTGTTGAAGAAGCAATAATAGACTATAATGTATAATATATGTTTCATTGGCCCTACGACCTACAATCTAGGTGTCTGAGGTCTGAATGTCCCCCCTGAGTCTTGACTACTTGGCACTGACGGGTCGCCACTAAATAAAAATGAACTCAACAATGCAAACAAATATAGATAAATTTAGAATAATATTATAACACTTCAAAATATGATCGCTCACCTTTAGGTCACTAGCAGTCGCCAATGCAGTCAACAACAATGATTTTCCTTGGTCTGAAACTTCACTATTGATTAGAATTCAGAGCCTAGAACCCACCAGATTGTGTTGAGATAGATCTTATCTTTTCATGTATTTATACCAATCCTTATATGGCAAATTCCGCGGGAATTTTATATGGTATACAAATATTTGGCAAATCCCGCATAACTATAACACGACTTATGTAATTTTTGAGGCGATTATAGGTCGTCCAAATACGACTTATCTAATTTTAGAGGCGATTATAAGTCATCCAAATAATTGGCAAATACAATATAGCTGGCAAAAGTTGGGGTGAATGGAGACACGCGTTGACAAAATGTTGGGCGAATTGGGTCCTCCTAGATAACAAATCTTCACATGCCTATAGGTGAATTATGGTCGTCTATTAAGGCAACCTCAGAGAGTGTAGGAAAAAAAATTAAATTTACCATGTGTCCACCGTATATTGTATTGGTGAAGTCATCACATAGAAACATTTAGTTTCCTAAAATAGATGGCGATCGGGACGTGACTTTGACGTAAATTGATAATGTTCTGGCGACATGGCCACCCCCAGTCGGTACAAAATATTCGCTATTTCCCAGGTCACCGACGTGAAAAATTTGCCATTGGCGAATATTCACCACTAAAGTAATCTTTGTTTATCATCCCTTAATATCCTACAAGAGCAAATTCCACATCCTTCAACTATTTTGTTTGTTGGATGGGTGTCTAAGGGTAAGGTCCCATAGGGGGCTTCAGGATATATTTTCATAAAAAGAATGTTATTGTTACAAGTGTAGTTGTTTTTGTACCAAAATATTGACCTATTAATGTCCGATACAACCACTAGACTTATAGAATCCATAGAAGGCAGTTTAGCCATGTCACAAACCCAAGCACTGCACTGCACAACACAAGGAGACCAATGGTGCACACCTTACAACAATCCCCCCCCCAGTGCAAGCGAGGGGTTTGAACCTATGACCAAGCTCTGATACCACTTGTTGATAGTAGGGCAACAACAATGCAGGAAAACTGGGGGGGTGAATCACTTTTCACAAAACTCAACCAAATTAACAACAACTTCAGATCTGATTCAGAACAACAATATCAAAGATAAAAACCACATCAACAACACACATAACACTTTGATTTTTGACATGGAAAACCCGGTTAAGGGAAAAACCACGATGGGAACCTACCCACAATAAGATGATACTCTGTAGTAGTATTTATAAATATTACAATGGGGAATGCACATGTATTCAGGCACACTTCCTAGAGCTCACTGCTCAAAAACAAGAAGGGATACAACCCAGAGGAAGGCTCATTTCCTTATAAAGATTAGACAACAATCCAAATTATATGAACTAAAAGAATAACATCTCCAAATGCCTAATTACAGTTTCGGTTGAGCACATTGTCTGCACAATAACTCTTCTCTTCTCTTCTCTTCTCTTCTCCACACTTCTGAATGATAGATTTGCTTGTTCGCATATATAACAACCTTAGACACTCGCAGACACACAACTAACATGATTACAATCCTTATTTATACAAATCATCAACCTTAACCTTGATGTCAGCTCAACACATAAGACCTAATTACAAAATTTCATCACACGATACATAATCCATAACCAAACCAATGCAATGTCGGCAAGGACATAACATCGACCCAAATCAAATCCTCAAACACGCCACACCATCAAATAATTTTCCAAGATCATTTGCAACACACTACACCACCAAATATGTCGCATAACATGAAGAATACCACCAGACCAATAAAATATTCAATAACATGCACCACGATCAATGCGGACCACCAAAACGCATAGCACACGATCATAAAACATCAATCAACGTGAATTCCACCACAATCACCACAACAACTCGAATAATATGAATCATCGTTATTGCATCACCAGAGTTGAAAATTTGAAACATACGCTTGCGAAGTTCCAAATAATGAACCATCTGATCAGAGGACACATATGAACATCCCAAACATTCTCCCAATTCTGCAACTCAAGATATAATCATTCCAAAGCAATATGGATCAAATATCACAACTTTGCAACACAGAATACTGAAAAACCAGTCCACGTATCGGACCACATAACTTGATCAGATCACCTCATAGCATCATGAAACTCATACTGAATCAACTAGAGATAAGTATCTCAAAACCCATTAAACTGAATTAGCACATTCACAAAAAATCACCCAAACAACTCTCTACAACAAACCAATTCTCTGCAATACAGGAATATGTTGACATGAATGACAACAACACATTCCAACAACTCTAATATCCAACAATCTCCCCCTTTGACATTGATGGCAACATATGAATGTGAAAAACAATCGATGTAAAGAAAGAAATCAACAACCAACAATCTCCCCCTGAGATCACAAGGATCAACTCACTCTTAGACAAACAACTCAAGATACTTCAGAGTTTTTCACATGCATCTCTCCCCCTTTGATAGCAATGCCAAAGACACATATAGATCATTATTTGCGTGCATCTCTCCATCTAAGGAGGAAAATATCTCCCCCTTAGGATAAACTCACACATTTGAACAACTGAAACACACACTAACTACTCCCCTAGAGCAGCAACACAAACTCATCAATCTAGATAAAAGAATAAGATAATGAAGTCCATCGAATCGATGCAGCTCAATGTATCTAGTTCATAGCAGGAGGGGCGATCATCCCTAACTTCTCTCTCAGATATACAAATGTTTCTGTAGGCAAAGGCTTAGTGAAGATATTGACAATTTGTTCCTTTGTAGGTACATACTCCAATATGACTTCCTTATCAGCTACTTTTTTTCTCAGATAATGAAATGTAATTGATATATGCTTTGTCTTAGAATGCAACATTGGATTCTTAGAAATATTGATAGCACTAGAATTATCACAATAAATAATAGTCCTAGCTCATCATAAACAACTCTAATATCCTTCAACATCTGCTTCATCCAAACAACTTGAGTACAATTGCTAGCAGTAGCAATGTATTCAACTTATGTGGTAGATAAAGAAATAACATCTTGTTTCTTACTTGTCCAGGCAACCAACTTCTTTCCCAAAAATAATGCTCCACCGATAGTGCTCTTTCAGTCATCAACATCACCTGCCCAATCAACATCAGTATAATCATTTAAAGTGAAATCATCATCCTTTAGATACCACAGACCATAATCAATTGTTCCCTTTAAATATGTGAATATCCTCTTCACAATAGTAAAATGACTTTACTTCGGATCAGCTTGAAATCTTGCAACAAGACATACAACATTCGTAATGTCAAGTCTAGTATGAGTCAAATACAACAGTCCACTAATCATAGATATATACAAGGTCTGGTTAGCCTTCAAAGATTCATCATCTTTTGTCATCTTGCATCCAGTCACCATAGGAGTTCCAACAGGTTTGGAATCATCTAACCTGTTGGTACCCAAAAATGGGTTTACACTGACTCAAAGGCAGAGACCAAGTTGTTTTCTCTTGATAATATCTATGGAAAGCCACTTCCAATTGTTTAATATTCTTCAGACTTGGACCAACAATGACAAGGATGCTAGATCCTTCTACGCTTTAGGCTCTGCAAAACCAGGGAGGGTGATCCCCATGCTTATTTGTGATTTTACACCACACTCACAAATCATGCATGAAATAAAGTAGATAATCTCATATAATGACTCAACAATAAGGGAGAATGCTCAGGAATGGCACATTACTCAATGATCCTCAACCCGTTTGGAGCATGAGATTGATTAGTACATATGATAACGTTCATATAAAATGAAAGTATTCTGATTTTAAACAAGTTATAGCAAACCAGTGATGATTTTGAATAGTAAATAAATACCCAGGCATTCACTTAACTACGATCAATGCCTTAGTCCATTGGGTACGTGAATTCATATTGCATTAGACTATACTTCTGACATAATTTATCTAACAACATAGAATCAAAGATAATATTGCCTTACAATATATCATATTTGTAATCCCCACCCAAAACTACTTATCAAAATCCTTGTAAATACCCCTATCACTCTACAATTTTATTCAAGCATTTAATTGATCTATTAGACCAAAGCATGAACAAAAAGTTACATACACCACAACAATGCAATGAATGATAAAATCCTTGATAATACACATTCAAAACCTAATAAAATAATACATTGGAGAGAAATGGGTTTGAATCATATATTCATTCATTAATATCATTGTCTCTATAAGAATACAATCCATACATAACTCCTTCAAGAACCTGCAAAAATCATATACACAAGACTCTTTTCTATTTTTTTGCTTTGTAAAATGACCTCTTACAATCCTTTTGTTTCACCTAGATTTTGTTATTTGGAAATACAAATTCAGAACACATAAGGGACCAAAATTTTGAACCCCGTCTCATAGCCCTGAATTCCCTTTTATCAAAAAAACAAGGGAGCAAACAAGCTTCAGGGCAGAGGAGACACATGTCATCTAAGAATGACTATGCATAATCGCATTCTGTTATATAAAACAATCATCCTCGAACTTTCTTATATTGGATCAAAATTTACACCCTTCTTCTTCAAAACTCGTGATGAAAATTACCCCCATCTTGTCTTACATGTTGCAAAATATCTGTCACTAGAAAACAAAAACAGTTATGCAAACGGTTTACAACTTTCTATTCATCATTTAAATACATGCCACTCCACGCGCTATATTCTTCATCGGATGGCCAATTGAAATTCATTACTTCATCTTCTTTTGCCCTATATGGAATATACTTAACGACTACTTGGTTTTCCTCTCTTTCAAAAGTTTCAAAAAATAACCCTGTAGCAATTATCTTATCCATACTATCTTCTAGCATATCCATATTTAGCCCATCACAAATCATTTCTACCTGGGTGTTGATGACTCTCTCTGCCTCTTCCTTCCAAGACTGCAAAGGCTTAACTGCTCCCTCTCTATCTTCAATATCTGGTAGAAGAGTTTGTTCTAATTCACTAAAACTCTTCATCAACTCCCTTATCTTTTTTTCTATATTTTCTGGCAGAATTTGGGATTCCTATATTGATTTCACCAACAAATATGTTGGTTGGAGTGCATGTGGCTTCTCGGTATGAAATTTAGAAGCCATAGACATCATTCTAAGCTCATTTCCCCTTTGCAACCACCTTGTAAACATGAGAATTGTCACTTCTTTATCATCATTAAACTTTTGAATAACATCAAAAAGTAAAGAATATAAGGCATGAATACTATTTAACCTGCTTTCAATTTTCTCATTTAAATGAGTTGGCACAGAGCTAACTATATTCTTCTGCTCCTCAGCTTATTGTTTCTCTTATTCTTTTAATTTATTCTCTAGCTCAACAATTTGCTCCAGAAACTGAGACTCATTTGGTTCAGTTGATCATGTAGTATCAGGCTCATCATCATCATCATATGGGACTAACATCATGCCAAGGATATTTGTACTTATATTTAATTGAGCTACTTCTTCTTTCTAGATCATAGGTGGTGACCTGGATGTTTATGGCTCAGACGGCCCTTCAAGAGAAGGATATGAAACCTTTATTTGTCCTTGCTCTAGGATTTGCACTCTCGTTTGCAACTCCACACATATTTTATAAGATGCATTATAATCATTAAAAAGCTTGTCAAATTTCTTCATTAGCTCAACCCTCTCTGAAGCTTCCTTTTTTGCACTCTCATGTGCCAGCTTAGCAACATCAACATTCAATTTTGTAGCCTATACACTTGATGTGTCAACTACCCTCTTTATAATCAAACTTCCCCTCAAGTTGGGGTTTAAATCACTAATGTCAGGCTTCCTAGGTCCTTCCTCTAGTGCCCATATAGCCAAGGTTGCATAATCATTTGCAAAGTCTAATCCTCTTAATGCTAACCCTGCTTCTTCCTCCTTTGATTTCCTGATGGTGTCAAATGCCACTGCATCTGCTATATCCCATTATGTTAGTATCAAGACTCCAACTTGACTTATAATTTTCCTGCCCTCATCGGCAGTGATTTCCTTGAACTCTTCCTTCATTTCACTTTTTACTTGCTCTTGGATTTCTTGGTCTAATCTATCTGGCTTTTGGGCCTTCCTCTCAACAATCCTTCCTTTGTATTCCTCAACCTTCGTTTTCCATACTAACTGTAAAAAGGTCGGGCTTTTTACAAATGCATCATCCTCAGGGAAGCTATCATGTGCCTCTTTTCTTGCATCTTTAAAATATTTACCCTGAATATCTAAGGGAGTAAGATCCAACTCCAAATTAGGAGGCAATACAGGAATACCCATTTGCATTTTTGCACTTGTTGCAACAAACCTGTCTCCCTCCACCTGAGCTTCATCTTGCCTTATGGGTGAAACGGATACAACTAATGGCGAGGGGCTTCTATCAGAATCTTCAAGATCAATGATTCTGACTCCTTGAAGAGGTTTAGTTGGTATCTTGGAGAAAGGCTCTGAACTCATTATCTTTTTGCCCTTTCTCCTTATCAATCTCCCACTGTTATTGCTACTATCCTCTTCCTCACTTACTTCTTCTCTAACTCTTTTTTGAGGAGACTCCTGAACAAGCCTTTCTACTATGACACCACTTGCGCTCTGGGATATAGGAGGTTGTGAGATTAATTGTTGCTGGCCATGAATTTCTTCAAGTCTAGCTAGCTTCTCCCTTAAGACCTTTGTTAATTCATCAAAAAATTTCATAACAAATTCAATCTTGGCATAGAATGGAGAAAAATCCTTCAATGGATCATATTTTGGATCCATCTTCTGAATAACAGCCCATAATTTTCTAAAAATTATCCACTTCTCCTTTCTCCATTCCTACATCGTGTGGTCAAATTCATTCTTGATTAAGTCCTCCGGAAAATTATGCACATGGGGAAACAAAGATCCTCTTATTCTCTTTCTAAAAATGTTGTAAAAACCTTCAAGATCACTGTTTCTAATTATACTTACCCCCAAATGATATGGAGCAAATAATTTGTCAAAATTCTCATACCCTCCCTTTATAATCACAAAGTAAAGGATAATGGTGTAATCCGGGAAGAATGACCCTTTTCCTTTTCCTTTTAAATCTTTGTCCTAAATACATCCAATTTGCCAGATTGCCTCAGCAAAACCCATTCTCAAGGGAACATTGAAAGGCAGTACATGAGGTTGTCCAGAGAAGCCATAGATTCTAATTACAATACTTACAGAGTATGGGATAAAATCTCCCCAATTATGTTCAATTCTGGCAAGAGGTACCCTTTCCTTGGGTCTCACAAAATCATGCAACTCTTTAGGAATCCTTGGTGGATTCACTATCAACTGTTGTCTTAATCTAGAGGCAAAATTGTTATCATACCTTATATAACTAGCCTCTTGTCTATCCCATGACATGTCTATGCTCCAAAGTTGTACTGCAATCTCCTGATTGTCTATCAAGTCTTTCTGAGGTTCATGGTACCCTCAAAATAATCTGCATTCCTTGAAAGGAACATATGCCTGAGTTAAGAATACCAGGATAATTTAGCCCCAACCACCTAATTCTTAATGTCTAATAACCCCTCATGAATCTTTTCCTCAAGATAAGGGGCAAAGTCAAAAACTATTGTAAAATCCAGATGATGTATCTGCATAGCCATGTACATGAAATCAAGTGGCATTACTATAATAGAACTAAAACCCAATACTTGGCAAAAAGAGAAGAAAGTAGCTTGGAAATAGGAAGCGAAAGCACCAATTGGGAATGGCTCCTCTAAACTAGGACCGATATGATATGTTGTACTTCCCGCTCTGGCTAAGTGCATTGGAAGGAAATTCTTTCTAATGAATTCCTTCATTTTGTAATATTCTTCCTTTTGTTCATTTAAATCTATTGGTGCCAAGCTAGGGGATGGCTCATATAAGTCAAAAATCTCTTGAAATTCTTCCCTTTTGATGGTTAATAGAATCTCCCCATCATTTCCTCTGATAACCCTTGAAATTGGGTCATATCTGTCTGCAACAACCTTAAGCAAATTGACATCCATTAAAACACCCGGTACTACCAACTTGCCCAAGTCATACTACCAAGGACAAGATAATGGGGAATTTAATTTCCTTTGTCCATACCATAATTTGAAAATCTCTAACCCAGTTGCCAGTATATTAGCATCCGCCAAAAATAATGCTTTGTCAGTCAACCCTTCCCCTAGGGTTTTTCCATCCACATACCTCTGCCCCTATTTTTTATCATTTGTGGAAGGCTTTAATTGGTCCAATAAATCATCATAAAGATTTCTTTTCATATAATCCACCTCCCTTGAATGCTTCCGTGTGGGAGGCATTTTCTACAACTAGGGATTTCTACTAAATCTCCCAATCTAGGACTTATCACAAGATTTTTTAAATTTCCAGAGTAATTCAAACAGATTTCACTATTTTCTGTCTAATATCTTAACCCTAAAACAAATTGAACTTTCTTTTTGCAATCTTTCACAACTTTTAATATCAATTCATTTCAAGAACATATGGAGAGATCAGATAGACTTACTACTTTTGATTTTCGCTAGAAATGACAATTTTGTGTCGCAAAGGGTCACTTCAGTCTCCTTCAGCAGCAGGAAATACTTCAAAATTGCTATGAAATCTTTTGCGAATGAAAAACCTTTAAGAGTCTTTTAATTATTTGTCTAGTAAAGGATGCAAATGTCTCATCTATCATTAATATTTGTGTGAGTGAAACAACAACTCCTAGCTTTGTAATTAAAAAGTTTGAAAACTAGTCATTGATCGTCTTCCTAGTTGGTCAATCCAACGATCATATCCCTGTTGACTCATCACTTGTTCTTTCATATGTATCAATGGCCCCACAAAATCGTGACACATCAGCAACACCTCCTCTTTCTATCAAATTCCATCGGCGGCCCCACTGTAGGTCTTTCTGGTCAATTGGAGACGCGTGGCATCATCCCGTGATGGCGCAGTCCGTAACCATCTCGCAACTTCCATTGCGGGAATACAAGGGTCGTCCAATCTATTGAAACTTTACCACTTTGCATACTGCCTGTCAACTCCTTTAGTACTTAAAAGTCGAGCACCTTTTACCTCAGGATAAAACATCCTTGTTCATTCTGAGCATATGCAAATTGATGGGACTATTAGTAGACCGACCTTTATCGCCTGCAAACTGGTATTACAAAGCTCTTGACCGGTTGCGCTGTTGATCCTTTCAGTTTCCGCCAATAACACGCAACACAATCTCGCAATGTCGCGGTCATTAAAATCCTCACATCTCTGATTGCAGGGAAGTGCTAGCCATTGGATCTATCCTTTCTTTAATAGACGGTCAGGGTATTTAGTACTTTCCAGACTTAGGAAAATACAAGCGCGAACATAAACATTTTAAAAGGGGACCGGTTATAGGGAATTTCATGTGGATTACTTAGGAAAAGCATACTTTATGAACCGGTTAATCAATATTTGCCTAGAGAATAAAAATGGCCCCGTGAACGAAAGCAGAAACCTTAGCCTTCTGTGAGAAAAAGGTAACAACATAATATAACAGGGACCGAAAACATACTTTCAAACCACTTTTTAATCATAACAGGCACAACCTTTATAGCAATAAACCCTGATATTTTGACCAAGGGCAAAATAAAACCAGGATTATCAAATTTTGCAAAACACAATTTTAGGTCCTATCATAACCCAAACTTCTTCAACAATTCCTTCACATACTTAGATTGGGATACGAAAATATTAATGACTCAATGATGAACAATAAGTACCAAACCGGTACTGAGAGGGGGGGTGAATCAATACAGTCACAAAACTTTTCCCGAACCGGTTTGACTGCAAACACTGCAAATGTTTGATAGACAATAACACCGATCTGAAACAGAGTGCGACCGATAAAGCTAAGAATGACTGTGACAAGCATTAACCGATCAATCACTTAGCTTTCCACTTAACTTAATACTACACTTCCATTTCACCCTTATGCATGAATAGGTAATCTATCATAAAAAATATAATAACAGCTAGCTCAGCATGATTTGCCTTCAGACACAAATCACTTAAATCGTCACTTGAAAAATACTAAACATGACACACAAATTATTCACGTGGAAACCAACTGGGAAAAACCACGGTGGGGATGAATACGCACAAGTTGCTTTTGAACTCTTTAGAAGTCCGCTCTGTTAGGAGCCTAGTCTGATTAAAGATTGTTACAACAAGTTCTGCTAGGAACCGATCCTGTTAAAGATCACCCGATTAAGGGATGGCTAAATACCCAGTTAAGGGTTAAACCCTGTTAGAGGTTACCTTGTTAAAGGATTTCAAGAATTCAATGAGTTTGAGTCACCCTGTTAAAGGATTTACAGCAAGCTGGTTAAAGCTACCCGGTTAAGGGATTTTCCAACTGTTGAAGTGGTTAAAGATCAATAGGTATTACAATGATCTGATAATAGCTCTCAATGCCTAATGCAGATCTGCTTAAGTTGCTTCCTTCTGCACACACACTATGCAAGAATCAATCCTCTTATCTCATCCGATCTGGCAAGAATCACGTATCTCTGCACTTTGGCATTGTTGTCAAAGGGGGAGAAGATGTGAAGTGGAGAAGATATCTGCAACAGCAAATGTGATGCTAGGTAATATCTTTGTATATTGCCATCAATGCCAAAAGGGGAGATTTTTGGCATTTGTGCAGAGTATGTTGACATGATGATATTATGTTGTCATTGATGTCAATATACAGGAGAGTGAACCGACAATATGCTAAAAAGTGAACCAGTATAATATGGTGAACCGGTGTATGTGCAAAGAAGTGTACAAGTATATTGAAGCTAAGCAGCTGGCAAAGAGAATTGGTATAGCGGTATAAACGGGTATATGAGCAATAGGTGAAGCGGTATGTTTGTCCAAGTGAACCGGTATGATGGAATGTGAACCGACATATGGAATGTTTTCTAGTAAGGCTTAATATGGTATGACTACCGGTTGGTAGTCTTAGCTTAAGGGTTTCCGGTTGAAGTGTTCCAAGCCTGTGTGATTCAACAGATGATATTGTGTGATGAGTTGGCATTGTAATCAAGATCATATCATGTTGCCACGTCAGCCTTGTGCGCGTGAAGGATCTTGCATGAAGGAGATTGATCCTATCTACCTCGGGAATGTGTGAAGTCCCTGTAAATGGTGGAGAACGCGTGATGGGTTATCGCCTCCATGAAACGGTGAAGAACAAATGATGGAGAACATCTTGAGATATATTCAAGACCGTTGTATTCAAATGCAAAGTGTTCAATGGCCAAGATTGAACCACCTAGACTGCTTAACCTAAATGTTTAGGATTTAGGGTTTATGCTACCGACCTACCTATTTCATATAAGGTCGATGTTGTGTTTCATACTGAGGTTGACATCTCAAATTCTTTTTGCATATCATCAACAAATTTCTTACTTAAATCATCATCTCCTCCAAAAATAATGTCATCAACAAAAACACCCACAATCAAAATATTATCATTACCAATCTTGAACTACAAATTACTATCTGTAGTACCTTTACAGAATCCCAATTTCATCAAATACCCATCCAATCTAGCATACCAAGCTCTAGGGGCTTGTTTAAGTCCACACAATGCTTTCTTCAATCTGCATACCATGTCTTCTTCATCTGTCAATGAAAATCCATCTGGTCGCTCAATGTATACTTCCTCTTCCAATTCACCCTTCAAAAAGGCTGACTTCACATCCATCTCATATAACTTGAATTTATTATGAGCAACATATGCAAGAAAATAGTCTAACAGCTTCAATTCTAGCTACCGGAGCAAAGTGTCCTCAAAATCAATACCTTCCATTTATGAATATCCCTTACATACCAGTCTTGCTTTGTTTCTAACTACTTATCCATCTTCATTCAACTTATTCCGGAACACCCATTTAGTACCAATTACATTCTTGTCCTTAGGTCTCAGAACCAGTTCCCATGTTCTGTTCTTCTCAATCTGGTCTAACTCTTCTTCCATAGCTTTTACCCAATTTTCATATTTACAAGTTTCAGCAACATATTTAGGCTTAATTTCAGAAATCAAACATGTCTCTTCAGTAGCAATTCTTCTCCTAGTAATCACACCTTTATTTTTATCATCAATAATATAATTCTCTGAATGATTTAGTTTTACCTACCTCGGGGTCTTCTGATTGTTCTAATTTTCAGGCTCTTGAACTTCTTCATCCACAACAACATCTTGAGTTACTATCTCTTATGGATCACTCTACTTCATGCTCTTAGTCTGCACTTATTTTGAAGTAACATCTTGATCTTTAGACTCATATCCGCATGCTCTGATTTGCTTCTCACAATTCTCATCAACCTTCAGCACTTTCCACTGTCTTTCTCAGTCTCTTATTGTAACACCGATAGGCTTTGCTCTTAATAGAATATCCCAAAAAGATTCCTTCATTACATCTTCCATCAAATTTTCCTATATCCTCATTTCTTTTTATATAACATTTACTTCCAAAGATTCTGAAATATCTAACTATAGGAACATGACCAAACCATAGTTCATAAGGGGTCTTACCAGAATCACCTTTTATATGCACCCGGTTGAATGTGTACACAACAATGCTAACAACTTCTCTCCAATAGATGTGCAGAACATTTCCTTCAATCATCATAGTTCTAGCAACATCCAAAACAATTTTGTTCTTTCTTTCAACAAATCCATTCTAATGAGGGGTTCTCAGAGCAAATAATTGTCTTTTGATTCCATGCTCTTCACAAAAAGAGTTAAACTCACCGGAGGTAAATTCTCCACCTCTGTCAGATCTCAAACACTTTAGCTTCAATATTGTCTTTGTCTCCACTCTAGCTTTGAATATTTTGAACTTCTCCAATGCTTCAAATTTATCCCTTAGAAAAGTGACCGACATCATCCTAGAATAGTCATCAATCAACAACATAAAGTATATGTCTCCCTGCAAGCTTCTTACTCTAGAAGATCCACATAAATCAGTATGCATAGATCTAACAATCCATTAGATGTATACAGTTTTCTCTTGAATGAAATTCTTGTTTGCTTTCCCAATTGACATTCTTTACACACCAGATTAGTAAGATTCACTATCTTAGGCAGATCTCTAACAACTTAAGTAGAACTTATCTTAATCATGCAGTCAAAATTTACATGACACATTCTTCTATGCCACAACCAACTCTCATCAATCTGAGCAATCAAACAACTTTTCTCACCAACATTTAGATGAAAGATATTACCTTTAGTCTTAGCACCTAATGCAATCTCTATACTGGAGCTATTCAATATCTTACATTTCCCATTCTTGAATTGCAAATCATATCCCTTATCAACCATCTGTTCAACACTCAAAAGATTATGCTTTAGACCTTCAACATATAAAACATCATCAGTATTATGCTTACCATCAAGAGAAATAAAACCTCTACCACAGATTACACAATCTTTGTTGTCTCCAAATCTTACTAAACCACCACCATACTTCTCCATATTCACAAATTTACCTTTATCACCAGTCATATGATGTGAACAACCATTGGCAATCACCCATTCATCTTTCTCATCAATCTTAGTAGCTAGAGCTTTCTCTTCAACAGTGAATCTTGTAGAATCAACATGTACCAGATCATCTTCCTTGATAGAAATGAACACAAATTCATCTTTTGAATTCCCTTTCTCAGACTCTTCATCTATCACACCTTCATCAACAACATAATAACATTTCTTCTGATATCTATACTTTTGGTTAGGCTTGTAAGGCTTATCATACTTTGACAGCTTTCAGCTCTTCCAGGACACCTAGAAACAAAATGACCAATCTTATTGCATGAAAAACATTTCAAAGGTAACTTTCCTTCATACTTACTGGCTCCCTTAGGCAATCTTCTAGCAATAAGTGCTTCAAGTTCTTCCAACTCTCTTTCCTATTCTTCCATCTCTCTCATTTCTCTTTCATATCTAGACACCCTAGTTGAACTCTCTCCCAGATCATACTTATGCTTCCCAGATACAATAGCTTTAAATGTAGTCTCGGTTTTGCCATGTGATTCACCAAGTTCGGTCAATTAAGAAGCAACAAGCTTGCCATCTAGCATATCTCTTGTCACAGTTGTCACAGTTTGGATCTCATTAATAGTAGCAACTTTATGTTTGTAAGCAGGAGGCAAATATCTCAATACTTTAGCAAAAATCTCATCTTCGTCAAGAACTCCACTGGCACATCTGATGTTCAACACAAAATCATTCACTTTAGCCATAAAGGATGAAATATTTGCATCTTCTATCATCTTTAGCATCTCATATTTTCCTTTCAAACTCTGCAATTTAGCAGCTTTCACATGTTTATCTCCTTCATATAGGGTTTCAAGCTTCACCCAAATCTCATGCGCAGTCTGAAATCCCACCACATTAGTCATCTTTGCATCAGTTAGGGCACTCAACAATGCTTCCTTAGCTCTTATGTTATGTTCAACATCTTTGATCTCAGTTGCAGTAACAAGACCATTTGCAAGAACAATGTATGCATTCTTTGTGATCTTCCAATAATCTTTTCCAAGACAATTCAAGTGAACTTCCATCCGGTTCTTCCATATAGAGTAATTAGTTCCATCAAACCTCAGACTTTCCTTCTCGAAAACAACACTTGCCATCCCAGATCTCCCCAAATGATCTAGCTTTAATACCAATTGTTACAAGTGTGGTTTCCGTTGCACCAAAAGATTGACCTGTTAATGCCCGATACAACCACTAGACTTATAGAAACCACATAAGGAAATTAAGCCATGTCACAAACCCAAGCACTCCACTGCACAACACAAGGAAACCAAGGGTGCACACCTTGCAACAATTATGGATTATTTATTTGGAATCTTTTTTTGAAAAATAACAACCCCTACTTTTTAGGACTGCATATTTTGGTGGGTGAAATTGGTGCTACCCAGAAATTGCTCCACCAGCTTGGATTTTTTTTCTCCACTTGTCATTTAATTAAAATTTTATATTTTTCATTATAATAGATTAAAAAAATGATATTTTAATTATTAATTTTTTATTCACAACATTCTTCATGAGACTAATTTTCAAAAGTGAGTAAATAAGAGGCAAGAATGGTGTTGAGCGAGAATCGGTGTGGTGCAAAGGTTTTTGATGGAGATGACACTGTTGGAGAAGAAGAGGGAGACAATGATGATGGTAGGGCTGGCTGGCTGCTATTCCCTCTTGCAGGTGGTTACCTTTTGCTTGGGGTTCTTGTGCTTAGGGGGCATTTTCTCCCTGTTCTGGCTTCCTCCTTTGGTGGAGGCTTCTTTATTTTTGCCCTGTTCATGCTCAGAGGGATTTAGAACACATTATCCTTGTTTGGGCTTCGACCCTTTTGATTTGTTGGAGCTTTTTCTGTAGGTGGGCTTCTGGAAGGTGGGTCTCGCTAGGTGTAGCGGATGGAGTTGGATCTGTTCTGACCCTTTTCCCGTGCCCTCGTGCTGCCCTCTCAAATTATGGGCTTGTGTTGGCTCAATGATGTTGGTTGGTTTCAGACGTTTGTTGGGTATAACATTTTGATCTCCTCCTCATGATTGGGGGTTTGCAGGGTGCTCTTGTCATGTCCCCTCTTTAGTTTGTCTAGTAGAGACATGTGAGTTAGCCTATTATGGGGGTCTCGTAGGCTGGCAATGGTGGATAGAGACTCACACAGGGTATTCAATATCCAGAGTTGGTGTTTCAGGCAATTTGTGGGCCGCTGGGAGCAGTTCCTTGATTTTAGGGAGATTTCCTACTTTTTAGGAGGTTGTGGCAATTTCCATATTTGAGGTTCCACGAGACCATACCATGGTTTCAGTTTTAGGAAGATTGGGTGTGTTTCCTAGTTTCTTGGAGCATCCCTAGATTTTAGGGATGGGACTGCCAGTTGGCCCATCTTGTCCGGCATCAGTCACAGATAGGTGACAAAGTCAGATTCATGTTTGGTTGGTTATTTTGGGCTATTATTGGATCTATAGAAATATTTAAATATATTTAAATATTTCCTAAGTTAGTGATTAAATAAATTAAAATAAGGTTATGTATATGGCCATTTCAGAGTAATAAGGGGTTTTTGGCTTCCTCTGGTTTGATATGCCTATGTGTTATAGCTCGTTGGAAAGGTCTTGAACTTTGCTACGTGATTCTCACCTCCCGGATCCTTTTTGGATGCTTGAAGCTATTTATTCGCAATAAAGTGATATTTTTATATAGTTTGACGCCATAATTGGGAAAGTGTCACTTTAATTATAAAACGCAAGCTTTATTATTTTTTAGGGTTAGACTTGCAAAGGGAAAGGAGTTATAAGGAGATGAAAACCTAATTGATAGCATCTTTGATCATTTTGAAACTTGCGAATTTGGAACTTGCTCTGGAAGAGTGATTTTGGTTTGGGACGCAAACCCCAGGTATGAGCTTGCTGGGACGTAGCCCTCAACAGGAGTTGACAGTGGATTTATCTAGGATTGCACAAAGATTGTCAGAGGTAGAAGACACATCTTCTTGTCCTAAATATTCAACGTGCATATTGGGGGTTTCAACAGGGCGGCTAGTCTATTTCAATTGTCACGTGATTTGCAGCAGCTTCCACGCCTCTTTTGCAACCACACCTTGTATGTATGTTAGCTTGAAGGGTTGTATTCAGCTTATTTGGTCTTCCTTGTTCGTTGCCAATAATATTCCTCCATCTGGCATCAATACAGATTGAGAACATCTCCAAATAAATGTATGGATTCTTGTTGAATACAAAACTAGGTTATTTGCCTGGTATGATTTGCAGTATTTTCAGATTGCTTAAGTGTTCTTACATATGAGCATTGTTTACTGTTTTATTTCACAGTTGTTGCTATTTATCAATTACTTTACTTATAACATCAAAACCCAAAAAGAAACAATCCCTTTCTGCAACTTCTGTCTATTCTATAAGATCACCGGAAAGTTACAAAAATATAGTATGTTTAATTAAGAATTTACAACAACAACAACAAAAGGATCCATTTGGGATCTTTCAATGGTATCAGAGCTATTTGCCTACCAACCTGTGGGGTTAAGCTTTCTTTTTTTCTATGCATCCAGGAAGAAGTGGCATATACAAATATTATACCCGCAAAAGAGCTCAATACGAGCGTGAGTGTGGAAGAGAACAAGAACCTATTATGGCAGATGAATAGGTGGGCACCAGAGTAAATCATGATAAGGAAGACAGATAAGAGAGAAAGTTGACGAGGACCCTCATCACTACCCAACCCAAGATTGTTCAGACCTTAGACAAAATACAGGTTACCCTGGAGCGGTTGGAAGTGGATAGACACAGAGGCAGACGAAGTAGATCAATGTTTGTGGTTGGAAGCCAACATAGTCATGGATCTCATACATTAGCTGGGAGCTCTCATCATTCCCCTAGGCGTGAGAGACATCATACACCAGTTAGGGATAGACCATTACTTCCTCGATTTATACCAGGTGAGCAGCCGGTATAGGTAGAGCCACCAGAGGTGGAATTTCAGGATTCAGTCAGGGTGGCTACAAATGAGTGGAGAGCCCTACCCCAAGAGGTTAGGGATGTTTTTCCTTTTCCTCAATATTGTGCACAACGTAGAGATGCCGCCAAGTTCAGAGGAGACCGGGGCTCTAGGCCTTAGCAGCAGAACTATGACCTCAGTAGAGCTACTCAGAAGATCACATTGGCTACATTTGATGGGACTAGTGATACGAGTGCACGAGTGTGGGTACACAAGCTGGATATATATCTATCACTAAGACCCATGCCTGAGCGTGATGTTATTCAGTTTGTTGTCTTGCATTTAGATGGGGTTGCCTATGACTGGTGGCACCATGGGTTGGTCACCCAGGACCACACCATGGTCCACTCCTATGCAGAGTTCACTGAGCACCTCATTTTTAGGTTTGACCATAAGGACACAGAGCTCTATTATAGGGAGTTGGCACATCTGAGACAAACTGGGCATGTAGAGGCGTATGTTAATGAGTTATAGCGTATTGCAGTTATGGTACCTGATATGCCTCAGAGGTGCAGTGTGATGTTATTCATTGAGGGACTACAGGACAAGCTAAAGGGATGGGTATGTGCTTTCAAGCCGACCACTCTTAAGGACGCCATAGATGTGACATTGAGACTGGACACCACTCTTACTTATCAGACAAATAAGAAGTCGTTCAGGCATTCACGACCTCCACATAAGGCCAATACCTCACAGTTTAGAGATGGACAGACAACTAGACCTCCCAGAATGGACCAGGAGACACGAAATGATCTGAGAAGGAGGAAACTATGCTTCTCCTGTAAAGAGCCTTGTGAGCCCGAGCACTGTTGTATGGGCAAGGGCAAGGTTCATTTGATTGAGGTAACATCCGAGTTTGGGGATGAGGAGATACCAGACATTGACACTGAGGACAGTACGGAGGAGACTAGGAAAGAGCAGCCACAGTTGGAGATAGACATCCCTGAGCCATTGGTGGTAGCCAAAGTGACTGTGGCCACCCTTTCTAGTTATCCTAGATTTCATGCCTTTCGGTTGAAAGGTACATTGCAAGGCCAATGAGTCATGAGCTTAGTAGATACAAGGGCCACACACAATTGATCAGAAGTTAGTTGAGAGGCATGGGTTACAGTCTGAGGTGTTTGATGGTTTTGGAGTGAAGGTTGCGGATGGTGCAGTTTTGGGCTGTACTAAGCGGATTCCACAACTTAGCATTTAGATGGGGGATTATACCTTGACAAATGACTTCTATATGCTACCTTGGAGGACTATGATGTGATTTTGGGCATGCAGTGGTTACAGGGTATTGGGAGATATATTATTGATCACCATCACATGCAATTAGAGTTCCTGTCTGAAGGGAAGAAGGTCATTTTGAGGGCAACTTCAGATGGTGGGCCTAAAGAGGTATTTTGCGTAGGATGGAGTCTATCATTAGACATGATGATGTGATTTGGGCTACATGTTGTTTTGTGAATTCCACGACACCTACACCTCAGGATGGTAGGGAATTTCATGTTGATATTCAGTCAATTATGGACCGACATGGCAGAGTTTTTGGTGACATACCTCCTTGTGTACCTCTAGATAGAGGGTTTGAGCATGGGATAGAGATGGAGGACGGAGCTAAGCTAGTAATTACCACTCCATATTGTCATCCTAGAGCATATAAGGATGAGATTGAGAAGACTATTCATGAGCTGTTGGACATGGGCTTCATTCGCCCTAGCTCTAGTCCCTTTGCTTCTTCTGTGGTGCTTGTGAAGAAGAAGGATGGGACACTACGGATGTGTATAGATTACAAGGCATTGAACAAGAAGACAATCAAGAACAGATATCCTATTCCACACATTGATGAGTTGTTGGATGAGCTTCATGGAGCCATCTACTTCTCCAAGATTGATCTTCGTTCAGGCTATCATCAGATTCGTGTACGAGTTGAGGACGTACACAAGACTGCCTTCCGCTATCATTATGGGCATTATGAGTTCTTGGTGATGCCTTTTGGCCTTACCAATGCACCGACTACTTTTCAGTCATGCATGAACCATATCTTCAACAAGTAGTTGAGGAAATCGGTTCTAGTATTTTTTGATGATATACTGATTTACAGCCATACATGGGAGGATCATATCAGGCACCTTGAGGAGGTACTTAGCATTATGGAGAGTCAGTCTCTATTTGCTAAGTTATCCAAATGGGAATTTGGACTTACAAAGATCTTATATTTGGGGCATGTGATCAGTGCTGACGGAGTGAAAGTGGATGAGGAGAAGATTCGGGCAATCTGAGATTGGCCCTCCCCCAGGAATATCACCGAGTTACATGGATTCCTTGGCTTATGTGCTTACTACAGGAGGTTCGTGAGAGGTTTTTCATAGTTAGCAGCACCTTTGACCGATCTCACGAAGAAGGGGGCTTTCAGATGGATAGAACAAGCACAAGGGATCTTTCACAGACTCAAGGAGGTTATGAGCACTTGTCTGGTCTTGGCACTCCCTGACTTCTCGCAGCCATTTGTACTTGAGTGTGATGCTTCAGGCATGGGCATAGGGACGATTTTTTTGCAAAACAGACATCCCATTATTTACGAGAGTAGGAAGCTGCGAGATAATGAGAGGTTGTATTCTACATATGATAAGGAAATGTTGGCTATTATGCATGCATTAGCCAAATTCAGACAGTATCTTATTGGCAACAAATTCGTGGTAAGAACTGACCACAACAGTCTGAAATATTTCCTTGATCAGACAAAGCTCAATGATCGTCAGCAAAAATGGGTAAGCAAGATTCAAGCTTATTATTTTGACATCGAATTCATTAAAGGAAAGAATAATACTGTTGCTGATGCACTTTCTAGAAGACTGTCACTTGCTGCCCTATGCTCATTAAGTGAGATTTCAGCAAATTGGAAGTCTCAACTTTTAGTTGAGTATTCCAAAGATTAATATGCTTGTGAGGTCATGGATGGATTGGTACTGGATGACAAGTATAGTGTGGTTGATGATGTCATCTACTACAAAAGTAGGGTATATCTTGTTCCTGGTTCTCAGTTGAAGGAACATATTTTGCATGCTTACCATGATACTCCTATAGCAGGACACCCAGGGTATGGTAAGACTTACAGGGCAGTTCGGGAGAGATTCTCCTGGAAGGGTCTCAAA
Organism: Cryptomeria japonica; assembly: GCF_030272615.1. Classification (NCBI taxonomy): domain Eukaryota; kingdom Viridiplantae; phylum Streptophyta; class Pinopsida; order Cupressales; family Cupressaceae; genus Cryptomeria; species Cryptomeria japonica. The sequence goes on along the minus strand of NC_081408.1, from coordinate 357,618,908 downwards.
GATGATGTCCTACGTCATGTTCGCAAGTGTATGACTTGTCAGCAGAATAAGTCAGAGCATACTTTCCCTTCTGGGTTGTTGCAACCCTTACCTATACCGGAACAGAAGTGGACAGGGATCTCTATGGATTTCATTACAGGTCTTTCTCGGGTTCAGGGGACAGATTGTATCTATGTCTTGGTGGACAGGTTAACTAAGTATGCCCACTTCTTTCCGATTGTTATTGATTTCACAACATCTTAGGTAGCCGAGCTATTTTTCAGAGAGGTGTTTAGGCTCCATGGTCTCCCCAAGACCATAGTGAGTGACAGGGATAGCAGGTTCATGAGTTCTTTCTAGCAAGAACTTTCTAGGCTCGTAGGCACGAAGTTGACACCCAACACTAGCTACCACCCCCAGACAGATGGGCAAACCAAGATAGTTAATAAGTGGGTTGAGGGGTATTTGTGCAACTATGTGTCAGGACAACAGAAAGCATGGGTACGTTGGTTGTACTTGGGTGAGTATTGTTATAATACTACACACCATATGTCTATTGGTATGACTCCTTTCAGAGCCCTCCATGGCTATGATACACTATCTTTTGTGGATTTGGTTGTACTTGACAGTAGGGCTCCTTTGGCACAGGATTGGTTATAGGAGAACCAGGATATTATGAGATCTCTCAGGGAGAATTTGCAGCATGCACAAAATCAACAAAAAATCTACGTTGATCGACGTAGGACTGAGAGGGCATTTGAGGTGGATGACATGGTTTTCCTACATCTGCAGCCTTATCGACAAAGCACCCTTAAAAGGGGTGGGGCTGAGAAGCTCAAGCCTCGATTTTACGGGCCATATAGGGTACTCAGGCGTGTTGGAGAGGTTGCCTATGAGATTGAGTTACCAGCTGACAGTCGGATTCATAATGTGTTCCACGTGTCCTGTTTGAAAAAGGCACTGGGGCAACATATTGTAGCATCCCTTGATCTACCTCCCTTGGATGAGGAAGGTAAGTTGACTTTGGTTCCTAAGGAGATCATGGAGGTGAGGGAACGCCGACTAAGAAGCAAGGTAATTCGGGAATACTTGGTCCACTGGATGGGTCTCCCTATAGAGGATGCCACTTGGGAGGGAGAGGCTATTTTGCAACATCTAGCATTGCAGTTGCTTGTGGGCAAGCATCTCCGAGAGGGGATGACTGTCATGTCCCCTCTTTAGTTTGTCTAGTAGAGACATGTGAGTTAGCCTATTATGGGGGTCTCGTAGGCTGGCAGTGGTGGATAGAGACTCACATAGGGTATTCAATATCCGGAGTTGGTGTTTCAGGCAGTTTGTGGGCCGTTGGGAGTAGTTCCTTGATTTTAGGGAGATTTCCTACTTTTTAGGAGGTTGTGGCAGTTTCCATATTTGAGGTTCCACGGGACCATACCATGGTTTCAGTTTCAGGAAGATTGAGTGTGTTTCCTAGTTTCTAGGAGCATCCCTAGATTTTAGGGATGGGACTACCAGTTGGCCCATCTTGTCCGGCATTAGTCACAGATAGGTGACAAAGTCAGATTCATGTTTGGTTGGTTATTTTGGGCTATTATTGGATCTATGGAAATATTTTAATATATTTTAATATTTCCTAAGTTAGTGATTAAATAAATTAAAATAAGGCTATGCATATAGCCATTTCGGAGTAATAAGGGGTTTTTGGCTTCATCGGGTTTGATATGCCTATGTGTTATAGCTCGTTGGAAAGGTCTTGAACTTTGCTACATGATTCTCACCTCCCAGAGTCTTTTTGGATGCTTGAAGCTATTTATTCACAATAAAGTGATATTTTTCTATAGTTTGACGCCATAATTGGGAAAGCGTCACTTTAATTATAAAGCGCAAGCTTTATTATTCTTTAGGGTTCGACTTGCAAAGGGAAAGGAGTTAGAAGAAGATGAAAACCTAATTGATAGCATCTTTGATCATTTTGAAACTTGCGAATTTGGGAATTGCTCTGGAAGAGTGATTTTGGTCTGGGACGCAAACCCCAGGTCTGAGCTTGTTGGGACGTAGCCCTCAGCAGGAGTTGACAATGGATTTATCCAGGATTGCACAGAGATTGTCAGAGGTAGAAGACACATCTTCTTGTCCTGAAGATTTAGCGTGCATATTGGGGGTTTCAACAGGGCGGCTAGTCTATTTCAGCTGGCACGTGATTTGCAGCAGCTTCCACACCTCCTTTACAACCACGCCTTGTATGTATGTTGGCTTGAAGGGTTGTATTCAACTTATTTGGTCTTCCTTGTTCGTTGCCAGTAATATTCCTCCATTTGGCATCAATCCAGATTGAGAACAACTCCAAATAAATGTATGGATTCTTGCTGAATACAAAACTAGGTTATTTGCCTGGTATGATTTGCAGTATTTTCAGATTGCTTAAGTGTTCTTACATATGAACATTGTTTACTGTTTTATTTCACAGTTGTTGCTATTTATCAATTACTTTACTTATAACATCAAAACCCAAAAAGAAACAATCCCTTTCTACAACTTCTGTCTATTCTATAAGATCACCGAAAAATTACAAAAATATAGTATGTTTAATTAAGAATTTACAGCAGCAACAACAAAAGGATCCATTTGGGATCTTTCATCTTAGTCCTTCGTCCAAGGCTTCTTTTTCTTCTTCCTCTCGATGCTAGACTGTCTGCTGCTACTCAACCTTTGTTTTCTTGAAGGAGGGTTGTCTCGACTACCGTTGTTGGGCCTTGGGGTTCGGTAGAAGCTTGCTGTTCATGATGCTTGGTGTTTGGTTTTCTAGAGATTTTCAGGGGATGGAGCTATCTGTGTCATTGTTGTTGCTGATGAGGGGTTTCAATGCCACTTGTTAAGGGCTAGGGTTTCCAGGGGTCTGGTTCCTACTAAGTGCTGGTTGACCTCTGCTTGAATGCATGGTGGGTGGCTTCCTCTAGAGCTTTCCTGTTTGATTGTGGCATTTGAGAGGTGGTTGGTTGAGCATTAGGCTACCTATGCTTCTCCCGACTTTGGGTCCGACTACTCCCCCATGTTGCCCTTACTTCTTTTGTTACCTCTGCTATTGTAGGAAGAGATTTGGGGGGTTTCTATTTGGTGGTCCTCCTTGCTTTTGGGTTGGAGGAAGGTTGTTGCTCTGCTGTTTAGGGTCGTGGCTATTTTCTTTTTTTGCCTTACTTGTGAGGGTTGTTAAGGGCCTTTTTGGCTTTTGCTTATGCTGGTGTTTTGTTTCCTGGGTTTTTGATTTCTCAACTTTTGTGTTTTTCTGTATGGTGTTGGAGCTATTCCTCTTGTCCGCCAGAAGGATGCTAGCAGTTTTCAAGGGCCCATTCAGGTCGTGGTTTGTTTTTGGGTTAGGTATGGTTTTGCTAGGGATTTGTTTATCCCTCTGTCCTTCATTTGGGCTTATGTTGTTCTTGGTTGGGCTCCTTCTAGCAAGGCTTCTATGGAGGTGATGGTTGCCTTTATTGAGGTGGGGTCTGTGCTGGCTACTTTGTTGGGGGTTTGGCATATTTGGCTCATGCTGCTCTCTTTCCCGTTCCTTATTGAGGTGGGGATCTGCTTATGGAGGAAGGATGGTGGCTACTATATGTGGCCTTCCCTCAGTTGGTGCTGCTCGGGTGTTGGATCATGGCTTGTTTGGTTTGACCTTCAATCTGTCTTCTTCTTTATTGCTCCTATTTAGGTGGGATCCTTTCCTATGGAGGTGGAGAGAAGTTAAACAATTGAGGAATTGATTTGCTGTTGGATGGTCCTGGTTAGATGTTGCAGGCTAGTTCAGACTTTCAATTCAAAAACCTTAGTGAAGGTTTGGGGAACCTTGGAAAAATCACTCCCCCTTATGTACCTGGTGACCTGAGAGAATCGATAGTCAGATGGTTTGGTTGCCATCCTTTTCTATCTTTCCAGATAGTTTGTTTCTGGTTGTGAAGGTTTTGGGTACCTTTTGAAAACCTAGGAAGTTTTATGGGTTCTTTGAAAACCCTTGAAGGTTCTGGGAGCCTTGTTAAATCCCATGTTGTTACTCCTTTTGCTATGGTTGCTGTGTTTTGTTCTAATGGGCTGAATGCCTTCTTCTCTGTACAAGGATTCAGGGCCCTTTCAAAGTCCTGCTTACCTAATAAAAAATATTCTTCATGACCACTAGCTTCCCTTAATTTCAAAGCTTAAACTTTTAACTTTAAGCTAGTACAATGCTAAATTCATGAAACCACCAACTTTAAAATATTCTTAAAAATCTCCACAACATTCATAGGAACCCCTCCATGAGACCTTACACTACTAAATTTATGAAACCACCAACTTTAAAGTATTCTTAAAAATCTCAGCAGCATCTATAAGAAACCCCCTTCATGAGACCATACCCTTAAAAAAAAGTCGACAAACACTAAAATTAAGTCAATATAATAGTACTATTAAATTCATATAACCAACCAACGTTAAAATATCCCTAATAAGAAGCATCCTCCATACGACCTTATAGGGGAAGTCGGCAGACGCTAAAATTAAGTCACATGATAGGTAGCAGTATATTTACAAATGGTAGCAGTATATTTATAAATGCCAGTGATCTGTGTCTTTTTTTTAAACCAGACGAAGGCATTTGTTTATAGTTGTTAGGTTTTGATTTTTACGGGGTTGGGTTTTACAGAATCATAGTGAGCTATTATTCTTAAACTGTTTCTGCTTTCTACTTGCAGCGCCTGCATCTGGTAAGTTATGATTTGATGTATTCTTTCTGTGTTTTTAAGTTTGTCCTTTAGTTCTATTCCCAAATCTGTCCATTCCTGTGTTTTCCTTTGATTACACGATCGATTTTACATTTGATTTAGTGCCCATGAGTTGACTTGTACATTATTTTTATGAATATCGTACTATCTAGTTTTGAAGTTGATAAAGGATTTGGCAGCCCTCTTTTGGGGTTTTTCATTTCTTCCGGAGAAATGGATGCAAAATTATTTTGAGGGACAGAAAAGTTCAATGAAGCTCACGTAGGAGGTCTTTTACAAAATAGCATAGCATTGTTGTGGATGCATCTAAGCAATGCCATTTTTTCCCCTGTAGACTGATCGTGGAGTGCCCTTGATTTCAAAATCTTTTGCTCTTAACTGAACTCAAATGCATGGCATAAGAGTTTCGGTATTGATAGGTTGACTGGATTTTCCTTTCCCATTCCAGCTGCAATGGTGTGAAGTGATCGTTAAAACATATTTTTTATGTACTAGTTTTTATAAAATAATCTTAAAACGGAAATGATATATTTTTAGTGTTGGCTCACTTATATGTTTACCATGCATTAGCTCGCATCACTCAACTTTGCATGTGGCAAGTGGTTACCTTCACCTGGTTTGCAGAAAGGCAGCTTTTGTCATAGACTAGATGTTTCTGTCTGCAAGTAGTTTTTCAAAAATTTCAAAATAGTTAGATGTCTGATTCGTGGGAAGAGACAACTGAATTTATTTCTATACCACTCAAGGGATTGACTAGACATTTCAGCGATTTCAGAGCTTACATTTCCTTTTTGTTTGCACGGTAAGCAGTTTTCAAAAAGCATGGGATATTTCGATCCTCTTGTGAGCCATTACAGTGGCAATGCTGACAATGTAAACTGACTATCTAGAAGCAAGAGAGAAATAAAAATTACATATTGAGTAATGGAGTTACTAAAAATGTGCAAGGAAGGTATTACGTGTTTCAAGGACCATCCAAGAGTTTTGAATATTTTCATTGTAGTCTGCAATTGTCATTGTTGTTGATGAGAGACAGGGTTGCACTTCTTATCGGAGAGATCAAAATTAATTAATTTGTAGTATAAACATGCAATTGTTGCTGATTAATGTTCTTATATTAGAATTTTTTAAGTTTCCCCATAATCATGACAGACATCATGTCCGTCTAGTTTTAATCTCTTGATCAAGTTTAAATTGTTTATTGTAGAAGTGATTGTTCACAAACAGCATAAATTCTTGAACTCTTGCATGAATTACAAATTGTGAGAATGATTGCAAATCTGCCAGCATATTTATTTTAGAATTTAAAAAGACAAAAATTTCACTCGATTACTTTGAGTTGATCTCATTGATCTTTTGTTTGCAGGGAAGAGCAACTGAAGGATCTTGTTATCTGCCCTTCCATCATGCCAAGGTAAGAGGAAATGTATGAAATGAAATTGTGAGGCTTGATGTAGTTACTCTGTTTCCTGTTTTCTTAAGCATAAACATCTAACAGTGCCGTGTTCTAATGTGAAGGTATTATTGTGACTATTGTGACACTTATTTGACACATGACTCGGTAAGTTTTCTGTGAGCCATTTTTCTTTTTTTTTTTTTGTGTTGCACGTGGGTTTAGGTTTTGTTAGTAGAATGAGAATTCAACTTAAGGTTTTAGTTTTAAATGTTAAACTTGTGATTTAGTTTCAAATCTCCATTTGCTAGAAGATATGTTTTTAAAGAAGTTTTCAAAACTCATTAATGGTTGTAATAATTTGATTGTTTTCATGGGCACTGATTTGCATTAATTATTTGACAGCTTGATGGTTTGGTATTGTTTTTAGTACACAAATACTAAAAATGTAATTTGAGACGTTTTATATAAAATATCCACAAATGTAAAATGTTTGCCCAGCACTATCTAGATTAATTAATTTGATTTTAATTGTTAATGTTCCATCACATTGAGAATCACACAGAAGTGTTGTATTTTGTCTTTTGTACTAGAGCATAACTTATTAACTACAGTAAAATCATGTTCAAGAGAATATCCTTTAGGTAGGGTTTAAACTTAGAGGAATGGGATACACTTAAATGAAACTTGAACCAAATGCAATATCCCTTATCTCAAATAATGATTTGAGCCTATCATGTATTCCAAAATTTATATTCAAAACAATTTTTGAAGAGTCTCAAATTATTGAACGCCTGAATTTTTCCACGAGTCTACTATATGCTTGTGTCTCCTAGATATTTTTTGCTTGAACTTAAGTGGCTTGCCAAATCAATTTTCATAAAGCTATGCCCATTACTAGTATCTGTGGAGGCATTGTCATTCTCTCTTTGAATGCATGGACGAACCTACAATATTGAAGGTTCTTTGGATGGAAACAGCTTAACAAGAGAATTTGAATTGTTTTCTCTGCCATTTTTTATTCATGATATTCTTGATTCACATGTGGGGTGTCCTTTACATTCTTACAGGTAAGAATAACTCATCCATTCCTCCTTCAATTAAGGTCACTATCTTTGCTTTCTTTCCCTTTCATGTATCTAAGAATGCTTCTTCACCTTATGATTCCCAATTGTAATTATATTCGCTGAATTTATGAGTTTCTCCTGTTGCCGTTGATGCCCATTTTCATAGAAATCTCTTAGAAATGTGCCTAGAGAAGGATTTCTTTAAAAACAATAAATATTTCTTTCTATGAACCCTAGATATCTTCATGAATCACGATATACTCACCTTCATTATGGGTCTTTAAAAACTCTAGATTAATTTCAAGAGCCACTGCTTTTCATAAGTATTGGTTTGACATGAGAATTAAAATTCAATTCATTTTGTGTTTCATGTTTTTGTGATGATGGGTTCTGGGACATAAGGGTACCTGGCTATTATCCTTGTGTCATATGTGCAAATCACTTAAGTAATATATAAATTTTCTTTGCTAAAGCTAACAAGGATTAGGACCCATAGAACTACAAATAAAAGAAATTGAAAATATCAGCCTCAACTGATACTGAACCCATTAAGCCGGGGCATCAGAGAAATATGCGGATGATTTATGCTACTTTAAAACAAAGGCAAGAAGCTTATCAGGACAATGCTCATCAAAATGCAAGCAAGACCAGTTTTGATTTCTCAATGAAGCTTGCAACCTTTTGTCAAGAGAATTGAAGATATTTTTCCTTGTGCTCCTCAAGTGGTGGAGTCCATAGTAACATATGTAGATCACTCATCACCTATCCTTCACAGTGATACTGTGTCCATAGGAAGCCAGCATGGGGCAGCAGGTCGTCTATAAAGGCACAGTAAAAGGAGATTAGCAATCTTTTCCATTGAACAAACCAAGACTACTTTAGGTCTTGCAATATATTGATATTAAAAATCAAGCACTCTCATCCAATGAGCACAAAATGCTCAAAACAAACATTGATTCACTCCCATACCGTCTCCGTTGGAATTTCTATGATACTATTTAATAAAAGGTTGCCATTACAGGTAAAGTAAAGACAATAGACTGGATCACATTTTTATAGTCTCCACACCTCCCTTCCAGGCCAAGAATGCACAGAATTAAAATAAGGAGATTTAATGGCTGCTACTATCATGCAGGTCATGATACCCACAAGTTGTTTTCTCTTTCTTACTCTTAGCGTCCCTTCTGAAATAACTGGGACAAAATCAGCAGACTAGATTTTGAAATTTCTTAACACCCCCCGTGTGTTCCCTTTGAAGCAGGTAGCCAACAAACATCAAGACAGAGGAACCAATTGAAACTTTGACGAGCCAATATTCCTTAAGTTGTGAAGGGATGGAGAATATACTTCAAATTCCAAAACCCCTGAAATTCTTGACACTCTCCTTATTCATGAGAAGGCCATTGGAGAGTTTTACAATCTCAATAGTCTTATGTCTCAGTGATACAGTCACTGCTTACATAATTACTCTCCGGGGCATGGCATAATAGGCCATTTCTTTCAACTCCCTTCTTTAAGACAATCTATTTCTCTAGGTACCCCTACAAAAGTTTACCAAATTAACTCTTCTGACCTTCCATATCTGCAGAGGGAGGATCAAATATCTGTAGGGTTTTGTGAAATTCCAAATGGCCAAGTCCTTGGGGAGAGGAAATGTGTAAGCAATCTGAATACTTGATGAAAGGTACCTGACATTGGATTATTTCACTCTATTAATTGCTTTTTTCTCTGTACTCTCCAATCAATTTTAGTCATTAATGCTTCATATTTCAGCCCTCAAGAATCTTGCCAAGAGCCCCAAAGAATGATAGCATTTAAACCTGGACTGAATGCAGAGAGGCTTTAATGATTTGCCCTTGAAGAAAAGAATTAGATTCGATTCTATCAATGATTCATTTTTGTCCTTATTTTAAGTACTTTCCTCTTATGGAAGGCATCTTTGCAGCTTGTTCAAAGAAATTTATTAGAAGTTTCTATTTTCTTAGTTCACATGTCATTCATTTCATGCATGTTCCGTTCATACTGAATTTTACTTTGCTTCTATTTGCAGCCCTCTGTCAGAAAGCAACATAATGCAGGGTACAAGCACAAGGTATGGCCATTTTTTTGGTACAATAAAGTTCGAAGCTTAAATGGTGATAGTTTCTAGGAAACTTCCTGTGATCTAATTGGACTGTCTCTCCAGGCAAATGTTCGATCATATTATCAACAGTTTGAAGAGCAGCAAACTCAAAGTTTGATAGATCAGAGAGTCAAGGAACATCTTGGCCAGACAGCTGCTTTCCAGCAACAAGTTGGTGCTGCTTTTCAGCAGCATCTTGCTTCTTTATCTGGGCAGAGACCTCGTCTTCCAGTCTTGCCGCCTCCTACTTTGCCTGTTCCAGGATCAACACAGCTGCCAAACAGCCAGCTTTTGGTGCCTCCTCTTCGCCCTCCTGTGTTACCTAGACCTCCTACAGGTCTGCCTGGTATGAAATTATTATGGTTAGCAGTTTAATAATGGAATAGGACTAGGATATTGATTTTAATTTTGCACAAAACATGTAAACATAAGTTGTTTGTAAGAGGTGATTTGAGCTCTAACATAAGGCCAAAGGTGGTTTGTTGCTAGAAACTATAAATTAATCTTAAAGGTATGTTATAACACTAATTCTATCCAGTTGATACTTATAAAATACAAGTGGTTAATGTTAGGCGTACAAGATCTTTTGATGTTGATTACACGGACCTGTGTTTCAACTGTGGTTTCTAGGCTTTAGAAATTTGATTTGTTCAGGAGTTCAAAGTATTTGGAATTCTGGAATTAAAAAGGCGGTAGAATTTCAAAAGAAATTGAAAAAACCTTACTGAACTAGATGAATCCATCTGTTCTTTTGATTCCTGCCAGATTTGGTTAACTAATTATGGTTTCTAGTTATTTTTTATTTTTTGATGTTAATTTTATATCTGGCCTTAAGATCCGGAAGTGAGTTCTAGTTTTAGACAACATTTGGATTTCCTTTGTTCTAACTTTCTTGTCTTTGTAACAGTAACTTTATGTAATTTTATATACATTATTGTAGAGGAGTTTTGGTTTACCTCCTGGTCATTCACAGTCACCTGATGTGTCCTTTTGCAACACTCTATTCTGCAGCTTATGGTGCTTCAATGGGACCATCCCCTACACTTAGACCTCCTGGTGCAACTGCAACATCTACCCCAGGTATATCACAGCCAAGTGGCTTGCCAAGGCCACCTCCCTTGACTCCTCCAGTTGCCACAGGAGTCAGGGCTTCAACACCTACATCATCACCTATGGTCAATGGAGGTATGCCTTTGCCATCTCTTTCTAGTGCTTCTGGTATGTATCAAAACCAACAGCCAAATTCTGTTCCTACAAGTGGAGCCTATGGAACTTACAATTATGCAGCAAACCCAACTAGTTATTCCCAGCAGGGTACATCTGCTGGGTTACCAAATTATGCTGCACAACAGGCTCCTAGAGTATCTACACTTCCGGCATCTTCTGCAATTTCTACTCCTCCAACTCCACCTTCAGCAGGAAATTCAGATGGTTATATGTACAGTCAAGGTCCTACATCTGCATCCCATGGTAATTAATTGGCTAACAATTCAGGTTTGGCTACATCTGGAGTAGCTACAGGTTACTGAAGCTGAATGTTGCACTTTCTTGCTAAGCAGGATTTAATTTTATGCATGTACTTGATATGCTTTTATGCTTAAGTTCTGTTCAGCTCTACTCTATCCTGTTAATGGCTAATTTGCAAGTGAGCTTTGTAGGTATTTTTATGCATAAAGAATCTTAATGATATCTTGTTTACTGTTTTCCACTGAAGTTTCAGATACATCACTGGATTTTTCCTCATCCTTATAGTATTTCATAGCTTTCAAAGGTGACGAGTAGATGAATCTCAATTTAATTCAAGGTGATGATTACGGGTTTGTATCTCTCTGTTTTTATTTTTTAGATGGTTAGCGGGATATTCTTATTGTCAAAAGAGGAAGGGTTTTAACTTTTAAGATCTTATCTTCACTGAACTTTTGCAATGGGTAGACCTTTTGAACTATTGTTCCAAGGCTTATGATACGATTAAATCTGTATGGTTAAGTTGTATGTACTGGAATGAGTTAAAATTGTGTAGTAGTATTTTATATATTATGTCACTGTAATTATCCATTTAGGGGATTCAGGTAAATTGTGGGAACATTTTATTTTTACGGTATTGTTGTGAGGAAGTGAATCTTCTTTAAAGCATTACCACATTCATTGAAATGCGGTGGTGTATTAATTGTTTGTGCTTGTGAAATTTTCTGGCTTTTATTATTTTATCAACTATTTTGTTACTTTAAATAAAGTTTAGTTATATGATACTAAATTCTTTTGTTAGAGTTAAAGCCAGGTTGGTGATATCTATAAAAACCAGCAATGACTAAAATATAAATCCGTAATATATAGGTTACAAAAATGTATTGTGTATTTAATATGTATTGTATGCATGTATGTATTAAATACTAAATGCTTTTAGTTTTGTTGCTTCTTTGAATGACCGATTCAAGGGATATAGGTAAGTTGTGGGTGTTTCCAATTTTATTTGGTTTCTTGGAGAATGAAGCTGCTTTAAAGCTATTCATTATTTGTGTGATAGTTTTAAATTTATAAGTTTTAATTGTATGCAAATGTGATTGTTGATTTGTACATTTCATAAATCTTTTATGTACGTGATTGAGAGCTGAAAGTGGTGGTCTAATTGGGTGAATTTCCTAATTAGTATGATAAATATTTACTTGTTGAATGCGGTATTTAATCAGGAATGTTCCTTAGAAGCATTTGGGAAGAGATGTTTTATGAATTTTGTGACTGGTATGGTTTGGTTATTTGATTATGGTTTTGCTGTTTGTTGAGTCTGGCTTTTCCCTGGGCAGTCTCAGGATATAAAAATCCTCATGTTTCTGCATGGCAGATGATGCTTTACACTTGATCGCTGAAATTCAGGTAAGTTAAATGATGCAAAGACTTGTTGCTGATGCCAAATATTCAGTCAATGGGTTTACACAATGTGGTGTTTTACTGAATGTCTTGCTTTTGGTTTCATGGCATGCACAATTTCACATGTTTTCCTGTCAAGCTTAGTTGAGGTATTGTAGAATAGTCCCTCCAAGTAGAATTTTGTGGAGTTAAGATAACCTAGATTTGCAACTACTTGTTGCGGTACGTCTCTTCTCTGCAGCTTTTCATTCTATAATGTGAATAATTGATCTTTTGTCTGATCTACTAGTTATGAATCAAAGCAACATTCTCTGAAAAGAAGTGTGATTTTACCCTTTGTAATTGTGCCTGATTTGACACCAATGTAGTAAAATGCTTTTCTGAAAAGGGGAAAGAGCAATTTTTTTATCCGGATGTTTTAAAATTGTGGCACTTAAATTGAGGAATCTCTCTAGCTGCTTTTGATTTTAACTGATATACTTTGGTTGTTTGAGTTCAACGTTTTTTGTCTGTTCACATCTGGAATGATTTGGTTATTTATATATATACATTTTAATTTTTTTTTTTTTTGTGTATATGTATATATTTAGGTTTATTTAAATATGTACTATTATTTATATATGAGTTCCTTTATTTAGTTTCTATTAACTTCTCTCTCTTGGTTTTTCATTTTATTTATTCTTTTTTTATTTTTCTCCTTTTTTCCCCTTCTCTCCCTACCTTGTTCTAGAACCTTATTTCTATCTTTTTAGTCTTCTTAATCTGCTGCTAGTCTCGTAAGTCTGCTCTCTATGCATTTCATCCTGATGGATCATGCAGTATGATCCAAAGCATTGATGAGAAAAATCTATACACAGCTTAATCCAGAAAATTACTAATATATAAATGATGGTTCTTGTTAAAAGTTTTGACTTTTCTTGGATTATTTCTTCAATGTGGGAAACCCCTTTTATATTGCATTGCAGATGACGTTTTATGCTTGATCTCTGAAAGTCAGGTAATTTGAAATGATGAAAACACTTGCTACTGATGCAATGTGTTTATTACAAGATAGTCCTGTTTGTTTCGAAGACTTCTTTTTTGTCATAATGAATTCACAAATTCATAGTTTTTCATTAAAATTGATGAAGACATTGTAGATTACTTATTTTTGCCAAGTATACTTCTTTGAAGGTGACATGGCAAAGGCATACAAACAGGTGCTGGGGTATATAACTTTAGTACAGTTTGTCTTCTATTTAAGTTCTTTTTGGTGGGTTTCCCTTCTCTAAGATAATTATTTTATATCATAAATTTCTCTCTCTTTTGTTTATTTTTAGCATTGTGGATTCCTTGTTAGGCATAGGTCATGTACTGGAAGTTATGTATCTTGTATTAATTTTTCTCTCACTTCACTCAAATTTTGTTAGGCAGGAGCATTTTTTATTATATTAGCACTGGAAGTTATATATATGTGCATCTTTAGTGGATTGGTAAATGCAAGATATTCCATGAACTAAAGCAAGTGAAAGTGACAATTCTTAGAAACTTGTCTGTAAGTTCGAAAGAGAAGTTTCTCAGCGTTTTGTCAATTTATGCTTACATTTTGATTGCTTATTTTACTTTTTTATTTTGCAAATGACACCTAGTATTATGTAGGTTGCAATATCCAAGTTTAATTAAGCCATTAGAATAATATGATTCGCATTAGATATAATACTTTTGTTATTTCCTTAGTTTTATTCAAATCTGATGTCTATTCACTTTGGAGACTGATTTCTTGCACATTAGTGGTCATTTTACTTGAAGAATATGATAAGATACAAAGCCTTTTAATCTTTTGCAAGCTGATAATTTTAAGTTATCGAGGAATTACTTTGTTTACACTCATTGAAGTGTATAGTCTTGTTGGTTATTCTGATTGCTTATTGTTTAATGTGTTGGATTGTGAGGATGATAATAAAACTTACTAAAGAGGCTTTGTAGTGGACTATTAACCAATAGCCAATGTACCTTCGAGGAGTGCAAGCAAAGCTTTTATTTATCACTGTTTCGAGCCATGCTGTACATCATTAAACTATTGTGTCAGGCTATGAACATATGATTTTTGATGAAGAGTTCTACTCTTGGTACAACTTTTCAACATTATAAAGTCAGCTAACCTCCTACCCTACTCTTGTTTTCTTAGCTTTGTTGTACTCAAGGATTCGGTGCCAAATTATGGTTCTACGAAATTGTAAAAAGGTCCTGATCTGTTGCTTTATTAGTTCTCTTTGTCGTTCCTTAAATCTGTAAAGGAATTGGAAGTTTGGTACAACTTTGGAAGTTGGAAAGTTGTAACTGGAATTTTTGCTTTCTATGGAGAGCTAGGCATTGGAATTCAAATTTTCAAAATTGTATGGAATCCCTATCTTTGTGTTTTACAAAATTGCATCTAATCCTTTCCTTTTTTTTTTTTTTTTTTGTAAGTGGCCAATTTTCCTTAACCAAAAGCAAGGGAACTGTCAGTCTTATAAATTGTAAAATAATAAATCAAACTGCACCTTTTTGCTTCTTGTACCTTATTTGTGATTTTGTAATGTGCTTTTATTGATCTAGTTTCACATGCTCAAGCTATATATGCTCACCTTATTTTTAAGTCTTAAAATGAATCCTTTCATCTTCTATTTTACCAGCTCGTGCATTTGATTTTCGTTTCCGCTGCTTCTTGTTCACACGTCTTTCTCCAAGAGCTCATGTTGCCATTATTTACAATATTGTAATGTTGAAGCAAGCAGCATACTTCACAAATAAACTAAATAATTTACTAGGGTTATGTACATCAATCTCTTTTTAGTACTAGGGCTTTCATCTTTGGCATACAGGAGAAGGGAATTTGGAGGATGTGACTAGGTTTTTCTTTTTTGCACCTAAGGATTATAACTATAAGCCCAGAGTTGCTATCTTATGTTGGCCTTTTTCCAATAAATGCAGCATGGGATAAACTACAAAACAATTACCGCTTGTGTGAACATGTTGCAAGGATCTTGCAATTAAAGTTCACTGAGTAGTCAGCATTTCACTAAGTTGCTCACCTTTTTGTAAGGTTCTTTCCTTTGATTACATGTAGAATCTACGAAACCCCAAAAATTGAAGCTCAAATATTGCGCTTGCTATCAAGGCAGATTACTCTAAATTGACAATTAGATATGTTATCTTGGAGAACCTAGGCTAAAATGTCATTAAGAATGATAGTTGTCTTTTATGATTAGTTGCATGATTAGCTCATGTTTATAAATAGTTCATGATTAGATATTGAGATATAAAGACTAGACCAGTGCAAAATGATATTTTAGATTCAGGTTAGACTTTACAATGAGCTCATTGCTAAAACTTGCTAAAATGTGGTTTGCCAAATTTCCCTGGAGGATTGTATTAGCACATTGTTGAAAAACAAAGATTAGCTCTTGCATTGTTAAATGACATTTTCACTAAAATGAATAGCTCTTGTATATAGACATTTTCAAGGATAACTCCATCCTTTAGAGGAGGATTTGAAGTGTGGGATTGCTAATTCAAATGAATAAGAGGTATCGTTTGAAATGGGCACTTCAAAATGTTTCATAAATTGAGAAGGGTAGTGGATGGTTGTTCTTAGAAAGATTTGAGCAAATGGTCCTTCCCTAAAAAGGTCACTGTGCTCAATCCATAAGAGCAAATGCTAATCTAGTAAGGTGGATATGTTAATAGTTCCAAAAGGAATCAGCTGAAGAAAAAAAGATCATTACATTAGTTTAAGCAATGGTTTATGGGTTCATTTTCCAAATACATGCTAATAAAAATCTTGTGTGCAAGTTTTAAAGCAAAGGTAAAACGAAGAATACAAATATGTGTTGATAGTATGCTCATGTAAAGTGACGGAGGATTGTTGTAGGGTATGCAAATCATTCATCTTGATGTGGTAACATCTAATTTGATTGCTCATAAGTTAGGTAGGCTTGAAAAAACATGACAATAAACTATGTATGGAACTCATAATAGTAATGATATTTCTAGAGGAAATATTAAACTTGAAAAAACATGACAATAAACTATGCATGGAACTCATAATAGTAAAGATATTTCTAGAGGAAATATTAAACATGAAATAACATGCAAGTCAATGGGGGTTATCAATGCATGATTTGATATACTCAACAACATAGGTAAGGGATCAAGTGTAATTGAAAGGAAAAGTAATTTTAAAAGATATCATATTTGTTTATTATTATGATTAATTTTTTTTATATAATAATATTATAATTAATAATAAATTATTAATATTTAATTAACATTCATTTTTTTAATAGATTAATTTGATATTGAGAGGCAAACCCAATGTTCATGAAAGATTTTTCAAAGCCAACATTTACAAAATCTAGCAAAATTTTGTCTCATGTCAAGGGGAGTCTTCTAATATATTGCCTCTTCTCTCACCGTCTCCACTAGTCCCTTAGGGTCGCCATGCATTAGTGGGAGAACCGCTGCCTCCCACCCTCCAAATAATGAAAGACCTCGTTACCTCCTCTTGCAACCGCGCTTTGATTGGGTTGTGATATTCTAGCTCCAAAACAGATCTATTGTACAGCGTGTTAGTGACAAATTAGTCAATCGCAAACGTTAACTGCAAAATCGACGGTATAAAACGCACGACTATCTGTACTGTCTTTTTGGAGCCAGAATAGACGTATCCCTTTGATTGATTTTTGCATCATTCATTTCACTATCGTTTTCTTCTCTTTGGGAGCAACCATGCCATAAACATAGAGGAATTGTTGCTGTTTACTTATTCGGTTACCAATATCGCTTTAATGACTTACGGGGCCTCCATTGAGCAACATTGAATTTCTTTCGCAGACAATGGTCTGTAACTTTGCTTTTGAAAGCTGCATGCCTCTCTTTGAAGCTGTGACACATGGTAGACTCCATTGTTCATTATGCCATGGTAGCACAGTTAATATTAAATTATTATTTTTTTCTGGGCAAAATTTATTTTAATATATAGAAAAGTTTTACATACTTTGGGATAACTTGTATCTGATAATTACATAATGATGGGAAGCCATGAATGTAACTAGATCAAAATAGAGAACCCAAAGCAGACCCTTGCAACCATAGACCCTTGCCGATATGCAGTGAAACCCAGCCATTAAGATCCAACACAACAAAATTGTGTGCCAGACAGAGAATTTTCTTCAAAAAAAATTTAATCTATATTTAAGATAGAACAATCAACCCTGACATCATTCAAACAAACAAATACCATCATCTTGAATCGCAAAACCAAACACCATGCCATATACCAAACACCATGCCATATTTGACAGCAAAGTGATTGAAGAACTTGAGAATTGACACCAAAATTTCAAAAAAACACAATCCCACCAGCCAAACTTTGTCTTCTTCGTAAAAGGCCTCTCAGAGAATAATCTCCATGAAGTTGTCCAGCCACTGGAAATTGTCGTAGGTGTCAATGCCTACCCACTTCTACAGAAAGTCACGACCCAGACCCATTTGCGGTGTCTTTTAAGGCTAGCTGTGTCCATGTTAAGAAGAAAAGGTTGTTATGCCACCGCCAAACCAGACCACCATAGCTTAGGGATTTCATTAGGCTAGGGGATACCGACGCCCAATTGTGCCACCGTCACAACCTCAATATCATTCATAAGATACTCCTCCTTGAACACCTCCCAGGGGAGCAACAAAATGTCCACATTGTTTCCTCTTGCGTCCAATAAGGATGCCGGAATACGTGAGGTAAGATCCAAATTGACTTTGTAATGGTTTGCAGAGACGAGAAATTCTCGGCCCAGAATCATGCGGATGGCCTTATTAGTTATTAAGCTAGGGATTTTACTGATGGAATGTTGTCGGAGGTTTGACACATGCCCCCAAAAACATCCTTCTCCTTTTCTCACTTCTTAGTCTAATAGTAGTATCCATGGCCCCAACTCAGGATAGGATAGAATAAGGGACCTTGTCTCTTTAAATAGCTAAGGCCGAATGCCTCACATGAGCCAATCTGCATGTGGCTATCATATCATTTAATGCTCATACAAGCATAAGAGTCAAACAAGCTGTTAAACTGTCATCAATCCAAGCACTAACTGAATTCTCGATGGGAGAATGACAACATATATATTTCTAACACGCGCTCAAGTCGCAACGCAAAGATTGCCATAGTGCCAAATTGGGAAAAACAATCATTCTTTAACACATTCGACTCAGAATCACCCAACAATGGGTAGCAAATCGTATGAATGCTCGACCCCTAAGAAAGAATGATGTCTTGAGGATGTCCTTTCATGATTAGATACTGCTACTAACACCTCATGCGAATTAATGATAGATATGTAAATTGCTTGCGTGGCATATGTAGTCAAGTCGAAGTTGGTCCAATTGCTCCCAACTCCCGTCCATTAGCTCTTAGGTTGGCCAATTCATTGGCTTCTTTGTTCGCTTCCATGTAAGTGTGATTTAGAGTAAATTCCTCAAAGAATTCAAGTAAATTCATAATCTTGTCAACTAGTGCCTTCAGTCTCCAATTGGGTGTAGTGCTTGTCTTGATAATATTAATGGTCAAAGTTGAATCACCCTCAACTTCTAGTATCTCAATCTTGAGATCCTTGTAGAACAAGAGACCTTGAGCCAAAGCATTTAGCATTGCCATATTCTTAGGGAATGGTTAACCTACCCATAATGTCTCCATCTCAAAGTCTGATAATGCTACCTACTCTAGAAGGCCTTGGATTACCATGAGAGGCCTCACCAAAATTCAACTTGAACCTTTCAAATTTTGGTGGTTGCCATATAGAATGGCACCTTTCATGTTGGGTCTCATTCCCTCCCTCTATGAATCAGGGAATGCAAAGATTGTGCCAATTGAACCTCATTCTCCCATCCCAATTAGTAATAACTTCGCCATTTTGCTTTGGTAACATATATATCCTATTATTGACTTCTTTTACTATAGTTGCTTCCACCAAGGGCCTTATTTCGCCAAAGTTGGTTCCTCAAACTCACCCCACCATACTCCCTAGGTCTGCATATCTTCTCCCAGGATATGAGTGCCACTTTCTCCTTCTCTACCAAGCCTTGCCAGAAGGACTTCATTTTCTGCACTATTGATTGATTAACTCTCGCTGTGAGTGCTAGGAAGGATATCAAATAAATGGGAAGAGAGGAGATAACAACTTTAAGCATGACTAGCCTTTCTACCCAAGCAAGCCATTTCCCTTTCCAAGAAGATAATTTCTACCCAAGATAGTTTGGCATTCCTCAAACCTTTATCTAGTGGAAGTCCAAGATATAAACATGGCAACGTCCCATTCTTAAATTTGAAGATGTTCAATATTTCAACTTCCAATCTTGGAGGGGAGTTTAGGAAAATAACCTCAGATTTGGATTTATTGACTTCATTAACCGAAGGCCTTACATACTGTGCTAATACCTTATCGAAATTTCTAGCCTCCTTCCTCTTGGATGCCCCAAACAACATTGTGTCATTAACAAATTGTTGATGAGTGATGGCTTGCATATTGCTCGACACCTCGACTCTTTCAATCTGCCCACCTAGCTTTAGAATTGTTGACAGCTCTTCCGAGAGCATCTACCATGATAATATAAAGAAAAGGGGATAAGGGATCCCCTTGTCTCTGTTCTTGGGACACCTCAAACAATCCCTTTGGGGAACCATTGATAAGAATAGAAAGCCTCTAGTTGGATACGCAAGTGAAGATTCAGTTAACCCATTGTTTGTTAAAGCCATAGGTCTGAAGGACCTTACACAAAAATATCTAGTCAACCTTGTCATAGGCTTTTCTGATGTCCAACTTGATCATCATTCTAGGATTCTTTGTGCTTTGTAAGGAATGTATTGCTTCTTGGGCAATTATGACCCCATTTAAAATTGATCTTTCAGGGACAAAACCAGTCAATTCCTTTAAGACAATATAAGTAAGGAGAGGTTTCAATCTATTGGTTAGTGTCACGACTTGATTTAGACCCTTAGTTAGATTTACTTTTATAAGCTGGATACCTACGCTATTGACATTTTCGCATATGATGACTTTGATTAGATTAATTAATGATGTTAGATGATACTATGTTGCTTATGATGTTAGATACTAATTATGATGATTAATGTTGTTTAGTTATGATGTTAAATGATATTAATGATTAGTTATTTTAATGATGATGTTTAATGTTGTTAATAATTTTGTTAGATTTTAAATGTGATAGTGAATATAATGCATTTTTATCTGACGACTTGTTGTCAAGTATGAGTTGGTTGTAGGTTAACCGTCGAAGGCGGACATAAGGCCGAGGAGGAGTTTTCTAGCTTGCCGACAGTGACCTAAGGAATGGAACCCTGTGCAAAAACACCAATTAGATAATAATTAGTAAATTAAATTTGGGAATTTAAAATAAATCGATTGAAGAATTAAATGATTAACGTATAATAATTATTCGATAGTTAAATTATAAAAATAATAAACAAATATTATTTAAGAGATGAGGAATAGTAATTAAAGCTATTATATTAGAGAGTTAAATTAAATAAAAATAATCGATTTATTCGAAAAATTGACATGTTCAATAATTAAATCAATAGATAAAATAAATTATTAAATAGTTACAATATAAAAATCAATTTCAAGATTTATAGCTTACAAATTTTAAATTATAAATTACATGCGTAGATAAATAAAATCAATTTTAGATTGTAAATTTCAATAATTACATGCATGAGTAAGAAGATATATAATATTTTTTGATAAGTTTGAAGAAATTGTAATGTAAACATGCAAAATAGCAAATGAATAAAGCAAAAAAAAGAAAAAAATCATGGAGAATTAATAAAGGATAAGACTAGTTTTTATTAATAAATTCAATTAGCAATTTTTTTTTTATAAAATTATGCATTCGAAATTGTAGTTAATTTTAGGAAATCATTATTTAATTATTATTTATTATACATACATCTTGCATGCATTTAACTATCTTAGCCTCCTATTGAGTTGATAGAATGGTTGGTGGTGAGAAGGTGTGAGGGCTACAAGTTTGGGAATGCCTCCTTGATGTTTGGGAACCCTTGATTTGGATCAATTCTCCCCTTTGCTAGAAGCTTATTAAAATTTCGCATTATATCTACGCTAACCATTATTACCTCTGGATCTCTCCATTTGTATGGCTATCTTTTGGTTGATTAGAAAATAGTACTTAGGGATTTTTCGGGTAAAGATTTAGAATAGAGATGTGAAAAAATATGATTGGAAATAATTCAGAAACAATTTATTAATTTTATTTATTTTTAATTCTAGTGGTGAATTTTCAATTTAATTTGAAATAATACATAATTATATATATGAACTTATGATTGTAGTCATTTAATTTTGAATGGAAATCTAAATGTGGGTCTTACCTTGACTATGATTATATATAAGTACAATTGGTTGATTAAATTTAAATATATATTAGAAAAGGGAATTAAATATTTACTGGAATATAATAAATGGTTTGGAACAAAATGAAATATAATAATATTATTTTTGATATTAATTCAGGGAGGGTTAATTTTTCTGTCTATGAGGGATGCTTATGGAATAGGGTGCTTGTTTATGGGCTAACCAGGGAAGGGTGACTTTTCTCCACCTCCCCAATAGGGTAATTATGACCATCAAAACTATTTATTTTTAATTAGTTCAACTAGGATGGGTTGTTAGTTTTAAATGAATGCACAGGTTCTTTTCCTGCTTGTTGATACCGGCTTGCTAGGATACTCTGTCGTGACGGACGAGAGCTTATCAAGAGCACTGAGAAGCTTATGCTTCATTTGGTTGGGCAGATAAAATGCTTGGGTCATATGTCCGTCATCCGGTTTGCGAGAGGAGGTTATCCATGACAATGGAGACGACACATCCAGAGACAAAAAATTAGAAATTCAAGAAATTTTTATGTAATTATTATAAGATGTATATTTTATCTTATTGTAAAACGCCATAATGGTCACATGTAAAAGTTATGTAAAAGACCTATAAGGTCCATGATTTAATGCAACAAGAAATCGCCATGCAATGTAACTAACAAAAAGAAACAAGAGAAAAGCTACTAACATACTAACCCACTAACATGCATGATTTACTTTTCGTGTCGTAGATTAGCTTCTTTTTCCGCATGCATGCATGCATGCTCGCATATAATTTTCAGTTAGATTTAATTATGCATTTTACATGTTAATTTAATTCGTAATGACTCATGCACACATTTTATTTCTATGCATGCACGCACTTAGATCGAAATCACTGATAATAATGTTTTATGCATGTTACTTAATCGTCATGCACGCCTTACTTCGTTTTGCTACATTGCATTTTGGTTGCATGTTAAATACAATCCACATGATAAGTTTCCGCATGTTAGACATGAATTGCATGAACGTTAAATTTCTCTAATTAGTTGCATGTCAGTTAACGTAAACATCGCATGTGCATTAATGATATTTTAACTTTAGTTGTAATTGTGAGTTATTAAGATGGTTAAATTAGGGTTGGGACAAGCGGGTCCCTACAATTAGGACCTTAGCCATAATTTTGTAGATAATGTTGTAGAGTGAGATCGACTTGAACTCATTCAATTTGGTTGCCTTCTCTTTCTCGGTCTAATGAGTGCAATGAATGTGTTATTTACATCTCTAAGTACTCTTCCCGAGTTCCTAGTTGCCTCCAAAGCCTCTATGAGATCCACCCCTAAAATGCCCCAACATTTTTGGAAGAAGTCTACTGGAAACCCAGGCTCAAGGGCCTTGTCAAGGTGGAATTGTTTTAGGGCTGTTTCCACCTCTTCAATTGAAAACTTAGCGTTTAGCCTTTCATTCCATTCATGACTGATAACGATAGGATTGTGGTGCAAAATATCCCTTTGTGAAGAAAGAATTGATCCATCCCTATTATTTAGCAGATCCCTATTATTTAGCAGATTTGAAAAGTTCACTATCATTTCCACTATTTCTTTTGGATTGTCCATTTGTCAAACACATTATTTGCTTGACTAGGCATCTCTTACGAGGGGCGTTTACAACCATAACATTCTAGGTTAAGAGCATCATGGCCCTCTGGGAAGGGGGCTTCCCTTCCCAAATTCCCAAAATGATGTGATCTTGAGTTTACCTTACACCTTCCCATCTAGACTCCTTTCTTTCCTGAATTTGTTCCATAGTTTGGTTTAACTTCATTGGAGGGAATTTGTTGGATTCTTTATTTTTCTATCTCCAAAATCTTGCTTGAGTTGTTCTCCTTAAGATCTTCCTCTACAATAGGAGATTAATCTCCTTGGTCTCCATTTCTCCTGATTCCAATAATTCTTGTAAAAAATCTTGTTTTTTCTTAGCTAGATCTAGGTTAGGAACTTACTCTTCTGCTAAAATTTTGAGGTGTTCTTCAAAGATCCCCAAGAATTCATTTTTGGAATCTAGTGCAAAGGGGTTGTTCCTTTCCATACCCTCATTAATCTTCATCGCTTTCTTAACTTATGTGATTTCTTGATGATGTTTGAGGGTAGTATCATTGTCTTCTATGATCTCACCTTCCTCTAGATGTTGGTTTAATGTTCTCTCTTCAATACTAAGAGAGGGGCTACCTCTGTTTCTTTTGTGTGGTTCTATTTCTATCAAGTTTTGGTGTGGGTTCCTTTTGTTGACCTTGGTCATGTCTTAGGGGTTGCTACACTTGATCTTGTGCTTAGGTTTGATCACATAGCCTTGCTTTTGGTGTTGTGGATGTTGGTTTTTCCCTTCCTTTGGTGCTTGCATCCATTGTTGGTGATGGTAACTTTGCTTAGGTGGTTAGGTTTGGTCTTGCTTTCCCTTAGCAGGTGAAGTCTTAAAATCTCATTCTTTTCTTTGTGCCAAATCATCCTTTGTGGTGGTTCTAATTTAGAGGTATAGTGTCCAGATTTTGCAACCTTTACCCTTCTCTTTCCTGTTGATGATATAGCGTCGGTAGAAATCCTACAGGTCGATTCAACAAGATAAGATGTGTGAATGGCCTATTGGCCTTACACATTTGATGAATCTATCAACTTATATTAATCCTTTAATATCTTTATTAAGTCACATATGCATTATCAGGTTTAATGATTAAACATACATTATCGAGTTTGACTTATCGGATTTGTTTCAAAGGGGCCGACTTTTGCTTAAAGTCCGCCACCCCTCATTTGAAGGCATGCGATGCTTCATGAAGGTCGTGCCTCCTTGATGAGAGCTAACTCTTGGATATCTCCTTTCAACGGATATATATGGACGTGGTCTTCCCTCTTTGGAACAAAGATAAGACAACAAGTTCGATCATAATCAAGCAGATCGAATTCATGTACAAGCAGATCAATTGATGGTGAGAAATTTATGTAGCGTGCTCAGGGGTGACAATAAGAGCTTATTGTCTATGGTTGGGAAGGCAACATATTTGATGTTTGCCTATGGTTAACAAGCACTACCTTAAAATCAATATGTTGTAAGAGCGGGTTCCTTCTATAGAGCCTAACCGCTTGAAGGTAGATCCTGTGCTCTCAAGGGAAATTCAATCACAAACAATTGCAGATTTAAGATCTCTTCCAGATCGAAAGTTGACTACAGAGGATAATGCAACGATTACACTCGTTGACCTCTGCCCTTCACAGGGGAATCGGTTAGGCGCCTAAACAAATTTGGTGGCAACCAGGGGATCGAGTCTCCCCAGGCCTCAAGAACAAGTATGATGGCCCAAAATCCTTTGCGTCTGAAGTTCCGTGGGGAAATGAAGACAACAACCTGTGCAAAAAGTTGTCTGCTGCCTAGTCACTGGATTTCGCCTAAGATTTCAAAGCTCGACATTGTCAGCGTTGAAAGATGCCAACTTGTGACTTGAACTCGGGCTGCTGTGGCTGGAAAGGTTTTCGTGCTTGATACAAATTCTTTGAAGAAGAAGAAAGGGCTAGAGACAAAGCCCACAACCCTATGGAATCGGTACTTGGATTGGCTTTATCAACACAAGGAGCTCAGATTGTATATCGATGTCAGCTGAATGGGGTTTACGAATGAATTTGTGGAGGCGATGGAACCTAAGTTTCAAAGCGCTTGTAAGGCCTTGGAAGAGCTTGAGGCAGGTTCGATTGCCAATCCGGAGGAGGGCCGCGTGGTCAGGCATTATTGGCTCAGTATGTCTAGTATTGCTCCCAATCCTAATTTGCAGAAGCAGATTGATAGAACGCTTGACGCTATCTGCAAGTTTGCTGATGATGTAATCAACGTCAAGGACGACCTCTCTGCTCAGAGCATCACCCGATTCTTGTTGCCAGATTCCCAGTGTGAAGTCACTTTGAATTTGGTTTTGGAAGAGTTGCAGAAGGATCCATGGGTGGCGCAGATGAATGCAAGAGCTGCATGTTGCATTGGCACTACTCTCAGCGTGGCCGCGGGGCTAGTTGGGGCTTGTGTGCCTGACACTACTGCTAGAATTATGCTCTTCATTGGCGGTCCCTCTACCCAAGGTTCAGGCATTGACGAATCTCTATTCAAGGAAGGAAGATTGCTTGCATTTCTTCGCAGAGGAAGAATCAACATTCAGAGGGAGTTTGACATATCGTCAGAAGTAACCTTGGATGAAGAGGTCAGAAGGTTGATATTTTCTTAAGAGGGAGCTTATTTTTCAGCTTCAGAGGGAGCTTGACATTTCAGCTTCAGAGGGAGCCACGCCATCATGAAGATTGGGTTAATGAATTTTTCTCTGTGATGGAGAAATTTGAGGCGAAATCCCTTGTTAATGAGTTCTTCTTTGAGAGAGAGAAGTTCGAGGTGAAATCCCTTGTTAATAAGTTCTTCTCTATGAGGAGATGTTCGAGGTACAATCCCTTGTTAATGCATTCTTCTCTGGGAGAAGTTTTAGGTGAAAGCCCTCGATCCACCCTTTGCGAGTAGGTATGGTGGATCCACCCTCTGCGAGTAGGCATGGTGTAGATGCATTCTTCTCTGTGAGAGAAATTTAAGGTTTCAGCCCTTGTTATGCATTCTTCTCTGTGAGAGAAGTTTGAGGTATCAACCCTTGTTATGCATTCTTCTCCGTGAGAGAAGTTTGAGGTATCAACCCTTGTTGTGCATTCTTCTCCATGAGAGACGTTTGAGGTTTCAGCCCTTGTTATGTATTCTTCTCTGTGAGAGAAGTTTGAGGTTTCAACCCTTGTTATGCATTCTTCTCTGTGAGAGAAGTTTGAGGTATCAACCCTTGTTATGCATTCTTCTCTATGAGAGAAGTTTGAGGTATCAACCCTTCTTGTGCATTCTTCTCTATGAGAGAAGTTTGAGGTTCAAGTCCTTGTTCCACCCTCTGCGAGTAGGTATGGTGGATGTCATGTGAGAGACTCCATGACTTAGCATTTGTGTGTATTCACCCTCTGAGAGTCCATTGTGGTCAAAAATCACGATTAGGTGATAAGCTTCTTTCATTCACATGAGTGTAGTCATTATGTTAGTGATCATGATGAGGTGATGTGACTTGTAGAGATTAAGAAGGATTCCTCCCCAGCTAAGAGGGAGTGTTGATGATATAGCATCGGTAGAAATCCTACAGGTCAACTCAACAAGATCACATGTGTGAATGTCCTATTTGCCTTACACATTTGATGAATCTATCAACTTATATTAATCCTTTAATATCTTTATTAAGTCACATATGCATTATTAGGTTTAACGATTAAACATACATTATCGAGTTTGACTTATCGGATTTGTTTCAAAGGGGCCGATTTTTGGTTAATGTTCACCACCCCTCATTTGAAGGCATGCGATTCTTCATGAAGGTCGTGCCTCCTTGATGAGAGCCGACTCTTGGATATCTCCTTTCAACGGATATATATGGACGTGGTCTTCCCTCTTTGGAACATAGATAAGACAACACATTTGATCATAATCAGGCAGATCGAATTCATGTACAAGCAGATCAATTGATGGTGAGAAATTTATGTTGCTCGAGGGTGACGATAAGAGCTTATCGTCTATGGTTGGGAAGGAAAAAGATCTGATGTTTGCCTGTGGTTAATGAGCACTACCTTAAAATCAACATTTCCAACCTGCACAATTGGGTGTTAGTTTCTTGGAGGCCCCTCATGGTTGGAAAAATTGAGCTCTTTCCCTATGCTAAAGGTTTTTTCATTGCTTTCTTTATATTTAAGGATAAAAAATTGATGTTGGGTAAGCTGTGGGCTTGGGGAAATCACTCTCTCTTGATTGAACCCTAGAAAACTTCCCCTCGTGGTTGGTAAGATTGCACTCTTTCTCTATGCTAAAGGTTTCTTCATTGCTTTCTTTAAATTTGAGGACAAAAAATGATGTCGGGTAAGCTGTGGGCTTGGGAAAAGCACTCTCTTTCAATTAAACACTAGAAAACTTACTTTATTCCCCTTACCTAACCACTCAAGTATGTCTGATGTGGGTTAGACTTTTGAATCTTAATATCCAATTTTGGGAATATTCTGGTTACAAGGCCATTGACAACTCTATCAGTCGCTTCGTGAAGGTTGATGATTCCACTTCCCACATGAGACACTATTTTTTCTCACATTCTAGTGGATATTGATATCTCCAAGCCTCTTCATGGGGATATAGTTTTGATGGTTGGTGATAGGCCTTGGACTCAATCACTTAATTATTAGGGCCTCCCTTTAGATGTTGTCATTGCTTCTTAATTGGTCACTAACTATGGATTGTTCTCTCTCGTATTCTAAAGGCACTACTACTTGATAGAAGAATGCTAATGGGATCACTTGATTAGCCATGCTATGATTCTCCATCAGAGGATTTCTCTCAAGATGATGGCAACTCCTCAACTTTTGGTGTGACCTTATCATGCCTCATAGACCTTATTGGGAAACCTCCTACCCTATGCTCACAAACTATTTTTCTGATGGCTTTAGCTTAGCTCCAAATTTATCATGTGGTGGAAGGCTTCCTTGTGCCTCATGATCCTATTGCTCCCTCTACGCATGTTAACATGTCCTACTTGGGGGTTTCTATTCGTACGTCTACTTGCAATGAGAATTTGAATTATAACATCAGTCATACTATTATTATTAGAAGAAAGAAAGGTCTTTCTAATTCATTTATCCATGCTCATACTCAAGTTGTGGGTGGAAGGTTAACTTGCTCTAGACTAAAGATCATCTAAGTGGCACCTCAATGGTCCTAGCTCTTCCATTTGTTTGTAGTCTTGTTTGGAAACTTGCTTGCAAAGTGTTCCTCTTTCTATTGGTAGCATTGATTCTCTATTGTTTATGGTTTCTTTAGGTATGCTTCATCCAATGTTTTGACAACCTTTGTATAGAATCAAGACCCTTGTTTTCTGCTTCTTTTCTTTTTTAAACTATTTGTTACTTTTGTACAAGTGTTTGGGCCCTTTAAAAATCCTTGCTTACCTTAATAAATTTTTTTATAGATAAATAATTTTTTATTTTACAAAAAGTTTCCAAATCCAATGTCTTTTTTGGCATTTAAAAATTAAATTTTGATTAAAAAAGAGAGTGCAAAATGAAACATTTTACTATTAGATTTGGGCTCAAATTTGACATTCATATGGTTTTCAATTTAGCCAACCAACCTTTTTTTCTCATTTTTTTATTTCAACTCTTTTTTTCTTTCTTTTTGTTTTTCATTGTGATCTCCTGTAAATATTCTTCTAGATTATCAAGAGTTTCCTCCATCAAATCAAGATTTTGTCCATGTGAATACCATAAGTGTATCCTTTGAGATAATGATGCTTGTAATTTACTTGGTAACTTTGTTGAGTCTTGGAAGTTGTCCATGCGTGTCAAATAAAGTTTTCAGCTTGATAAACTTGTTGCATCTTTTACATCATATTTTTCTTGATCAAATATGATAAATTGTTGAGTAGTACTATCAAGGTTTTTAATATTGAAAGATTTTTCATGCCTTCTTTCAAAATGTGGATTCTCCCTTTGGTTGCTTTATACAACTCAGGTAGGAGTTTAGGATTATGAGTTTTAATTATTATAATTGAGATCAATATTGAGAATTCCATTTGTCATACAAAATTGCTAATTCAATGTATTTCTCCACCAACTCTACAAGGGAATTAAAATTATCTCTAATTTTATGATATACTTTCATTCTCCTTGATAACCACTTTTCTACTTGTTTATACAACACCTCCCATTTCACTTGTTCCCAATAAGCCCTTATTAGACACAATTAGGATAGTTAGAGTATATGTAGTTGAGTTTATGAGAACTACAAGATATTGGATACATGATAATTCTCCCACTCAATAACTTAGGCGCTCCTTTGCTTGTCATCATTGTTCATTCAACTCAAGGTCACAAAGACATTTGTCTACATATTTTTCTCTGTCACCTCTCTTGTTTGGTATTTGATATTTATATTTGCTATTTGTAATTCGTTGTCTGCATGTCCCTTTTCT
Organism: Cryptomeria japonica; assembly: GCF_030272615.1. Classification (NCBI taxonomy): domain Eukaryota; kingdom Viridiplantae; phylum Streptophyta; class Pinopsida; order Cupressales; family Cupressaceae; genus Cryptomeria; species Cryptomeria japonica. The sequence continues at coordinate 357,589,275 of NC_081408.1, read as the reverse complement.
TTATCCCAATGGCAAGTGGCCATCTCTATAATTTTGCCTCCTTGCATATCTTTGGTAATCCGGGACAACACTTTTTCCCTTTTTAAGTGTGGTGGTGCTTTAAATAGTGCCATAAAAAAATGGTAAGTAACCATATTGGCATCATTATTCCTATTATGGTCTACCCCCCCTTAGATATTTATCTTATCAATGTTTTGAGGTGAAGTTAGGAGAAGAATTCGAAGGGGTTGAGATGTCCTTGATAGAACTAACTCTTTTGAAGAAGGGGATCCATGGGGATAGGAGTATTTATTTTGGTGGGATCCTCTCTAGAGACTAAGCCTTCTTGTCATGCATCAAAGCCTCCTCTACAACATTCTTTTCTACAATTGAGTCTTCCTCTCAAACACACTTTTCTTTTTGTTGGGTAGTTGCTTGTTGTATAGGCTCTTCTTGTTGGACTCATTTTTTTAACTTGGTGGGGCCCTCTTGTTGTTTTGTAATCTGCTCTTGAGGAGTCTCATCAATATGCACTTGTGCTTTTTGTTGCTATGCTATCTCTAGTATATTTTTAAATTAGGAACTTGTTTAGTTGTAGTTAATGGGGAGCACCTTATTGGATTAGAGGTGTTTTATAGTTGCCTTATGTGGTGGATATGGTTGAGTAGTGTTGGAGGTGAAGTAAGAATATAACTTAAGAGTTTCTTCAATGATAGTAGTAGTTGTAGCTATAACCTTTTCTTACTTTGTAACTAATATTTTGATCTCAACTTCTTCCTTACCAAAGATGCATGCTCTTTTGGTACCTCCTCTTTTTCAACATTGATAGGTTGGGTTGCAATAGGTGAGGGAGAATTATCTTTATTCTTGGTAGGGATCTTCTTTGCATTGGCTTTTTTTGGGGCCTCTTTCCTCAATTGTCTTGCTTGTTGCGGTTGCTTCATCCACTTTGAGTATGTGTAGTCATTTGTATGTTTTATTTCTTATTGAGGTGTCTTTTGCAATTGACCAACATATCCCTGGGATCTGTTTGGCATGAACCTTCCTTTGTTCATAGGAAGGGTCTATTATATCACCATCATTTGTAATATGACTATTTTTTTGGCTATTTAAAATGCCTAAATAATCTTAGGAAACCAGCCAAGAAGATTTCATGTTCATTCATGTAGTAAACTCAAAATTTCACACAATCTAGCTAATCACTCATGATTTTTTGCTAAGTGTTTGCACAACTATAGTAAGATTTTTTTGTCACTTGGTTACTAGGGAGTTTGTATGGGGAGGTGTAGAATTTACCAAATTTGATGTATGTAAAAGTGGAGAAATGGATAAAGTAGTTTCCCCATTCAACTGTTTTTTTGGTGACATTCAATGATATTTTATAGTTAGTTATATTCTTATACTATGATGATATGAAACAAAATAACACTACTGACCTTTTTTGTAATATTTTTTACTCTCCTTTAGTTCTAGCTAGGGTAATTCTAGATTATTCTTTATTTTCTCTTAGCCCCATTTTTTCAATTGTGACCAATCTTGGGAAACTTTCTCTTTGTGTTAGCAAGTAGACGGGGTAATAATTTGTGTGCATTTTTTTTGGGTGTTTTCTACCTCACTTAGCCACATCCAATTTTCTTGTTGTCCAAGATGGAAAGGATGAAATAACATCTCCATAGAAAAATATTTTATTGTTGGATTACCAACTAGTCTATTTAGTGGGTAATTGAGTCATTAATTTTTTCGTTCAAAGGTGGAAGAAAGGTCTTTCCAAGAAAGGTCTTTCCATATATTAAGGGTGTGAGGCAGAATAGGAAATGATCTAACATTGTTAGGCTAGATCCTTGGGTGTTGTTTCATGCATGACAACTTGATTGCATTAATGTTTTTTCTTTTTTTTTTTGATCGGTAAGAGGCCGTAGCCAAAAAATTTTATTAATCAAAATTATTTTTTTACATCACTCCACTCGTGCAGGCACCGGTAGGAAAGAGTGGAGGCAAGAAAACCTCCGGCCTTGCCCGAGACTGTAGTCCAGATAGTTCCTATATCTAATTACAATAAGCATAGATTCAAAGTAATACAATAACACCCTAGGCTAGGGTGAGCAAGTGGGAAGATATTTTCTTTCCCTTACAGGCCCATATTACTATTATTCAATTGTCACTGTTCTCCTTGTGTTTTGTTTAAGAGTTTGAGCCTTGATTGCATGTAGTCTTTTGTCATTTTAGCAGCTTTCATCCTGTCATTTGTTCAAGATGACCCTGCACCTTCTGCATGGTTAGTTTTCAAAACACTTGCCCAGATTGTTAGTCACATGTATTACTACAACATGATTTGACATCCTTCTCTGATGTTTCTAAATTCTTAACCTCATATATATGAAATTATAAAGTCATCAATATGGCATATTCATAAACAGAGTTTCTAGATAATTTTCATTTTGAGAAGTGATCATCCAAAGTTATGAATCACCTGTTTACCACCTTTTGCTTATGTACCCGGATGCTATCCCTAAAAATGGATGATATCCAGAATACAATAACAAAAGGGGGTAAATGGGACTTTTGTCTTGCCTGAGTCCAGCTGAGGGTAATAGAGGTAGATGAGTTTTATGGCAGAACCACATATTAACCGTACTCTGTGGAGTGTCAGATAACCATTCAATTATAGAAAGCTCAGCAACAAGTATCAAATGAGTATATGGCGGGGCACTTGGGGGTTCATATAGGCCAACACATGCAGAAAATGAGGGCTTTTATTTTACCAAAATGGTACACCTGTTGAATCGAAGAAACCTATCAATGTTTCATCGATAAGATGATTTATTGGATAGACTTGGGCATCGATGAACTTCAAAGGGGCTTATCGTAAGCGTTATTTTTCATTGATAGAAGGTTATCGAAGAAACCAAAGGAGGTTCCATCAATGAAGCAAGGCTACTGAAGAAACTGCAGTATCGGTAGGACATGTAATGAAATCACTGAAGGAGATAGATCTTTCGAAAAGATGAGATCAAAGAAACTGGGGAAGGTTTTATTGATAGGATAGTTCGAGAGAAGAAGGGTGTCGAAGAGATACTAAAGTTATTGGCCGACAGAGACAGTTTCATCAAAAGATAAAAGGTCGATAAAACATAAGAGAGTTTCATCGATATAAAAAGGTTATCGAAGGAAAGGGGACACCGATGAACCTAAGAGGGGCTCATCGAAAGCATAGATTCCACTGAAAGAGGATATCAAAGAAAGCAGCGACGATTTTCATCGACGGAAAAAAGCTTCCGAGGAAATAATGCCATCGACGCAACATGAAGGAAACTTACAGAAAGAAGCATTCTTATCAAAAGAATGATCACGATCAAACAAAAAGATATCGATAATAATATGAGTTTCGAGGAGGCTAAAAGGTACATTACCGATGAGTGTGGTTTTACTGATGCAACTTTATCAAGGAAGATTACTAATGAGCTCATCGATGAAAGATGATAGTGGAAGCAAATCAACAAAAGACAGATGGCCTCGATGAAACAATAGACCCATTCATCGAAGGAGTGTAGTGATGTCGGTAGAGAAAGTGTTTCGATGGAAGGATAAAGGAAGTTACCAAAGCCCAAGGTTTCTTCGACATAAGACCCAATGATGTCTCATCAATATAAAAAGGGAATCAAAGAAACCTATCGATGTTTCATCGATAAGATGATTTATCGAATAGACTTGGGCCTCGATGAACTTCAAAAGGGACTTATCGAAAGCGTTATTTTCATCGACAGAAGGTATATTGATGAAACCAAAGGAGGTTCCATCGATGAAGGAGGGCTACCAAAGAAACTTCGGTATCAGTAGGATATGCAATGAATACAACGAAGAAGATAGTTCTATTGAAATGATGAAATCGAAGAAACTGGGGAAGGTTTCATCGATAGGACTGTTCGAGAAAAGAAGGGTGTCAAAGAGATACTAAAGTTATTGGCCGACAACCACATTTTCATCGAAAGATAAAAGGTCGATGAAACATAACAGAGTTTCATTGATATAAAGAGGGTAGCGAAGGAAAGGGAACACCGATGAACCTAAGAGGGACTCATCGAAAGCATTGATTCCAATGAAAGAGGATATCAAAGAAAGCAAAGACGGTTCTCATCGACAGGAAAAGGCTATCGAGGAAATAATACCATCGGCGCAATATGAAGGAAACTTACCAAAATAAGCGTTCTTATCAAAAGAATGATCACAAAAGGAGGCTACATCGATAAAAGATATCGATAAGAATATGAGTTTCAAGGAAGCTAAAAAGCATGTTACCGATGTGTGTGGTTTTACTGATGCAACTTTATCGAGGAAGATTACTAATGAGCTCATCGATGAAAGATGATAGTGAAGCAAATCATCAGAAGAAAGATGGCCTCGATGAAACAATAGACCCATTCATCGAAGGAGTGTAGTGATGTCGATAGAAAAAGTGTTTCGATGGAAGGATAAAGGAAATACCGAAGCCCAAGGTTTCTTCGACATGAGACCCATCGATGTCTCATCGATATAAAAGGGTATCGAAAGAAAGGAAACGCTGATAAACTTCAGAAAGGACTCATCGGAGATAGTAATTCCATCGATAAAAGATATCGAGGAAGGTGGAGATGGTTTTCATCGACGAGAAAAGGTATTCAAGGAGATAATACCATTGATGCAAAGGAACTCACCAAAAGAAACATTCACATCAAAAGAATAAGGTCGATTAGACAAAAGGCAGTTTCATCGATAAAAGATATCAATAAGGAAATAGGTTTCGAGGAGGCTAAAAGGCATGTCTCCGATATGCGTTGTTTCGCCGATACAACTTTATTGGTGGAAGAAGTATTCAGTGAGACAATAGATCCATTCATCGATGGGGCATTGATATCGATGGAAAAATAAAGGAGGTCACCGAAGCCCAAGGTTTCATCAACATAAAACCCGATGGATATTAGATAGGAAGCGGTGAGGAGACAACCCTAGCGACCGAAAATAGTATATCGATGAATGAAGGAAATACGTGATCGAAGTGATATTCGAAACAAAAGTGTTAGTTAACGGTTTATGTTGAGAAGCCAATATTTAAACTGAATGTTTGTCTGAGTATCTATACGAAAATACAGGGGACAGGAAGAGGAATAAATAAGGGGGTTAAAATAGAGTCTGGGCAAGAGAAACATAAGGGGATGAAAGGAGGAACATGCTAACAACAACTTAGGACACGAAAACAAAAGATTGATGCCTTAAGGTGGCACAGATTGGAGATTGATGCCATCAGCTCCCAAGTTGGCCAACTCATCCGCTCTTTTATTGCTCTCCATGTAAATATGATTGATTTTGAACCTATCAAAATCTCTGCACAGGTCAAGAGATTTTGACAACAAAGTATTTAGTCTCCAATCAGGCATACTACCTTTCCTCAGAGCATTGACAATTATAGCTGAATCTCCTTCAATTTCCAAGTTCTTAACTCCTAGTTTCCTGCATAAATGCAGACCCTCAACCAGGGCCATAAGTTCTGCCCAATTGTTGGTGTCAATGCTAACCGGAGAGTCAAGGGTTGCTAGTTCCTTGCCTTCCCAATTATGAACAAAACATCCTATCCCTACTTTCCTTAGGTTGCCACGGGATGCCCCATCAAAGTTTAGCTTCATCCATCCTTCTCCTGGGGGCTACCATCTGCATGCATCCCTTGATCGAAGACTTGCAATAGGACCAACACCTACATAGGGAGGAAAGGATAAGCCTTCCCAATATTTTTTTTATTTTTTCATCCCAATAAGTGATATAGGCATTCTTCAATGTGCCTGATGACAGTCGGTTGTTCATGAGTTTAGTGATAGCTGACTCTATCCTATTAATGATTCTAGGAGCCTCTAGCTTTTCATTCTTAAAGAGACGTCTATTTCTCTCCTTCCATAGTTCCCACATTATGGAAGAGGGAAGAGCTGTCCATAAACCTTCAAAGAGACAACCATGCCTGAGGAGGGGCCATGCCTTGAGCATTCCAAAGATGGTGTGGGGGAAGGCTGCAGACCATTCAAGTTTGTTGGTGAACTAGATCCAACATTTGTGAGCAAAGGGGCAGTTAAGGAGGATATGATTAGTTTCTTCCTCATCTGCCTTGCAAAGAGGACATCTGCTAGGGCCCTCATACCCCATTCTTCTAAATTTGTTCGCAGTTAAGAGCTTGTTCTGAACCGCAAGCTAGGAGAAGATACCTGCCTTAGGCAGACAATATTTATCCCAACAAAGTTTCAAGGGAAGCTCAGTCATAGGTCTTATAAACGATTTGGAGATGAGAGAGTACCCATCCTTGGAGTTGTATTCTCCTCTTGAAGCTTGTCCTCATTATGACCTAAGGCAATATTCCTTTATTTGAGAATTGCCATAAACTTTTGTTTATCCCTTATCGAGATATCCTCATCTTCCTTCTCGATCCACTGCCAATCGGCCCCATCTTCTGAAGGGGATATATAGTTGTTTAACAGGGGTCCTCTATGTGATTCAAGAAGGATACGAGTAGAACCAAAGTCATGGATATTATCAATAGCCTTATATCCACCCCAAGAATCCAATCAGAAAAGAGCTTTATCCCCGGACCCTAGGTTCCAAGTAAGTCTATCAGAGATAATCCTCCTGCAGTCTAACATAAAATTCCATAGGCAGGACCCTCTGGGAGGGTTGGTTTCTCTAAAGATTTGGATAGTATTCCCTCCATTAAGGTATTTGTGGTGCAGCAAGCGAGCCCATTTGAGGTGGGGGGTTCTGAACATCCTCCAGACCAACTTGGCACCCAAGGCTTTGCCCTGATCGCGAAGGTTTTTAATGCCAACTCCTCCTTCTTTAGGTTTGCATATCTTGTCCCAGGATATGAGTGATATTTTACGATTGTCATTAGCACCTTGCCAAAAGAAAGTCCTGAGATACTTATTGAGCTCTGGAAGTTTAGAAGAAGATAAATGTTGATAGGACAGCTAGTAAATGGGCATAGCTGACAAGACCGATCTAACCAAGGTTGCTCTACCTGTAGATGAGAGCCATTTTCCTTTCCAAGTGTTAATCCTGGACTTGATTTTATCCACCAAGTTGTCCCATAATTTTGAGGGTCTTCTACCCTTGTCAAGGGGAATGCCTAAGTATTTGCAAGGAAGAGTTCCTTCACTAATCTCCAGGACATTGCTGATCACTTTTCCTAAGGAGGGGTCTATGTTGAACATAAAAACTGCAGACTTGGCCAGATTCACCTCTTGACCCAAGGCTAGCATATAGGAATTAAGGATGCCTTTGAAGGCTCTCGCTTCCTTTACACTTCCCTGCCCAAAAAGCATCGTGTTGTCGACAAATTGCTGGTGCGTAAAGGGAGGGAGGCTGCTGGTAATGGGGATTCCTTGGATCCCACCTTCCTCTTTGGCCTTAGAGATGGATCTACCTAGGCCTTTAGCCATGATGATGAAGAGGAAGGGAGACATAGGATATCCTTACCTGAGCCCTCTTGAGTTGTTGAAGAAACCTTCTGGGGAACCATTAACCAAGATCGAGAATTTGGGGGTGGATATACATTCAAAGATTAGGTTGATCCAGGATTTGGAAAATCCAAAGGCCTCCAAGCATTTGCATAGGAAGTGCCAATCAACTTTGTCATAAGCTTTGCTTATGTCTAATTTGACTAGCATACTTGGTGCCCTATTGAGCTGGACTGAATGAATGGCCTCTTGGGCTATAATAACCCCATCATAGATTGATCTATTTTCTACAAGCCGGTTTGTTCTTCACTAATGATAATGGGGAGAAGATTCTGGAGTCTGGCTGCTAGAGTTTTGGTTAAGAGTTTGTATAGAGTGTTGCAAAGGGCTATTGGTCTGAAGTCATTAAAGCTTTTAGGATTATTTTTTTGGGGGATGAGAGCTAAGAAGGTATTGTTGATTTCTTTAAGAATCTTACCAGAGTTCCTAATACCTTCTAAGGCATCCATGATCTCTGTCCCCATAAAACCCCAACATTTTTGGAAAAAGCTAGTGGGGAAGCCATCCAGACCTGAGGCCTTGTCGGGATTCGTCTTCATAAGGACAAATTTAACCTCCCCCTCAGAGAATTTCTTTGACAAGATTTTGTTGTGATCATCGTTAATGAGTTTTGGAAGATTCTTGATAATATTGAGTTGGCCTCTGAGGTTGGAACCTTCAATATTGTTTAAGATTTTATCAAAAAACCTTGCTGCCTCAGAGGCAACATCATCCGGTTCAGACAGGATGGAGCCCTGACAATTCTTAATTTTAGAAATTCGATTGACCCATCGCCTCTGCTTAGTACTATTGTGGAAAAACTTAGTATTTCGGTCCCCATCACTCAACCAAGACTCCCTCGATTTTTGTTTCCAAAAGATCTCTTCATTTGAGAGTGTCTTTTCATATTCAGAGAGTAGAGCCTTTTCTTTGAGGAAGAGATGTTCATCCATCCCCTTCTCAAGAACCTCAATGTTAACATTCTTAAGATCATTTTCTATTAGGAGTTTTTTATCAAAAATATTTCCAAAATTAGTCATATTCCATTCTAAGAGCTTCCTTTTGATAAGCTTTAACTTGCTTTTGATAATAAACATCTTTGAACCAAAGAAGACAGAGCTTCTCCACCAGTTCTCAATAAGGTTTAAAGAGTTATCATCTCTAAACCACATGCTCTCAAATTTGAAGGGGCATTTTTTAACGGAGTGGTCAAATATTAAGTTTAATTGGAGTGGGAAATGGTCAGAACCTGATAAAGGGAGAGGCTCTACCTTCAGGGAGTAATTAATCTCTGAGAGCCCCCCATGGATAAAGAACCTATCGAGTTTCTCAACAATGTTATAGAAACCAGTTCTTCTGTTGTTCCAAGTGAAGGCATTCTCTGCCGTCTGGATTTCCAATAGGGAATTCCTATTGATCCAATGATTGAAATCTACAGCTGCTGGAGGGAGTTTGCTGCTACCTCCTCTTTTGTTAGCTACCTTGGTGATAGCGTTGAAATATCCACCAATGATGCATACATCATTTGGGAAATTTCTAAGGAAAGACTCAAGTTCCATCCACACCCTAGCCTTATCCCTATTCTGGATAGGGCCATAAATGTTAATCATTTGAATCTTAGGTTATTTTTATAGTTTACTACTTCTCCTCCTATCCAATTTTGCTTAATCTCTAAAGGTGTAAACGAGATGAATCTAGAGTCTCAAATGATAGCTAAGCCCCCTGAGGCCCCTATGGCAGGGGAATGTTTTAGTTGTCTAACGCCTAGTTATTTCTCAAAAAGGACAATCTTAGAGGAGTTCATTTTAGTTTCTTGGATTAAAATTATGTCAGGTTTAGAATCATAGATTCAACACTTTAAGATGCGTTGTTTGTTAGGGGCATTCAGACCCCTAACATTCCATGTTATGATTTTCATGGCTCTGTGGGGAGGAACTTCCCCTCCCTTGTATTAAAAAGAGTAGATATTTTAGATTGACCCCTTGCTTCTCCATCCTTAGATCTTAGTTCAGCAAGGGATCTCCTGCCTCTTCTCTTACTGAGTTTAGCACAGTCAAGAGAGCCTTTGCTTTTATCAAAGCTGAGAATGCCTAGGGTGTTAGGATTATCATTTTCTAAGTTATCTAATGCTATAAAGAGTTCATCTGTTTCTAAGTCGACTCTGGCAATATCTACTAGATTTTTGACAAGGAGATCCCTTTTTCTTTCCAATTCCTCATCATCACAGATTTCATCAACCAGTTGATCCATAAGGTCGTTATCTACTTCTTCCCCTACAAAATTGGCAATGATGTTAACTTCCCTGGCCACACGGTTACCCTCAGATTCTACAATTGTATCGGAAACAACCATCACAGATGGAGGGCGAACATCTGCCTCCTCAGCGGCCTTCATACATGAGACTTGAGAGATTGGTTGACCATGCAAGGATGCCATTCCTGGATCTGGGGAAAGATTATTCTTCTCCGCTAATTGCACAGAGGAGGTTAGTACCATTAAAGGGGGAGACCTTAAGGGACTCACCCTCTCTGGTGGAATGAGAGAGCTAGATGATGGCATATTTGTCAGTCCGAGCTGCTCTATCTGAGGGAGCCACTCATTGATTTCACCCTCTTCCAGGTCTCGATCCCTAAGAAAAGAGTCAACTATAGGTGGATTAATAGTTGGCAATGGAGGAAGAGGGGAGCTATGAGGACATAGGTCTGCAGTGAGATGATTGGTGTTAATATTATTCTTAAAGCCCTCAAAGGTAAAACCCCCTCCTTCCACAAATCTGAATGGGGCGCCATTAGACTTGAGAAATGATTCAGGGGAAGGTTTCTCAAAGGGGATCTTCCTTGGCATAGTATCTTCGAAAGAACCATTATAAAAGGGTAATTCTAGGTTTAAACATAAATTATTGCACATGATTGTTATGGGATCTAAAGATTTAATGTTAATATTCATGTTAATGATCAAAAGCTGGTTAAAGAAGCTTAGGGCTGATTTCTTAACTTCTACAAATTTACCTATTTTGTTGCCTATTATTCTTAAAAAATCATTATTTCACAATTCTATAGGAAATTTCTCAAGTGAAATTGCTCTATTAACCATGCAGGAATTGAATTGAGATGGAAGAAAGACGGGTTGCCATTCCCAGCAATCAAACCCTAGACCCTTGAATGTTAATATTTCCCTGTTTAGCAAAGAATTTCTCAAATTCTGATTACCACATTCAATAGCTAAGAAATTATCAGGAATGATGTCAATTTTTACTTGGTTATTGAAAGAAGACGACACCCAGTTAGCAATTTGTTTAGACAGGATCCCCTAACCTTTCCATCGAGCAAAGATCATTTGGTGTTTGCAATGCATTTGATGCCTGGCCTAAGTATAGGTATCAATTTCAATGACCAAACCGTTAGGAGTAGCTGAAGGATTTGAAGGTAAATCCGTCATAGGATGCTTAACTTCCTTTGAAAAGTGATGATTCCTGAAAGAGTGACGGCCAAGGGTTTCCATACCCTTTGATAATTTACCCAAGGATTTTTGTGGAGGAAAAAAATGATGAGCAGAGGAACTCGTTGAAGGGTTAGGTTTTACAAAAACCTCCTCCCGACAATGCTTGGGATTCCGCTTGAGGCAATTTGGTTTCCCTAATGCCTTTTTATTTCTGTGGCTAACCTGATGCCAATCCCGATCCTAGCCCTTGCAAAGAAGAGGGGGAGCCCTAACCGCATCAACCAGAGAGTATTTTGTTTTTGCAAAGTAGGCCTCTTGTTCGCGGGTTCGTGATATGACCCTGCCTGGATCCTCAGTCCTAGAGTAATTAGCCAAAACAACGAACCGATTTGAAAAGCTTCTGTGAATTCCTCGTGATGGATAGGAGTGCTCGAAAAAGAATGGCGATGCATTGCATCGATTTTTCGCACGCAGAGCCATGTTTTGCAAAAAATAATAATAATTGCATTAATGTTTTTTCTTGCATGACAAGTTGGTTGATGTTGTTTTTCTTTTGTTGGTTTTTAGTTATTCTATATTTTTTTTATCAAGTTTATGGTCCCATAAAAATAATCATGTTTGATTAATCTTATCATATTCATTCTCTAATTTTCTTAAATGGTCTTAGATCTTAACAAAAATAAGTCCACATTTTCTCTTGTTTTGTTTGATTTTTTAATTCTAAGACATCTAATTAATGTATTACTATACAATTGAAACAACTTCATTTCTTTAACCATAATTTCTTTAAATTTATTTTTCATATAATACCTAGGAACATACACTTATAATTTGTTCTTCGTTGTTTTTTCTCAGCTTGAAGAACTTTATGTTTTCTTTTATTATCACTTCTTGCATTAAAAACATATTTCCTTCTTCTTGTCCCTAGTCATATCTATATACTCATATCTATAGTAGGACAAAGGAAAAATAAATACATTTTAGTATGTTCATATTCAAACCTATAATATTTTAGTTTTGGAAACATAATTATAATACCCTTGTGTTATATATTTTTATTTTAGGGCTTTGCAATTATAAATATCTTGTTTATTAAAATGATAAAGTGGTATATTTTATGATACAACTTGATTTGTGCATTAAATAGAAATATTTTCATTATTGTGATAATTTATTGGGATAAAGACGATATAAATACAAATTAATGTGTGTAATAAATTCATATTGTTGCTTTCTTCAAGGATTACAACACTATTAGAAGTATGTAATAAATCTAGAATCTTATGTTAAATAATATCTAAACATCTTTTTGATGAACCACATATGCAAACTATACTTTATTTTTAATAATATTTCCATTTAGCGTAGTTGTGATCAGGGATATGCCTAATCATGCAACAAAAGGAAACAATAGTTTCCAATATTACAAGATGGAAAACACTTCATGTATTCTTTTAGCGAAATCAATAACATTTCAAAATGTCATTAAATAAGAAGAAAGTGCATGGTTTTACATAACACCTACACGAGTACATTGGATTGAACATTTATGCACACATATAGGCCTTCGATGTCCCTTTTATCTTCAACATTGATTCTACCAACCATTTTATTCTCAACTCATCTATCTATATTTATGCTACACATCAATGTCCTTTCTTAATTAACAAACTCATCCATCTATATCTTTTTATTTTATTTTATTCTATTTTCTATTCACCAAGAAGTTGAACTGTTGTAGATAAATTCAACAAACTTTCAAATTTCCAATGACCATACACTAGATGGAATCACTTGATTGGTTTTCCATTTAATTCACCTTCCATTATCAATAATTATCCTGGCTAGGAATCTCAACCCAATTCCAATGTTGTGTTAAAACTCTATGCATTTTATATTGGAACTAGTAGTCAAAGGTTTGCCTAATACTTTGTCTTCTTCACTTTTCAGTTAGAAAGTAAAGATATGCGGAAAATTTGACAACATCTTCACCAATGAGTTGTTGTGGTCGATAAATGACAAGGTTTCCACCAATAGCATGTTGGGGATTGGAGAGATCTCAAACTTCTTGCTATTTTGGTTATTTGGTTGTCATATTACCATTGACCTAATGACCCAACACCACCTTATTGGGGTGTTGAGTTCTCAATAATCCTATGCCCATTTCCTTTTATGGCATGATGTATGTGAGTTCTCGAGATCTCGAGTTCCTTCTAGACTTGTTAAGATTTGGTGAAATTATGTATTGAGAGACATCACTGAAATGGTGCTTGAGCTCGTAGAACTTAAACTTTGTCCAACACAACCAATTAAGACATTTAGCAATATGATCTCAAACTTATTCAAATCAATCAATCTTCTTTCTACAAACTTATAAAAAAATCACAACAAAATAAACCAACAATATTTGAAACCAAAAATATTTTTGATGACATAGGATTTCCCATGAACCTCGATGCTCTTGTATCAGACACTTTGGGTAACTAAAATTTTCCACAAATTTGTAACTCCAAACATTTTGGCAAGTCAAGAATCAAGATCCTATATATAGCCAATATTGTATCTTTTAACTAGGAAGCTTCATCTATAGCCTTATCCTTCCAATGAACCAAGTACACCACATGCTCTTTTCCTCTTTTCTTTTTTGCCACACAGGAACTAAACGCCATGTCAATTTCCTCAATTTAATTTTTAGCAATCTAATCTATCCATCTTGATGTGTGATGTAAATTTGAATGTATGTCCCCTTGCACACTTATCTCTCCTTCATGATGCTTGTAAATCTCAACAATTTTTTTAATATGGGAGAGATATCTATATTTGATTGAAGGTCAATCTCATCAATATTGGCTTGAAAAAATTCCTTAAAACTTAAAAGGGCTTGTCTTCCATTTTAGTTTGTTCTATATTCTTTGGGGGAACCTCTCCTTCCTCAAATGTGCCAAGATAAGTAAAATTATTATTTTTCTTATGTTCGTAGTAGCATATCCCTTACATTTGGTGGTACTTTTCCCCAAACACACACACTCTCTCTCTCTTATGCAAATAACAAATGCACTAAGAGAAATACTTAGCTACAACACTTTTACTCACTTAATCTATGCTATCTCTTAATTCATCCACATTTCTTGGTCTATACTCATACACAATACAAAATAATTTTTTTCTCACAATTCTATTGATTAAGTTATTGTCAAATCCGATTATATAGACTTGTTACCTATTGTAGTTGGTGAAAAATTAGGGTTTCCACCACAAGAAGGATGAAAACCGCTAATTTTTGCTTGGGGACCAATACATTAAAGAGAGGGGTAAACCCAATGGATATAGCCACAATTCAAGGATAAGGGATGGGAATTCTATTGGATTTGATTGGATTGCCCTTTATTAAGTTGAATTGTGAAAATGCTGAAATTAGGGTAAATATGCAAAAATTAATATAAAAACTCATGAACAGTGAGCTACACTCATTAGATCAAGCTACGAAATTGGATATGAGGAATGCAAATATATTTTTGGATCTCTTCCCAGAAGGAGCTCCTGATTTGTCAAGACCACAACGACAGTTGCTCTGGTCCTCCCCACTTTTCGTACTTCAATGGCGGATCAATTCATCACTGTAAATAAAGCCTATTATGAAGATCACAACTCTGTACCTATTCTTGCACACACTAGAGAAGGGAAATATGCTGGGAATGTTGGATATTGTTGGTCATTGCTGCTGCTAGGATATGTTGTTGTCATGGATGTCAACATACTCATGTGTATTACTTTGGTGATTGCAGATTGGGAAGATCTTATGATCCGGTTTGTAGTTTTGGTTTGTTGATCACTATATTGCAGAGCTAAGTATTTTCTTCGATATATTTCGGTGTGATCAGATTTTGTGCTGAGTTTTTGGGATATTTTTTGGGATGGTCTTGTGTATCTTCATTTCAAATGGATCATGATTTGGTACTCCGCAAGTTATCTTTCTTTGTGACAGTTGCCGATTGGTTGTGTTCTTGAGCTTTCGGACGTTGACCAATGAAGATAAGATAAGTGGTGTTGGTGCAAGTGTTCCTGATGATTCTAATGTGCTTGTTGGTGTTTCCTAGTTGTGTCTTATTTGTTTTGATGATCCACATTGATCGTTGTGTAAATTTTTTTGGTTTTTTTTATGAACTGGTGATGATTTTTCGTGTTATGCGGTTTTCCTAGTGGTGTAGCGTGTTGCGGTTGATCTTGGCATGATTTCCGATGGAGTTGTGCATTTGAGAATTTGTTTTAGGTCCATGTTATGCTATGTAAACCATTATATTGGTCCGATGGTCGATCTTTGTATCGTGTGATGTAATTTTGTAATTGAGGGTTGAGGGTTTAGCCGAACTTGTTATCAAGGTTGATGATTTGTATATATAGGTGACATGTTCATGTAATTTAGGTCTCGATGTTATGTCTACCTTATCAGAGAGAGGTTTATATGCGAACAAGTGATTCATCCTTCGGTGTTGTGATTGAGGAGAGATTGGTGTTGCAGAGCAGATATGTGTACTTAACCAGAATTGTAATCAGACATTTGGAGATGCTATTCTTTAGTTCATTTCTTTCGGATTGTAGTCCGAATCTTATTGTAAGTTAGTGAGACGTCTCAGGGTTGTAGCCTTTTGAGCCATTATATTTGAGTAGTGAGCTCTAGGTAGTATGCCTGAATGCATGTGCATTCCCCATTGCAATATTTTCACATACTACTGCAGAGTATCATCTTATTGTGGGTAGGTTCCCACCATGGTTTTTCCTTAACCGAGTTTTCCATGTCAAAATCTTGGTGTTGTGTGTTGTGCTCTCAATTTGCTTATCTTTGTTGTTACTACAGTTTATCATATCTATGTTTTGTGATTAAGTTTAATATTTCGGTGAATACTGATTCACCCCCCTCTCTTAGTCTTCTTTCTTGGCTACTTCTAACAGGGAATAGGGGTTTTTCTTAGGTCGAACCCCAGTTTTGGAATTAACCATGTTATAGAAATGAAATATGATTGAATTGTAACAATGAAAATGTTCTCCTTTTGAGGGAGATGTTGAATAATAACTGAAACACAAATGCTATACCTCCTCGTTAAGTTTTGTTTGTCTCTACATGAAATTAGGGTTTTATAAAATCTTCAATAACATATAGCATGGATGTTAACTCCAATGCTTGAATCTTGACCTTATCTTTGCTCCAATGCTTGAAAGAAGACTACTTGCTTGCTCACTTGAACTTGAATGCTTGATTGCTTGAATTGATGTGTGTGTATCCCCATTGTATTGAATGTATATCAAAATGAGTGGGGTAGACCTACTTTTATGCTTGCTCGTCGAAAAATATCTTAATTTTTTGACATGAGACAACATGAGGTTAGGATTCCTGCTCAAATCTTATGACTGTTGAGGGGCCCAAAAAACGGGTCTGAATTGGGAGGACTAGGGCGCTAGACGCTTTGGTCTTCAAGGGGAATAGGGCGCTAGCACCCCAGTTTTGACCAACCAGGCACCAAAAAAGAAGGGGAATGAAGTGTAGATGGCAAATATGCATAGTATGAGCAGAATCAAGTCTCAGATCAGGCCTCAAGAAATGAACACCAAGGAGAGGGCCCAAATGAGGATAAAATTGTAAGGGAGTACAATTTAGGATGCTACATCTATTAAACATCTTAACAAATTACCCAAACGTCTATTCAAAATTTTACTTTGATCATCAGTTTGAGGATAGCAAGTTGAATTGAAACCCAATTATGTTCCTAATTTCTTCAACAAGGTATGCAAAAAGTATCCTAGAAACTTGTATCTCTATTTTAAATAATGTTCTTAAGCAGGCCATGTAACCTAACTACCTCTTTTAAAAAAATGTGGCTATGTGAGATGCATCACTACTTTTCTAAGATGAGATAAAACGAGCAATTTTAGAAAGTCTATCTACAACAACAAAAACTAAATCATTACCTCTTTGTGTTTGAGGTAGTCCCATGACAATGCCTATACAAATATGTTCCCATAGTCCCTTTGGTATAGGTAAATGATTATAAAATTTTGTATTCTTATTAGTTCATTTGGTATGTTAGTGAATTTTGTACCTTTGCATCATCTTCTTCACATAAAAATTTATTCTTGACCAATTGTATCCTTCATTCAATAATGTTTTTGATTAAAGAAAAAATAGGTTTTTGAAAGGACCTGAAACCCTTTACAAGCAATTTTTTTGGATTTGGAACCCTCAACCAGAAAGCTGTCCTAACATACAGAACATGAAAGCACCAGACAACCATGGGTGAAAATAGCACCCATTGCCAAATACATGGGTTTTTTGAAAAAAAGGTTCTCACAACCTAAAAAAAAATCTGCAAAAAGAACAACTATTGGCTAGCTTAAAACCAACCCCCAACCAAGAACCATCAAGATTTACATTTAGAGATACTCTTGTGGGATTGGAGAGTCATGTAAAAATAAGGCTTAGAGAGCTTAGCTTTCTTTCCCTTGACAAAAATCCAACCCTCTTCCACTTGCGCTGCCTTATCATGCCAATCCAACGTACCATTATCCTAAGAAAGAATGCCTGCAACCATTGTCTTAGAGATACCATTAGTATTCCTCGGTGCAAGCATAGCCTTATCAGAAACACCACCATATTTGATAGTTGGAACACTATCACTAGAAGTTGCAGCCCGAGGCCCAATCACTCTCTCTTTAGGGGTTTCAACATGATAATCTTGCATAGCTTCAGCACCCCCACCATTTATGGCACCAAGAGAGGATGACACAAGACCCTTTGTTGCAACCACCTCAAAAAAACTCCTATGTTGCTTCAATTTCTTCTCAACCATATAATGTTGTTGAGAAGCACCTTTCCACCATGTAGCCGTCATTGCCTTTTTCTCAAATCCACATTGTGCAGCCGCATGATCTGTTTTAAAATATCTTCTACATCGGAAGGGAATCCCTTCATAGTCCAAAGATTGAACCCAAGAACCCTTAGAAGATTTAAGTAAAATGTCAACAGGCAGCCCTTTTGAAACATCCATTTCAACCAAAATGGAGGCAAAAGTGGAGTAAAAAATATTAGAGGATTCATTATCCACCATCAAAAATCTCCAAGGGCATCATCCACTTCCTCTAAAAGAGAATCCAACCCATAAATGAAGGGGGAAATTCGAAAGACGAACCCAAATCGAGATCTTATTAAATGTTTTAGAAGAAGGGTTGAAATCAGAGTGCCAAGGCTTAACCATCAACAAATATCTGTCCTCCCAACTAAAATAATGATCACATAAAATTTTGTTTCTATCTTGAGCATCATCAAACTTAGCAATAAAAAACCCCTTAGCCATGAAGAAAATATGAGATTTACTAGTAATAAGAAGCTCCCACTGCTCTCAGATTCAGGTATGCAGTTGAGGGAGGATAGGCCAAAAACCCCTAAACCGACAAATCAACCAATAAAAGCATTATGATCAATTTCCTCTTCCATCTCAGTTTTCTCAGTTTTTTCAGATTAAGGGAAATGACATTAGCAACAGGAATGAACCCTCCGTTAAACGACTGTCTCCCTTTCCTTGACCACAAAGCTTCACTATTTCGTTTCTCCTCAACAGACATTGACGTGCCAACGATGATACTCAACATCTTTCCAACAATCCACACCCCCTGCGGACCATCAGTGATAGAGGCACATGGTCGAGATGCAACATAAATTACCACATCACCCATAGGGAAGGAGGCATGCAAGCTTCCCATGCCGTTGGTAATGCCACCGAGATCCTAATCGCCAAGGGCCAAGGGTCGCGAAGTGCCTGTTTTAGATTTTGAAATCGCCCCATGGGCGGGAAGAGCCGTTGTAGACATGAGCACACTTTTGTAAAATAGTTACACTTAAATATTCCCTCAAACCTCCACAATGCTTTTCTCTTATCAAGGTCTTCATCATATAGCCTCGAGGTAAGCATATTTTGTAGCCACTGAATCTTTAAGTTCAACATCTCCTTCATACAACTCCCACATATAATTAAAGCCCACAACATTTACATCCAACTCATTTAACAACAAATATCTTCTACTCATTGGATTAGCTACCTAGTTAGATTATCCACTATTATGTTTCAAAATAATATAATAAATTTGTAATTTCTTAACCCATTTCATGTGTTTCTAATTTAGATTACCTTGACTATTAATGAGTTGTAGACCATGATGATCTGTATACAACATGGATTCATTGGGAAGAAAATGATATTTTCATCTTTCCAATGCCCGTACAATTTTATATAACTCTTGTTCATATACCAAACACTGCTTTGATGTGTTAAAAATTTCACTAAAATATATGCTACAAGTCTACCTTATTGATTCATTACACCTCCAATGGTTATCCCACTTGTATCGCAATCAACTTGAAAAATCTTCCCAAAATCTGGAAGTAACAACATTGGCTATATGGTCTCTTTATCCTTCAACAAGTGAAAAATCATTTCTGTTGTAGCTGTCCAAACAAAATCTCTTCTACTTCCTTTCATTTTATTCACGATTGGAGAACAAGTTCCACTAAAAATATAACAATTTTCTATATAATCGTAATAAGCCATAAAAATGTTTGGCTTCAAATATAATTCTAGGCGAAGGGAATCCACAACTACCTTGACCTTCTTGTGGTCCATTTTTAACCCTTGTTCAGACACAACAAAACCCAAATATATTAATTGTCTTTTCATGAAATTACATTACTTCAAAAACCACTAATTTCTTTTTCTTTTAAGGTCTACAATACTACCCTAATGTGCAACAAGTTCTCTTCCTTTGACCTATTGTAAGTTAGTCTAGATATATTATTACAAACTTGTCAAGAAAAGGTTTTAGTATCTAATTCATTAATTGCATGAACTTACTTGGGGCATTTTTTTAACGTAAATG
Organism: Cryptomeria japonica; assembly: GCF_030272615.1. NCBI lineage: Eukaryota > Viridiplantae > Streptophyta > Pinopsida > Cupressales > Cupressaceae > Cryptomeria > Cryptomeria japonica. The sequence continues at coordinate 357,569,425 of NC_081408.1, read as the reverse complement.
ACATCATTGGGCATTTATACAAACCATCTTTCATTTTGAATGCTATCTTCCATTCATCAACTTCTTACATTCATATTTAATGGTAACCCCTCTTCAATTCTATCCTTGTAAACTACTTAGCTCTACTCAAGCATTCCACAATATCATCCATCCAAAATAGTAAGAATATATACTTTATGATGATTTTTTTTTATGGATCTAGAGTCAATTTATATCCACCATTCTCTATCCTTCTTTGGTTCAAGTAATATTGGTAGAATGCAAAGAATCAAATTTTCTTTGATCAAACCTATATAATAATTCTTGCACTTGTCTATTTATCTCTTAATTCTTCATTGGAGTTATCTTGTAGGGATCCTTATTTGGAAATCCTTGAGTATCGTCTATAAAATGACTGGTGCTTCTCATTAGTGAAAATCCATCTAGCATCTCCATCATTTTTTTTGAAATTCTTCTAAAATCTCTTGTACCCCATCAAAATTTCCGCTTTCTTCTTTGTTGCCCTAACCTATGTAGGTTTAGAAATGAAAGAATAGTGAGATTTCTCCTTCTTCATGTCTCTCAAGAATTGTTTTTTAGTTACCAAACAAACTCTAGGATTCTTTTTTACTTTTTCCTCTCTATCTTTCATCAGGTTTGGAGTGTACTCCTTTTGACCTTTCTTTATTGTATAAAAATTATTTTTTCCATCATGAATGGCTTGTATATTGTACCAACAAGGTCTTACCAATATGATATGAAGTGTATGCACTGACATAACATCATATAGTATCTCATGCTTCTAACTACCAGTATGAAAATTCAAAAGACACTACTCACCAATAATTGATGTTCTTTTATAACTAAGAAACTTTGTAGGGATTGGTATGCTTCATGATATTCAATTAAAAAATCTCTACTATATCTTCTAATATAAAATTATCAATACTATCAGTGCCTATGATAACCTTGCAATGATTAGCTCTAGATTTATACTTGGTTTGAAACAAATTCCTGTATCATGTTGGTTCTTCTTTCGCTATTTTGATCTTAACGAGATTCTTCTTGTCATCAAAGAATCTCCATATTTTGGAACTTTTATACACCTAGGTGAAGCCACACTTTCCTCTTCATCTTGGGACACATGAGTTATGGCCTCATTTCCTTTAATTTTGTTCTACCTATGGGGAATCATGTTTCCTATACCCTACTTCTCCAGATTGATCATAATACTAGTAAAACCTCTACCTCTTCCTCTTCCTTTGGAATAGTCACCTCTATCTCTAGGATAGCTTCCCTTCCTCCAATTTCTTCTGTGTATGAAATCATCTGAGAGGTTCTATCCTCTTCTTGTTTCATGTGATAACCTCTCCGACAACTTTGCTATCCTCTACCATGAGAATTCCTTCCCCACACTCTTGCATTATTTTGCTATTTTCTATTCATCTTGTCTTAAGCTTTCAAGGCATATTGGTACGCTTCTTCTACACTTTTAAACCTATCCAAAATGATATTTATTTTGTATTAAAAAATATAAAAAATTTACATACTTTGATGCTTTCTCATCATCATCTTCCACATGTCTTGTTCTAATGTTCAAAATTGATATAATTATTTGATGTAGTCTTTAACACCTATCTCTCTTTGCTTCAATTTTGTAATTTTTCATAATAGATTGATGTGATAGTTTATTGGCAAGAATTTAGCTTTCATCTTCCTCATCATTCAATCACATGACTTAATCATTTCTTTCCCTCTCCTTTTTCAATTTGTCTATAAGTGATATCACCGTAAAGATGCATATCCTTCAAGTTTTGTATAGACATATTTAACTTTTTTGTCATCTTCGGTCCTTGCAAAATCAAAGAATTTCTCCATTTCTAATATCCAATGAACAAGGTCTTTGGTATTTAGAATTTCATTGTAAGTTGGAGGATCAAGCCTTGATTTTTTGTTTATTCTAGTGATGGTTCTAAAATATATTTATTCTCCTTGATCTAATGCACCTTGGTTGGGTTCATTTGATCCTCCTCCTCAATATGTAACCCTCACTGACCTCCTCAATATGTAATCCTCCTCTCTATGCTACTTCTGTTGCATCCAACCCAACTATCATCCCTCTCAATATTTCTACAATCTCTATATCACAAATTTATGATGTCCCCCCTCTACGACCATATCATATCTATGACAAGTTTGTGTAGGTCATCTTTAGTTGTAGGATTGCCATCTCAATCTTCCTTTACCTACAACAAAATATTCATAACTCCTTCTTGACATAATCATAGTTAATTACCTACTCCGATACCACATAGTGTAGCTGTGACCAAGGATATGTCATATCATGTAGAAAAAAGAAACAATTGTCTCCAATCTTACATGATTATAAAATTCATGTGTTCTGCAAGAAGAAATTTAATGGTTCTACACAACACCAATAAGAGTGTGTTGGATTCAACTTATGTGTACACATATAGGCCTTATATGTCCCTTCTATCATCTACTATGTATCTACAATCTCAATTCTACCAACCTTTTGCTTCTCAACTCATCCACCTGATTTTTTGCTACACGTCAACATCCTTTCTCAATAGGCCAACTGTCCATCTATGTTTTTTTTCTATTTTATGCTCTATTCACTAAGAAGTTGAACCATTGCAAGAAAATTAAATAGACTTTCAAATTTTCAATGGCCATACACCATGTGACATCACTTGATTTGTTTGCCATTTCCTTCACCTTTCATCGTTGGTGGTTACCTATGGTTAGGGTTATGATCCTAGGCTTAACATCAATGTCAAGACTCTATGCATTTTGTACTAGTTGAGAGTCAAGGGTTGGTCTAACATGTTGCATTCTTCACTTTTTAGTTGATAGGTAAAGATATGTGCAAAATTAAATGACATGTTTTCTAACAAGGTGTCAGGGTTGAAAGCTTGACAAGTCACCAATAGGGTGTCAACAATTGGAGGAATCCCAAAATTTTTGTTATTTTTTTTTTGGTTGGCATCTTTATGATGACCCAATTACCCACCACCTTATTGGGGTGTTGGGATTTTGAGTAATCCCATGCCTATTTGCTTTTATGGCATCGAGGTACCAATATCCCAAGCTCCTTCTAGACTTGTTAGGGTTTGGTGAGGCCATCTGCTTAGAGACATCTTCAAAATGATATTTGAGCTCCTAGAACTTGAACTTTGTCCAAATCAATCTATTAAGCCCTTTGGTAATGTGATCTCAAATTTGTTCAAATCGATCAATTTTCTTCTTGCAAACACACCAACAACTCACAACAAAGAAAGTAATAACAACTAAAATCTAAAATGTTTTTGGTGACACAAGATTGTTTGTAAACTTAGATGCTCTTGCATTACCTTCTAAAGTAATATTGAGTTAAATTAGATGCCATATCTATTTAATTTCCTAGTAACAAATAGAATAAAATTATCAAATAAGAGAGAAAGAGAGATTCATAATATTTAATACTATACTTATTGACTTATTCATCATTTGATTAGTATATACATATTAATGTCAAGATATATGAATATCTCACATGAATAATTATCCAAGGGGAACATTGTTGCGTTAATATTTTTTAATGAGAAAAAAATCCCTAAATTTCTTATATATAATTCAACTATTTATAATTGATCGTTATTGCCTTAAATTAATATTTGAGGGGCAAGCCTCAAATAGTAGGTCACTTGTTACTATATGACTTTTTAAAATCTCATTGGTTCCTATATTTAGTAGGACAATTGTCCATTAATTAAATTTACATGATATTTTTTAATGAAAATATCATGCCAAGTTAATAATACTTAATAAATAAAAACTCAATATTTTAAAGGAAATAACTTTTTCTCTCATCTAGCACAATGATTGAGATTGAAAAGGAAGTGACATAGCCAATGAAACTATTGGACTAGTGCTGGTGTTCTGTTGCCTCTTTGTTGGGTTTGTTGCTGCTGGAGTTTTTTTTCTCTGGTTTTCTCTGTTGTGCTCAGGCTTTTGTTATTTTTGTCTAGTTTTAGATTGCCTCCTATATGTTATGAAACTTTATGTATATCTTATGGGGCAATTTGGTCTTTTGTGGTCTCTTTTTCGCTTAATACCTTATAAAGTTTGGACTACTCTATGCTTTATTGTTAAAGGGTTTCGGGTCCCTTCAAAGCCCGTTTGTACCTTAATCAAAAACTTTTTCTCTCATCATTTCTTGGAAATGTCTATATTCCAAGAACATCACTCTATTTTTATATCTCAATCTAGATGCACACACAATTTACTATGTTTTGTAAGATGATGATTTGTAAACCTATTGCTATACCTATTAAAGTAGATATCAAATTTGAATTTAAATCATCATATGAAAAGGCCAAACCCATTAAAAATGATGCAAAGTTTATTTTTCTATATTATTTTTATGCATGTTATTACCTATGAAACATGTATTTTATCTAGATTTATTTATATGTGGATCACTGAAATAGAGAATAGAATTATTATTTCAAAAAGTATACCTAAATATGGTCTTTATCATTTTTACATCAAAAATTTTAAACTATTTAATTATTATGATATTTTAAATTATGTTGGTGTTTCTATCGATAGAAAATATACCAAATTTATATATTCAAACATAATGCAAGAGAGTGCATAAGAATTTGTTTCTAGGGACCAGCAAGGGCAAGGGTTGTCCTTCGGCGGGGGGAGCTAAGTTTGTGAAGAATGTCAAGGGGAAAGGGAAAGGTTCTGCCCTTGTGATCTCTGATAGTTCCCAAGAGGATGATGTTCCTATTTCCCCTCCTAACTTTGAGGACTCTCTTTATCCTCATGACAAAGAAGGGAACTCTCAGGCGTCTGTGGATTTGAGCTTTCAGGATTTTCAGCCCAAGCAGGAGATTGCTTTTGGGGTTTTGGAGACCGCCAAAAATAGCTCTGTGCATCTCTTTAGACTCTTTAGATGGGCTTTCCATGAGATTAAAAGCCTCAATCTTAGAATGTGGAAGCAATTGAAAAGATGAAGGATAGGTATGATTAAAATCTTGGTGAAGTGGAACAGAGGATCAATAAATGTGAGACCACCCTGCAAAAAATTATGGAGCATAGCCACAAAATTGTTAAATCCTCGGCTGATAATATGAATACTTTGGTGGCTAAGTTAGATAAACTTCACTAGGATAGGGTCTTTGTTGATTTGGACTAGGAAAAAGATGTGGATACTGAGGATAGTTTGGGTCCGAGTAAGAGAACGAGGGCAAGTATGAAGAAGAAGACTACTAAATTGCCTAAGGATATCCTGGAGTTGAAGGAAGCAGCCCAGAAGATGAACCGACTCGAAGCTGAAGCTGCTGAAACTTTAAAGAACATGGGGTAGTGTTGTTTCTTCTGTTGGTATTGTTGTGTTCTGTTGTTGGCGTTTTGCTAGTGTTAGGCTGGGGTTCTCTCTGTGTGTCTTGTTTTTATTAGCCTTGTTGTCTTTCTGATAAGTTCTGTTTTGTTGGGCTTTAATGATACATCTTATGTAATCTTCTTGTAAAGGGTTTTGGGTCCCTTCAAAACCCGTTTTTGCCTTAATAAAAAACATAATGCAAGAGATATTATATGCACTAAAATCCCCTTATGTGACTCCTTCATCCACAAAGGTTGAATATTGAAATGGAATAGAAGAAACAAAAGAATCATTATTACTAAAGGATAAATAGATGAATTTCATTTAGGTATTGATGAGAGTATCATCTTATTGTGTGACAACCAAAGATTTATTGCTCTTACAAAGAATCTCATAACAAAGCACTTTGTATTCCATATACACTTTATTTGATAAAATTTCTAATGGTGAAATTACTTTCCAATTTTGTCAAAATATTCGATCAATATGGTAGTTATCTTCTTTGTTTTTTATTAAGCAAGCAGGGAAGGGCCTTGATCCCATATAGTTAACAACACAACACAACCAACCAAAAAACAACCACTAGAACATGACAATTAGCGGCACAAAACAACCATCAGACATACATAATAAAAAAGATCTTCTATATTATGACTATGGAGACCCAAGCTTAATCTCAAAAACTACTTGTCACATAGACCTAGGCTTGAATCCTAGCAATCACATTTAAAAGAAATTGTTTAGTGCCAAATTCTATTAATTTAGAATAATGCTTAGCCAATGGGTTTCCATTAAGAGGGAGTGTGCATGACAATGCCACCTCCTAAATGATCAACCATTATGTAATAAACTAATAAGACCTTATCAAAACATTATTATTACATTATTATTAATAATTTATAGTATTTATACAAAAAAATCTCTAAAATATGTTTACCTAATAATATAGTTCAAAATGACATTATCATAATTTTATAATTTACATAACTAATAATTTAATAATAAAATAATATTTATCAAATTATTAATATTTTTATAATTGTTTTGAAAAGGCGTGGAAAACTACTTTACATGCATTCTCCACCCTCTCCCTATATTTAAGTAGAATTCCCTTAAAGCGATTTATTTAAAAGGAGATTCGTAAATTGATAAATTATTACTCTATACAATAAGATCTTTGGATGTCACTTAAGAGAAAGGAGAAGATATTTATCTTAGGGTTTATTTGTATATTTTTTTTTAATATATTTAAGTAAATTTTCTAATACATAATTTTTAATTTTTTTTTTTTATAACTTTTAAGTTAATTACTTTTTTCTAGTTTTATACTCAATGTTAATTATTAATTATTAATCATTTATTTTGATCATTCACTTTATATCAAATAATATATTTTAATTTTATTACATATAATTAATAATTAACTAAATATAAGATATTTAAATCCTAATGAATTCACTTATGTATATAATTTTGACCATTCTTGTGGTAGGTGACCACTTTTTATTCAACCATAATTTATATACTTATACACATAGCTATTTCTCTCTCATAATAATCATGGGTTTTCTTGAGGCTAAATGGAACATACTTTAGATAAGTTTATAGCATAAATGTTTCTTGGTAAATTCTAGAGTACTATCTAGAATGGATGCATCTATTTTGGCTCCAAAATGACATTATAAAACACGTGTTATTGACTTTTATGAAAAATCGCAGTCGTTGTTTGTGCGATCAACAGTGTGTAATGTTTGTGTTACTGACATTCTGCGGTACAACAATGCCATTTTGGAGCCAGCATAGCTGCGGGCATCTAGAATGTGTTCATTTTGAAGTTCGTAATTATTTCTTTGTTTTGCATCATAGTATTTTGAAAAAGCAATAACTAACTCCAAATATTGTAGGGAAACATTGAATGTGGTTGCTTGAATCAAACCACTATTATCATTTGTATAATGGTCCCAAATTGTCTTACCATCCATCTTATTCATTTTTTAACGTTTTCTTTGGTATCAAAATGTCTCAAGTTTATATATCTTATATTTTGGAACTTGGGGTGATGATTTTTAATGGACGTGGATAATCTTTTATATTCATACTTCATCTCTTTGGTTGGCTTATCTTCTACATATATCATGAAACATATAAGAAAACATGAGAAACATTTTTTAGATAAACTAAAAATAGACTTGAACAATATAAAATGAAGGTGCAAAAGGACCAAAACTCAATGTAGATAGTTCAAGAAATTAAAGATTTATTTTGCAAGACAATGTGAAAACATGTTTAGGTAGTGTATAAGTTTAACAATTGTTTGTACAAATGTTACATGGAGTTAAAATTTTGAGTGTAATTTTTTTTTTTGGAAAACATAAAATCAAGGTGTAAAAGGACTAATATTTAATGTAGATGATTCAAAATTAAGGTTTTATCTCACAAAGAAACATGCAAACATGTTTAGATAGTCTATAAGTTTGACAATTATTTGTATAAATGCTAGTAGGTTTCAAAATTATTAGTGTAAAGTGGAAATTAGTTTTCATGTTATGGAGTTTTGGATCCATAGTGCATTTCTTTTCTTACATTAAAAAGGTCTAGAATCTTTCTAAGGTTGTGGAAGTCAAAGTTTGATGTGCATTTTAATTTACGTAAATGTGTGCTAGATTTCTGAAAGTATGATGACGTATTAAAGAGTAGTGTTTGGGGTTTCAAGTGTAATTTGTAACCTTTTTTTATTGTATAGCGAAACTCCAATTTTTTTATCTTGTGGTATTCAGTAGAATTTGGGTCTTGGACTATATTCTACATATTATGACTTAATGACCAAATAATCTAAAACTTTACCAACGTAGTACAATTTTCAATTTTTGTTACCATGTTGAAGATCTATCTATCTATCTATCTATCTATCTACCAGTTCTTTAACATGGTAACTTTGTCAACCTAATGCAATTTTCAATGTTTTGTTATCATTTTGAGGAACTTCAAATTTTTTCTGTATATATCATGTCAACAAACTTTAAAACACCATCACGTATGTGGGGATTACAGGTCTAACTAGTTCTAACAATTTGGATAAATTAGTTTTGGATTGCAAAGAATTAATAATACACAAGTGATACAGATCAAGGTTACTTTTATACAAAATAAAACAATGTCTAATTGGCTAAAACTTTTTGCATGCTAAAAAAGAATCAAGGGTGAAAATAAAATAATTCATAAAGATTTGACGGATGCTACAAATGAGAAAATAAGAAAACTTTAAAGGATTGGGACAATAATACAAGATTATTTCCAAGCCAACACTTGGACTATCCCCCTATATTTTGACATACAACAAGGAATCACGAGTTGTCACTATTATGTTGAACTTCCAACTATGAGTTTGGATATCAATTAGAGTTGGAACATAATGATGTATTTAGGTTAGAATTTATGGAAAATAAATTAGAATAAAAGAGGGAAATTATTAAAAATAACTTCCATGAGTCTCAGTAGACACTAAAAGGACATTTTGATTGGAAGGCTATCTCTTGAAAATTACTTGTGTAGATTTTCGATATTTGTTATCATAAATTTTTTTTTTTTTCAAAACAATTTTAATAAATAAGAAAATCTAAGAATTTTAAAAAGATGCAAAAATCAATATTAATGATCAATATGATTGAATTTAAGTTTTGACAAGCACATTTATATCAACATGAAAATAATACTTTATAATGAAAGAAAACGCACTGATTCTAAAGAAATAAATTATTCAATAATAAAAAAGCTTAGAAATACAATAACTCAAAACAAACTGTCCTAAAAAAAATCTTTTAAAAAGGGAACTAGCAACAATTACACATTGATTCCTATATAGGTCAAAGATTTATAAGAATTTACTATTGATTTCTCAAAACCAAGGGCTGAAAATCATTTGGTTTTATTTTTTAATAAAATTAGCGTGCCCCTCTCTTACACATGGTTAATCGAGCCACTCAAAGATACCCTCTTTAGTCTGCAATGTAAATCCCAAGTAAACATTGTTTTCATAAAATATCATAAGATAAATAACAAAGTGATAGTGTACGTTATACATGGAATTTTATAGATTCTTTGAAAAGTGACACACTAGTCCAAAATGATCCAATTTATAAATATTAAAATGAATTTTATATATATTCAAAGACACACTAGTCGAAAATGACCCAATTTATAAATATTAAAATTTTATATATAAAATCAATTAAATACTAGTACACTTTAATATTGGCGAGGTAACATAATTGTTGAGGAGTTTCAATATGCTAAATAACAATTTTTTAAGTTAAAGAAATAAAGAGAAAAAGAAATAAGTAATAGATTGCGTTTTAAATTGAATAATGGCGACCAAAATTATGTAATACAAGTATTAGAGAAAATATAAATATTTTGTGATGGTTATCTATTTGATTTTGACTAGAGCTAGATTAAATACATGGATAATTATATATAAATTTGATGGTCTTTAAGTAATATGTTTTTCGTAATATTTTTCTTATATTTTATAGTGAAAATGATTAAATATGTTTATATAGAATTTTTTTTTGGGCTGCACATAGGAATTGATTATAATTCCTCATTACCTACACCTAGTTTAGGAGTTCGACTTTGGCACTAAAAAAAGAGAGTAATGGATTACTTTTACGTTGAAGAATGGCAACCAACCAAAATGATGTAACACAAGTATTATAGAAAATATAAATATTTTGTGATGGTTATCTATTTGATTTTGGCTAGAGTTAGATTAAATACATGGATAATTATATATAAATTTGATGGTCTTTTAGGATCTTTAAGTAATATGATTTTCATAATATTTTTCTTATATTTTATAGTGAAAACAATTAAATATGTTTATATAGATTTTTTTGTTGTTACACACAGGATTGATTATAATTCTTCATTACCTACACCTAAATCAAGAATTTGACTTTGGCACTTAGCATTATCATTACTTCATCTAAAGTCATTGGAATTTGTTAGAGTTTTGATGTTAGCAGACACTTTAAACCTATCCTTTTTTTGATAAATATCAATATGAATGAAGGAGACCTTAAGAAATGAGATTCAAATCATTGACTTGTGATTGAAAAATACTATTATCCTAACAATGAAATAACCTCTTTTCATATCCTTATAATGGGATAACCACACATTTTAAAGATTTTGCCCATTTTGAGTTCATGAGAATCATTAGTAGAGAGTCTCAAGTTAGTCTATTTGAATATTTTTTACTAGGTTGATAGGTTGATTATAATGACAATAATGAGTAGATTAGTAGAATACAATAGTATGTGGGTTACAAAATTCTTTATAATAAATTTTAAAATTAAATAGTTATACTTAAAATTAATAATTAATTGGTGATTGCATAATATATATTTAAATATTGAAAAATATATAGATTTTATAATATATTTATTTTAAAATTTTAAATATCATATAATATAATATATAATTTAAATATTATATTTATATTTTTTATGAATTAATTATATGTTTTTATTGCAGCTCACATTCTTAAAGAAATCCAATAAAATAGTTAAAATTCACTTGTACAAAACAAAGGTGATAATTGCTATTATTTGTTGTTATAGTGTTGTTTCTGCGTTATGATTTTAATAGTTTTGCTATGTAAAGGGTCAGTGTCCTTGTTCTCACTGCTTTATTAATAAAGAACAAAGGTGGTAGACTATAATCATTCATAGTATAAATCTAGAGAACGAATCAACTCTCTCACTTTTTTATAGTTGTATTTGTAGCTTTTTATAGGGAACTTTCTTAGAAGTACTAGATTTATGAATTGTAACCAAAGTCCAATCTAAAATATTCTAATGTAGCAATTTTTATTTTTATTTTTTTCTAAAACCCCTAAGATAGGAATCGACACTAGATTGATCGATAAGCCTAGAAATAGTTGAACAAGATGAAGGTTGTGTCCCTAATGGAGGCAAGCATATTTTCTTAGAACAATCTAGGGGAGAGGACCTAGTAGTTGAACGCTTTCCAATTGTTGTGATAGAAGTTGTTGATTTAATACCCATACTTGTTGATTTGATATCTATAATTGTTGATTTAATGTCCATTTTTTTGACAACATTGCACCAATAGTTATCACTTTAAAGTTGTTATCGCTGATGATGAATACCAATAACTAAATGAAATGTACCATTAGTTGTAAAAAGAAACCAATCATGTGATGCCACATCAGCTACACAAGTATTGGGCCCCCTTTTGCATGACTATTGTCTCACCTTTTTTTTGGGTTGTTTTGGACACCTTGGCAAAAAACATGTTGATGTGGCATCATATTTGATGATTTGTCCTTGAAACCTTAGTTATAAGTAGGGGACTTGTCATGTAAGCTACTGTAAAAAAATTGGGAGTAATTTGAAAATTCCATGTAGGATTTTGAGAAGCACGAAGTTAGGTACGCAACTACTAGGTCCTCTCCTGTATACTCTAAATTAAAGGAATTCACATGGATGATTTTTGAATTGTCACTTTGAAACCTTATTGAGTTTTGGAAAATAATTTAAAACTATATGAGCCTTCTAAGATGGCTTAGTGGTCACTTGTTTTCCCAATGCATCTAATAAAAATAAATGGAGAGTCAAGGTCTAGTTTATCTACATTAAAAAGTTAACCCCAATATGATTTAGTAAGAATGAAGACATAACAAAGGCAACAAATCAACACATAAACAAAATAAGTACTACCCTTATTCACACATCATAATATATATCCATTTATATTTATATTTTTAGGATCAGTCTTATGTATATAGGATTTTATATTGAAAACATATATCACATATGCTTGGGTGCTACACTTATATCTCTAATACATTTTTCTCTTATAACTTATTCTCTATCTATATTTTTATCTATTACATTTTTATGGTATAATGCAATACATATGTAGTATACCTTATCCATATGTTATATTTATTAAATTAGAATCATAGTTTATTTATTTATTTATCTGTTTACATGTGCCTCTTGACCCTTATGTTGTGTATCATTTTTCCTCACCCTTGGTCTTTTTAACTCAGATCTACAACCATATCAATTTCTCCTTATACCAATGATGAATCATCATAGAGTGTGATTTGAAACATTGACACAAAAATGTACACATAATTTTTTATCAGAAGCCCTCTAATTACCTCAATACTATGGAAACATTATTTTTAATTAATAATCTTGACTATTTTTTGAATAGAACTTCATAAAATGCACAAAATCCTTACTACATAAGAAGGTAGAATATTCCTACATTTTCTCTTCATTTTTGTATATGAGGTATTCCAATAAGAAATAACTTTTTAGATGTGTGACATATGCATCATGATATTAACATAAGATATCTTCAGAATAATCAAGGTAAATTTTTTTACAAGAGTAGGGACCATCTATTTGACCTCCTAAAGAATAATTGTTAATTGTGACAAGTGAATACCTACTATCACATCGAGTTCCTTCATTTGTGTAATGATCTTTAGCGGCTATTCATTTAGAAAGTTGTATTTGGGCAATGTTATTTTTATTATTAATTATATTTAGGAGCCTTCTAATTTAGCCAACATATTGTAAGATACTAGAGATTAGATAATTTGACTCTCTAGATTGTTGATTTGGGATTTTCTAAGTTATATTAACTTTTACAAATAATTGACATAGTAAATTAAGAAATCCCATAATTTAAATTTTTATTTCTTGTATTTTATATTCCTTTTAGCTTGTGTGCTTTGTGCCTTTCACCCTTTGTTTTGACTCTAGTTGTTGTATTCTTATGCTTAATCCATGTTCCACCTTTGTCATCTTCATCTTAATTTATTGCTTATGTGTTTTATTTCATTTGAATACTTCATCCCTATATTATCCTTCCCTAATTGTCTTCTCCTTCTTAATACCCCCCTTACCCCTTTCTAGTTCAAAATCACATTTTTGGGGATTTAATAATGTGCATCTTGAAAATTATCTCAATTAGTTGTAGTCACCTATATATGGCCTCCATTACCCCTATTTTTTTAATATAATATTGGACCCCTTGAGCTTAAGGACCAACCCTTGCCAATAGGTGATTATAAGTTAGCTTGGTTCTTTTATCTAGTCAAACTCATTTTTTTAATTAAATGGGCATTAATTAGGGCAGTTAGGGTTGAGCTACTTTCCTCTTGAATTCCTTTGAAAATTTAATAAAATGAGCCTCATTTGCCTTGTTTTTGCATATTGTAGATACTAAGTTTTCACTTGAGAGCCTTGGTTGATAATTGTTTTTGAAAAGGTTGGCCCGTGTTGGTGCTTAATATACTTTTATCAGTGGATTGGTCTTTCCACTAGTGATTGAAATAATTTTAAGGGTTCTATATAAAATGTCATAAGATATATTTTTATAGTTTTTGTGCTACTTTTGAGTAGCTTTTATTTCGTAATTCCTCTCAATTTGGATAAACTAATTGATACAACTACAAATCCTACCCATAAAGGATTCTAATTCAAAATAATTGCAAAAAAATTCTATCCCAATTTTCACCTCTTCCAAGTAATTGTTATTATGATCATTTGTCGATATCATTCAGGGATATTGATCACCTCATCTATGAACCTACCACACTACCTAAATAACTCCATACACCCATAAAAATCATATTTAGTAGCAACACTAAACCACCAAATATAGTTCATATAGTACTAAAGTTGATGTGCAAGCTATTAAGACTAAAACAACTTCCCTTTCTAAGACACTTGCTTATATCATCCAATGGTAATTTATTCTTAAATTTTCAGGATGTGATAGCCAATATTAAATCCTTGGATACCTCTTACTTGGGTTTTCATTCAAAAAACATAAGACCAAACAATTATGATAAGTTTTTGTGTCTCCCAAGCACCAAAGGTAGATATTCCTAGATTTAATGGAGGAGCTACTGCCTAGTTAGGTATGATGACTCGTTACCTTGATGCACATCATGTTTGTAATATAAACAAGTCACAACTATGAACTTTGATTTAGAAAGAGTGGTAACACAATTGTATTTTTTATGCCATTTTTGGTGTATTCATAATTTTCTCTCAATATAAAAAATTGGTATAATATCCAAATCCCTTCTAGCTTAATTTACAAAGTGGTTCTATGAATACCTCCATAGTTATGTTATTTCCATAGCTAGAATATATAAGATAGGATTCAAACACATAAAAAATATTTGAGATTCCCTTATTATATCTTCAAGTAGGAAACCTTTAATGAAGGAAATAAAACCATTCGTGCTATTCATAATATATCATAATATGAGGTAGAAGAAAAAAGGGCCAATGAGATATGTTTCAATTGCAATTGAAATTGGGACATATATAACATATGTTTCAAGAAATGGTTGTATCTCGTTGATTTTTCTCTTGTTCCTAGTGACACTTAAGAGACTTCTAAACAGGAAGAGGGGCTAAAGTTACTCTATAATGTAGTAGTTGAGGATGCTCATATCTCTATTGATGCTCTAGAAATATTTTGTTGCCATAAAAGTCATTGGCTACATTAAATATCAAAGATTTATAGTACTAATTGATGGGGAAAATACCCATAATATCACTAGTAGGAAAGTAGTTGACCAACTTCATCGCTATGTATAATATTATTATAATTTTCAAAACATGGTGGCTAATGAGAATATCATGTCTTGTGGGGGAAAGTCCCATAAATACAAACTAAGTATATGGGGAAATATAAATTGACCTTTGGTATGTATGGTCCTTATTTGATATGTGAAGAGGTGGTTCTAGGTGCTCAAATGGCTACAAACATAAGGGCCACTCACTTATGACTATTCCTAATTATGGATAAAATCTAGTGAAGGAAAGGACTATACTTTGTAAGGTTTGGAAGTAGGTGATGTTCAAATTGTTAGTTCTCATTGCATGGAGAAGATGTTAAAGAAAGAAATCTTTATTCTTCCGTAATTACACTCTACTAATATTCAAATTCCTTCACAACCTTCTCCTTTAGATGTGAAAGGATGCATGGATTTTGAGGAACCCTAAGAGTTCCCTCCTCAAAGGTCACATGATTATTTTGTTTATTTCATCCTAGTGATCAACTATCCTTTTGAGAAAAATAATAAAATATAAAATATAGTTAAGGAGATACTAGAGGTGAGTGTTGTCAAACCTAATATTATTCATTATTCCTCTCCTATGGCAATGTTAACTAAAATGATGGTGAATGGAATATAGGACTTAATTTTAAGAAATTGAATATATTGACCAGTAAGACAAGTTCCACATTTTGGTCATTAATGATTTCTAGATAGTATTTTTGGGGTAATTTTTTAACCAAGTTGGATCTTCACTCTAGATATCATCAAATTAATTTAAGAATGAGGACATGTGGTTAAAAGGAATTTTTTGATGTAGAAGGTCACTGTGAAGTAAAAGTGATGGCCTTCGACTTGATGCTCCATTTACTTTTTAGAGTCCAATAAATAAGTTGTCCCATGAATATTTTCACAAATTCATTTTGGTGTTTTTTATGACATTCTCATTTATGTTTGGTCAACTCTTCTTAAGTGTGTCAAGATTTCACTCAAAATTTAATAGGATCACATCCATTTTCACCAAGTGCTCTAAATGTGCCTTCAAAGTTTAACAAGTGCAACAAATTAGCCACATTGTTTTATAAGGAGTGTAGGTTTATCTCAAGAAAAAATAGTTGACATAAGATTGAAACTAAGCCTAGATCCATTAAAATATTGTATGGTTTCTTATCCTTGATAAGGTGCTACTATAATTTTTTCCTATGATTATGATAAATTGTAAGTCCGTTTACAACACTTGTCAAACATAATTCATTTTACTAGACTGAAGAAGATTATTTGGAAATACTTTCACTTAAAGGAATTAGTGTTCAACCCTTTGTTTTGACCATGATAGACTTTAACAAACAATTTGTTATAAAAATGTCATACATTGGGTATAGGTATGGGTGTTATTTTAATACAAGAAGGTTGAATATTAGCCTTTAGTAACAATCTAATGCCATGAAAACTTTTCGATGAATCCACATGAAAAAAAGAGATTATGATTATCCTTCATGCTACTTTACAATAGTGTCCTTACATTTTGGGTTAAAATTTTAATTAAAAATTTGTCATCTTGCTTGAAATGATTTTTATAGAAAATTATTTCCTTTATTGAACAACAAAATTGGGTGATTAGAATGTAAGTAAATGTGATTGTGAGATCATCTATACAAAGGGAAAATAAAATATTGTGGTTGATGCACTCTCATACAAATATGAAGAGGAGGGTATATTATTTTCTTTGCTAATGCTACTAGCCACCTATATAAAAAAGATTAATTGAGAATCATTTGCTAATAAAAAAAATTTAGGCTATTTTACATTACTTGGAACACGGTCTATGCAAAGGTTTTAATGAAAGAGATAACTACTAAAATTTCACGATTGTATTTAATTATTCTCAAACTCCCTTCTCAAGCTTTAGTTGCTTATGGAACTTAATAACTCCTCTATTGCAAATTACTTAGGTTTTTTAAAGACATATGAGTGGGTAAAGCAAGATTTATTTTGGAATTGCTTTAATTAGTATGCAAAGTCCTTTGTGGTAGAATATGATGTGAGTTATTACTGTGAAGGGGAAACCATCAAATTACCAAGGTCTGTACAAGCTCTTCCTATTTTCAACATGGTTTATGTAGATATTTTTATGGATTTGATTGTTGGTCTTCCAATGTCATATGATAAATAGGTCATTTTGGTCATTTTTTTACCAGCTGACTAAATATTCTTGTATTTGTTCTTTGCCTCACCATTATATGGCCATTTTTGTAGCTCAACGCTTCATGATATTATTATTCAAGCTTCTTGATATGCCTTGCTCTATTCTTTGTGATTGTGATCTTAGTTTCAACAACAAGTTCTTGTAGGAATTAACAGAAGTCTTAGTGTTCAAACTAAATTGACTATGAGCTCAACCTATCATCCTTAGACTAATGGTCAAGTTGAGTTTGCCAACAAATGCCTTGAGACTTACCTACACTATTTTGTGTTTGAGAAATAAAGGCAATAGGCCAAGTGGTTGTCTCTTATGAAGTTGTGGTATTTAAAAACCCTAATCATAGTATCTCAAAAATGCAAACCTACAAGGCTCTCTATGGTCATTCCTGACCTTCTTTGGCTACATGTATATTCAAGGTCATTTTGAGGTCAAAGTGGTTGATAGATTCACAATGGGAGGAAAATATCATTCTTAAGGATAATCTAGTGGTGGTATAAAACTACCTGGAATAACAAGTGTATCGACATAAAAAATAATATACATTTGTATTCAAAGATTGTATGTTTTAGGGCTCTAGAAAGTTACAAGATTTCATTCTCCCAAAAAAATTTGGGTCATAAGTTGGGTCCATAATTGTATCAGCCTTATCAAGTGGTTCAACACATCATGACCTATACTTTGCAAACTTGCATTCTCACCATCTTATAAAATCCACCCATTTTTCATATCTTTTGCCTCAATAAAGTGTCTGCCTATACTATTAGAGTCCCAACAAAACTACCCACATTGGATTGTAAGGAAAGATCCATCTTTTTAAAATATTCTCATTCTCTTAAGAAAGTTTTAGTACAATGGAAGGGTTTGCAACTTGAAGATGCCACATTAGAGATAACCTTGACATTCTCTCGAAGTTTCCTAAGTTCAAAATTTTGATCTAACAAATATTTCGATAGGAGACCTACATTTTGTTACAAGTATTATTTAGTAATTTGTATTATATTGGGTGCATTTTGTTTATAAATCACCCATAGTATTTATCTCATATGCATGGGATATTAGTATCTCTTAAGGAAAAACTCAAGTTATATTGTAATAAATTCCCAAGTGAAAGGTATCTTGGATATTTTATAATTTTCCAAAGTCTATTCTCTATTGGGAGCTTGCCTTCTTGAATTTCTATTGTGAAGATAATATAAAGCACCTTAATACTCTCATTTTAGCATCTATCTCTATGCACTATCTTTATTCTCTTATAGGTTCATTACATGGAGGGAAGTAGGGTAGAGGATCCAAGAGAGTGAGATGGGAGATCATGAGAAGCATCATTATGAACATTACCATCATAAATAAGTTTATCTAATTATTTTTAACATATCCATGTCATGTGAATCATTCATAAGAAATTGATTAAGCTCATAAAGTAGGAAATGTTAATTGTTTCTTGTTGTTCTTTTTGGAGTCGATAGTGTTTGTATTTTTTGCATTGACGTTTCGGATCACACTCTGTGTACCATCATGAGGATGATAGAGAGCTCAAGGATTAGAATGGTTCACAGAGTGTGATCTAAAACGTTGATGCAAAAAATACAAACACAATTGAATCCAGAAAGAACAACATGAAGCATAATGGATTGTGGAAAGCTGATCACTTAAATGTTAATTGTGTATCATCATCCAAGATAATAATATCATCCTCTAAAAGTTGTACCTCAATAGCCATTTATTTCCTTTTTTAATTTCTAGTTGATTCATAATGAACATCAACATCATAAGTGTCATCTTCATTGAGAAGGATAAGTGTAGTAGTGATTTTAGTGAAGGGCAAATTGCTGAAATTCATTTTAAGAGAAGGTTTTAGCCATGAACTCCACCTAAGAGGAGGTAGGGGTCTTAAATTATTTCTCGACATGTAAGGTTAAAATGACTATAAGATTTAGCAATAAAAGAACAAAACATTGTATTTACAATTTGAAAGCAAATAAAGGATAACCTTAGGCAACACTCCAAGTTGTGTAAGAATGTTTTTGATTAAAAAAACAACAGAAACCAGGGCACTGACCCTTTACATAGTAAGAACTATCAATAGCACCATAACAACACTACAAACAACACTTAAACAACACTAAAAATAGTATTTTAAAAATTAAAAAACCATCGAAGAGTTTAACAACAAAACACAAGAAACAACCCCAACCAAAGCAAAAAATCAGAAAAAAGACCCATGGGGCTAGCTTGCGAACTCCAATTATATCAATGACTTTGTTCCAGTCATCATACAATTTTTTTAAAAATCTCCTTGGCCACAACCTTATTAGCTTCATCCACCGCAATATGCTCCTATAGGAGGAAGAGAGTCAACGTCGAGCTATACATAACCTGTATGTAGGAAAAGTGGTTCGATGAAACGAATATTATAAA